>NW_003852555.1:1234303-1242870 GCF_000181295.1 Otolemur garnettii | reverse complement strand
CTAAAGCTTTCGTGACAGGCAGTGAGGATCTGTACAGAAATTACTTGAAAATTACGTGGTTAATAATAAGCAGCATTGAGGTTTTGTTAATGTTATTTTTGTGATCTTTAGGTTTTATTATAATTATTCTGGCTCCACTTGTTTCTTGAATCTCTATATTAGAAGTCACATAAAATAAACCAGATCAAAATTTCTCCACCAATGAATGTGCAATTCAGATTCATCGTCCCAGATTTAAACAACCAGTAATATTTTTCTTCTTTTGAAAAATAAATAGGTATTATTTAACCAGGTTAGCAAGACGTTAACTTTTAGTTAACTTTGACTTTAGTTAACCTTAACTTTTTAGTCTTTAACTTTATAACTAGATTTATGGCAGATGCGTAGTCAACATCATTCATTTAATTTAAATGTCAAATACTTAACCACGGATGGGCGAAGAGAGGATTAGGTTAAAATGACTCTTTGTTGAAAGTAAAGAATTTCTTCTCCTTCATTGCAAACATTACAAATGTACAATGTATAGGAAAGTAGAGGGGGAAACCATCCATAATTCAAACCCCAAAGAGCAACACGATTGCAAAGTTGGTGGATTCGGACTCTTTTCTGTATTCATAGTTATTGGTTTGTGAATGTTTGTGATCATACTGCATCTAAAATTTTACGTGACAACTTTCCAACCTTTATTAATTCTTTGTAAACTTTTCCTAAATGGCTGCACAACATTGTATTAAGCAAATGATTTATTTACAAGCATTAGATGATTTGGTCTTTCAAATAAAATTATATTGGCCTCTTGGTGCATAAAACTTTTTCCATCTGTGGGAAATTTCTGTGGGGAATTTATCAAAATTTCCCTTTGATAAATTTTCAAAAGTGAAAGTAAAAGGCAATGCCTTTGTCACATGTATTTGCAAGACTATTTGAAGTCTGTAATTCTTTAATTTAAGAAGAATTTTTGTCCTTGCCATAGAGAACACTCACTTTGCCTGCTGGAAGAGAAGTGATTGATCTCAAGGCTGCAATGTTAAACTCTGTAATTTCAGAGGATTCCCTCTTCCAAAGCCCCTGTTTTTTAGGGAAATCACATCTTAATATGGGTGCTATTCTTTTTCAAATTCAGGACTTCCATGTTTACTTTTGGAAGTATCTAGGGCTTTACTCAGTGTTTAGTGTAGAGAGGGGAACTCATTAAAGACAAGGAAGGGAGAAAAACGTGGGGGAGGGACAACTTCTCTCGGCAGTGCTAAAGCATTATTTATGTGGTGGGACCAGAGTAATTTTATTTTGTTTTTGCACCATTATGTTATATAGTTCCCGGGAAGAGTGTGACACCAGGGTATGGGAACGTCCTTGTGCACACATCTCCCATCTGCGTGGCCATGTGAATGCGACTGGGTCAGGAGCCCTGGATGTTAGTTTTCAGCGTAGAAATCATGATGTTGAGTTTTAGTTCCTGAGCAACTATAAGTGAGATTCCAGAGGGACAAGTTCAAGAGTGACTTAGAAATTATAGATCAGATCACACAACTGTCATAAAGCTATCATCAGTTAATAAAACACGGTTTTCCTTTCATTAAAAAAAAAAAAAGCTGGATTTTTTCCTTCTTAAAAAAAAATATTGATTTTGGAGGGCTTTGGAACATGGTCTGACTCTGTTTCTGCTGACTTTTTCATTTCCTGTTTCTTGACTTTTATTTTTTTTCTTTTTTTGCATATAGTTGGGGGCTCTGAAACAATCTTCCTATGTGTTAAAAACAAATATACATCTCCTAAAATTAGCATAGCTTTGATGTCTCTGCTGCCAGAACCTTGCTCTGCTAGGGTCTGTTGCTTCTGTGAATCAGGTTTCTCAAAACTGTGGTCTCCCAACCCTCATGTCCTCTACCCCTCTGCTCCCGCAGACATGGAGACATTTGTAGGAAGAAGTCCAAGAATAAACACAGAACATTCTCAATGAAAAGCAAGTCTCTAGTACGGACAGTGAATGTAGAATGCTTTATAAATGAGCTAGGTTTAAATGCAAAGCCTTATTTATAGCTCCCTAGGGGGGAAATGAGGGCACAGACAAGCCAGAAGAGAAAATCTCTCTCCTCCTCTTTTTCTCTCCCTCTCTCTTTTTCAAACACACACACTCTCCAGCTCTTGGGTGCACCAAATTACCCAGTAGTAAGATGGCACTCTAGGGCCTTATCTGAGCCACCGAGAACCAGGAGTAGCCAGGGCCCTCGCTAACCACTGGTACAGAGCAGTAAATAAAACAGATGCCATCACCACACTGTGGAACTTGCAGATACTGCCCAGCACACTAGCAGTGGTGCAGAGCATGAAGGTCAGGGAGGAGTGCAGGTGCTGTGTGAGATCACAGAACCGGGGATTGGACTATGTTGAGGCCACATTTAACCAGACTTGGAGCTGGCATAGTAATTGGCCAGGTGGGGAGACGAGTGACGGAAGAGAATTCCAGGCCCAGAACCAATGTATATAAAGACTCCGATATTGCCCAGAGTGCCTGGAGCAGAGTGGGGGGAGGGCAGATGCAGAGGTCAGGGATGAGGTGATGCAAAGCCCCTCAGACCAGAAAAGATGTTTAAACTTGATCCCAAGAGCAATAGGAAGCAAGCAAGGGGGAGAGTGACACAAGCGGCAAGCAGATTTGTGTCTGAGGCCTGAAAGGATTTTGAAATACTTTAGGCTTTCCCCTCTCTCTGCATTTTCTTATTATTATTTTCCCTTCCAAATGGATATCTGACTGTGCTTTCCATTATGTTAGGGGAGGTATGTGGCAGGGCAGTTGGAAGATACACGATGTAAGAATTTCTGGGGTTTATATTCAAAAACCTATGCGCTTAGGGGAATTGGAGATTTGTGAGGCAAGTGGAATGGGAGATTTGTGAGGCAAGTGGAATGGGTTATGGAGTGAAGAAGGACAGAGATGGGGCTTCCCTCCAGGTTAGAAAAATAGGCTGCTTTGGAGTTGGGGAAGAGGAGGGTGGTCTGTGGGTCCAAGAACAGTGCAGCTACGGGGACCACCTCTCAGCAGGGACCTGGGGGGTACACTCCACAGATCAGACAATGCATGCCCACCAGCCTCCCCTGCCAACCCCCAAAGTCTGACCACATGAGACCCTGGAAGCCTGACACAATTCCAGGGAGCCAGGGAAACCTCAAGAATACCTGAGGATAAAGTTTCTAGTAGTCCTAGAGGGAAGCTTTAAAATAGAGAGAAAGGTGATGCATGAAAAATAAAGAGCTATGATATTTCTTGCACTGCTCATGCTGTGGACTATAATTCATATCATTCATGCATATTGAAAGGCTTATTTTGGTTCCCCTGTGAAAAATGGGTTGGAAAGAGGCATGAGGGGATGCAGGTGGAAAATAATAATGGCCTCTGCTAGAGAGAGGCGAGAATGAGAGGTGGATAGACTTGGAAAACATGAGAAGATAGAAGAACAAGTACTTGGTGATGGGTCAGATATGGCAGCGAGTAAGAGGGAGTATTTGAGGGTAACTCCTGGGTTTTCAGGACTGAGCAACAGGGTGGACGGTAGCATAATCTGTGAATCCATTTCCTACAGTAAATCCCTGCACAGTGACATTTAAATTGGAGATTTTACTGAGATAGCATATGAACAAAGGGTTAGTAAATGCTGCTGAAAACAGAAACCATACTCATTAGCAAGGTATTATAAGAAAGAGATGACCTCAGAAATGAATTGACCAAATTTTAAGCAGAGAAAGTTCAGGGATCAAGGATCTTACAAAGTTGGAGGGTCAATTTCTTTGGACCCCAAAGAGTGCAAGGAATGCTTTGGTAATAGGAAGTAATGGCCCAATGAGACTTTTTGGTTGAACAAACCTCAATGCCATTATGAGGTATCTACCCAGAAAAAAAAACATGCTATCATAAGGACATTTGCACTCAAATGTTCATAGCAGCTCAATTCACAATTCTAAAGATGTGGAAACAACCCAAGTTCCCATCAACCCATGAATGGATTAATAAACTGTAGTATATGTATACTTTGAAAAACTATACAGCAATAAAAAAGATGGAGACTTTGCATCTTTTATATTTACCCGAATGGATTTGCAGAACATTCTCTTAAGTAAAGTACCTCAAGAATGGAAAAGTAAGCATCCCATGTACTCAATATTATTTTGAAACTAACAGATCAACAACTATAGGCCCACATAAGAGAAAAATGCAATTAAATTCAAGAAGGAAGGAGAGGGGAGGGGGGAAGGCTTGGTAAGTTCCCACCTATCGGGAACAATGTAGGGGCATATGGCACACCTCCTGGGAGAAGGACTCAGCGGCAACTTGGATTTACCTTACAAATACAGCAATGTAACCTAATCATATGTATCCTCATATTAATCCAGATCAAAAAAGCAACAAAAAAAAAAAAACAAAGAAAGAAAGTGACTCAGTCCTGGAGTGAAATTGGATTAAAGGTATATCTCCCCATATACTGTGACCTCAGCAAAGCTTCCATTTCACTGAGAGAGAGGATGGAGTCAAGAAGGGTAAGGAATATGAAGGCTAGAGAATAATACTAAGAAAGAACTTTGTGAGTGGTTACCAGCACAAGGAACTGACTAAAGCAAACAAAGTAGAGGCCTCCTAAGTACTGAGAACACTCTATTGCCAAAGAAACCCAGGGCCCGAACCAAAAATACAAAACCTCTTTTGACCATTTAAACTTTAAAACAACCTTCAGGTCCCTTAACTACGCCATCAGGAAGCTGTACGGCCAGTGAGGAAGACATCATACTCAAGGCCCATTTGAGTATCTCCCATACTCAAGGCATGGGAGATAATAAATAGACAAGGAAAACTTCCCAGAGGATGGAGAAAAATAGGCTAAGTTTCTCATAAAAAGTAGGACATGAACAGCCTCTTCTAGACCTGATGGAAACCATTACGGTAGACCCTCCATAGTTGACCACCTCCCTACATTGACCACCTCTGTATGTTGAACTTATTTTCATAGACCAGACATACACCATATTTACACATCAGTACAGTAGGCCTAGTTCCTTATGTTGACCACCTCTGTATGCCGATCAGCTTGTTACAGTTGCTTACAGCGGTTCTACTATGTATTTCCCCATGAGATCTGGACTTTGAGCTAGATGTAATAACTGGATGAGATTTGAGTTTGTCACCTTTAGAAAAGAGGTGAGTATGGAGGAAGAAGAAAACAGGTAACCGGCTACCAGAGTGTGAATGCTGGACTGTGACAGAGATGGCTGTGTGTTTGCTAAAATTCATTTCTTTTCTGCCTAGGCAAACAGAATATACTTCCTAGAATCTCCTACATTTAGGTATGGCCATAGGACTGCATTCCTGCCAATGAAATGTAAGTAGAAACAATTTATGTCACTTTCTTGCCAAAGAGGTTAAGAAGAAGGTGGTTTCTTTCCTCATCTGAAGGTATCATATGATAGAATGATCCTAGGTCTCTGAATGACCATGGAAGTCCATCTAACAAGAACCCCCATGTTGGACTATGATATGGAAAAGAAATAAATTTTAATTGCATTGAGTTCATGAGAAGTTAGAGTTTCATCTGTTCCAGCGATCAATCTGAAATTAAATTCAATGCATTATCTCATTTAGCATCTATTTTATAGAAGAAAAGGCGAAGTTAATTAACCAGTTCAGGATGACTCATTTATTAGGAGGGAAATCTGATCCTAGAACCCAGGTCTATCTGGTTGTGAACCCACGCTTTTAACCAATGCGCTTTACTCTTTCCCAGAACAAGCTCTCAGACCTTGTAGCCCCTGGGCCTCTCTCTCTGGATATTCTTAGTTGTCCACATTTTTTTCAAACTGAACACAATGTTTTATGCAGTCATTTAGGGAGGTGTGACCTACATTATTTGTCTTCTCTGAAATCATCATCTATGAAGTTAGTCATGGAGATGGACAGTTGTATCAGTGGGGAAGCCTCTAATCAATCAACCACTGACTTTACTCAATCCACACTCCTAGGCCTTCTCACTACTACTACTAAGCTCCTATCCCTAATTTTGGAATTCGAGTCTTTTTTCATTGCAGGGTAGATTTTTGTAATCAATCCTGTTTAATTTCTTCTTGATAATTTCAGCCTAGTGTTCTAGCTGTCAACAATTTTCCTGCATCATCCAGATGACTATCCAATTCTAGATATCCCAGTCAGGGACTATCCCATACTAGAGCCAAAACATCCTGGTGTGAAGAGTAGTACCTTTGAATTCTTACTATATAGGACCAGTCACTGTTACAGGAACTTCACATGCTAATGTCCTTTTCTCTTTTTTTCATCCCAACTCTATAGGTGAGGAAACTCAATTTTAAAGAGGGTACAATCACACAGCTTGTAAGTGGAGCCCATCATCAGCCCCAATACTGGGCAATCTGAATTTCTGTGTTAATATAATATAACTATGTTTTTCCTCCTAAAGCAGAAGAGAACTGTATTTACTGAGCACATATTATATATAACATGCTTTATTCACCCTTAATGACTTAATCCTCATAACCATCCACCACCATGTCAAAACTTAAAGATTTAAACGTGAAATACAATCATTTTGAGAGGTTCTCAATAGAGTAAAAGAATCTATATAAAAATAATGGAATCAGAAAGAAATAATGAATAAAATACCTTGATCTCACCATGAAAATAAATAATGAGTAAAATAATGAATAAAATACCTTTTATAGACTGTGAGTCTATAAAATCAGAGATCTTTTTCCCCCTCTGTGAACACTGCCTGCCACAAAGGAAGTATTCAATGATGTTTGTTAAGAGGAATAAATGAATGAATGTGGACCTTCCTGGGCAGATACAAAACTGTACATGAGACAAAAACTTCCCTCATACAACAGTGTGTATCAGGCAGCTACTACATGTGAGACACTTTGGGGGGAACCAAGGCTTCTTTCAGGAGGAGGAACACAAAGGGAAAGAAGAAATAATACAAAAAATAAACCCAATACATGCACATCAACAAGATGCAGATATTGACTGTCTCTGACCAATTTTCTTAGGTGTTGTGGAGCCGAGCTATATCCAGGCCAGGCCAGCAGCATTATGAAGTAGATATGCATTTTAAAGTTTTAGAAGTTCTGCATTTAAACCCAATGCAAACATGCAAACTTTAGCATAGCATTTGGGTGCTGATCCTTTTAAATCAAAATTGGCAGATGTTCCACTCGATTATGATTTAAGCATCACGATATTAGATGATGATAGGAAGACAATCCATCCAGCCGTTCTCAATGCCATGGAAAAGGTGAGCTTTTCAAAGTTTCTGCTGAAATAGACACTAAAGAATGGATGCCATGTAAACCAGGTGATGGGCCCCACATGGTTCTCTTAAGTGCTGGCCCTCATCCTTAGGAGTTTTCTTCATTCTTGCTCCTACCTATGTCCTTTCTTATTCCCCTTTCAGTCTCCTCCCTCTCCCTCCTCCTACTGTTCTAGTTCCTTTTGAGTCTCTATGTGTCCTTTAACTTTTTCCCTTTCTCCCTCCCTCCCTCCCTTCTTCCTTTCCTACCTTCTTCCATTCCTCCCTCCCTTCCTTCCTTTCCTCCTTTTTTCCTTCTCTACAATTTCTTTAACTCTATGCTCTTTTCTATCACACTATTCTTTGTCTGATGCTCAGTATAAAACAGTGGAATTTAGAAGCTCCAAAGAGGTGTAAAGCATCTCTTTGTCCATGCTTTAGAGGCTGAGATTAGAGCTGGCAGGAAACAATTAGCTTGCGATTTTAGGAGCAGCCATTCACAGGCTACATCATATTTCCTGCTCACAAATCTACCAGCTGAGCTATTCACATGCTGTCATTTTAGGCAAAATTGTTTATACATCACATAATGCTAGTCTATGTTGTGTCTGTTAGAGCCCTGGCGAGGAGTCTGCCCTGGATTGGACAGTTGGACCCAGGCACATGGTCAACACAAAACACGAGAGATCCATATTTGGGCATGAGTATGCCTTAAACACTAATGGAGTTTGGCACAACTGTGGCTCTGGAAATTCAGCCCACAGATCAGCTCACACATCAGGGAAAATCAAAACAGAATTAAGTTGGCCACTTTTTCTCTGCAGAGACATGAGAAGCATTTTGAGTTAAGTCTGCAAAACCTTGTTTTTCAAGGTTAAGTCAGTATCTGGGCATGGCCAAATGTTATCAGTGCCCTAGTTTATACAACTTTTTCTCATACACAAATGAAGAAAACCCAGATACAGACCCAAAGCATGGATTCAGAGGTAGCACATGATCTAATCATACTTTCTTGAGATCATTGGATAAACACCCATCTGCCTATGACAGTTTGCATATGTTCCTGCTCAGTGGATAAAGAAGGAACAGGGTTGGGCATGATCCTCAAAAGTGGAAGGACAAAGCAAAAAGTTTTGGAATCAGTAGAATCCACATCACTGGTTCCCTCTCATCACTGCCTCGGCCTTCCATGGAGCCTGAAATTGAGAAACTTTTGGCCTTATCCATCATGATTTCTCTTACTGAGCTCAAAATCTCAACATTGGTCAGCTCTTTGTTTGC
>NW_003852555.1:1232967-1234119 GCF_000181295.1 Otolemur garnettii | reverse complement strand
TGCTCCTAATGCTTTCATCCCACTCCATTACCCACTCTGCACCACTCTTCTCTAAAGCATATACATTTTTTCCCCTCTTAGTGTTTTGGAAACAGAGGAGATACTCAGCTTACCTGGAAAGAGAAAAAAAAAAAATAGTAGTAGCTCAGGAGTAAAGCCCAAGAGAGTTTTCTCCCTAACATACACATAGACTAAGGGCTTGCCTAGTAGCCAATTTAAGGAATTAAGTGGTCAAGAATATTAGTGAGGGAAAGACAAGTACAGATCTCAGATGAGACTGATATCAAGGCCTGTGACATCCCAGGAAACCTGGAAAATTGGGAACTTGGCTACTCAACCCTAGGATCAGAGGCTTTAAATGAGCACCCTGGACAGAAAGACTTCTGTCCCCACCCCCAGAGATGGTGAGTCTTGAACTTTAATAGACACTTAAAGTTCAAGACATCCTAGGACTTCCCAAAGATCTAACATCTATTTGTCTCCACACGTGTCTCTGTCAGTTAAGCCCATCTGTTTACCCAGTGATGAAAGTACACTTTGGAGGTGAGGCCATTGTGAAAGGAAGGAATGGTACTTATGCACGTCCTCTGCCAAAAAAGAATTTGACTGACCTTTGTCCCTAGGTCCTGGGATATAGCCTCTTAAACCTTTTGAATTTCCCCAGTGATAGGAGCGTCTTTGTTAATCATGGTGGGCCCCTTCAGATCACATCTGAGTTTATGCCAATGAGATGACTCAGGATGAGGCCGTTCATTTTAGGAAAACTAACAGTGAGAGGGTTGGGGCTTGGAGTCACATGATGTCAGACTGACCTAGAGGAGGGGATTGGCGATTGAGCCATGTGGACAATGATTCAATCAGTCGTGCCCCCATAATGAAACCTCAGTAAAAACTCTGGGCATTAAAGCTCAGGTATACTCAAGCATTATTCTACATATTATCACACATTGATGAGCTGGGAGGGTGACACAATCCTGAGGACACCGCAGCTTTTGGGGCACTCTTAGACCTCTTTCTGTGCATGTTTTCTTTTGGCTGGTTCTGATTCATATCCTTTTGCTATATACAACTATAATCATAAGTGTAGCACTTTGCTGTGTTCTGTGAGTCATGCTAGCAAATTATCAAATGTGAAGTGGTAGTGGGAACCCT
>NW_003852555.1:1225276-1232402 GCF_000181295.1 Otolemur garnettii | reverse complement strand
TATAAAAGCTTCTGAGAATGAGGGATGTTTTCCAAAGGCTGGATAAAATGGCAGGCTCTTTTAGACTTGCTTATGCATAACTTATATAATAACAATTTCAATTTCCTCCTCTTGGTGTCTTTTTGGTTCTGTGATCTTGGACAAGTCATTTCACCTCAGTTGCACCTTATATTAAACTGGGGCTTAAGATAACTGCTAATATTTCTTCCCACTCTAAAAGGCTAAGTGCACATCTCAAGACTTAATGTGCCCATATCTCAAAAACATCCACAGATGTTGAAGTTAAGAGAGAGGGGTTCTTGAATAGGTGAGCCCCTCTATGGGAAGATTTGCATAAAGCTGATTTAGCAAGTGAAAAATGGACTGTGACAGATTAATGCTGGGAGGCTTGATCTACTCGGTATCTGGCCCACACAGCCTGGTCTGATCAGTTCTTCAAAGTCATATGGTCCCTATTTGGTTTTACAATAAATAACTCAGACTTATGAGTTAGACACCAATTAATGAAATCATCTAGCCAGAGGAGAGCAATCCTCCTGGGCAGTCATTTTGGAAGCACAGACCAAATTAATTTGCCAAGCCTGGGGCTTTTATTCCTGCTGGTGACAGAAATTATAGGATTCCTCCCAATTCCGGGTGACCTTAGCTCTGAAATATAACAATAGTTGCCACAGAGGGCAGGGCCGGCTTGGCTCCCCCAGACTTCACTAATAACAAAGGGCAATTTGAATTTCAGTCAGAGGCTGGACTCAATACTGGGAAGTAACTGGGGTCCACAGGTGAAGGACAAGACACTTCTGATGAAACCACACTTACTATTTCATTGTTGTTTTTAATACTCATCCTGAAAGGGTGTGGAAATGTCTCCAGGTAGAATTGTTTTGGAAAGTACTTAAGGCAGCATCTTCAATCATGTTTCTGGTCGGGAAAGAAAACTATTGATGTGTTCATATATATTGAGAACCAAACCCACCATGGGTGCTCAATAACTATCAAGCAATCAATCAATTCTCCAGCCACAGAGAAGCTTCCTGTTCCAAACATGTAGTCATGGAACGGAGCTTGGCCCAAGACCTACCTCCCTCTTCCAAATGATATGACTCCAAACTCCAAGAAAAGTTCTGGGTGTTTTTTTTTTTTCCTTCATCCCACAGCAACTGATGGCACAATCCTTGCCAGCACTGGAAACAGTGATTTCCAGATCAAGACACCAAAGCAGTGAGATCCTGCCATACGTTGGTCAAACTTTTATAACTTAATGGAAAGAGAATCTTAAATTATAGCCAAGCAGCTGATTGGAAGTGGCTATACCTGTTTTCAGAAATGCTCTAAATAAAAATTGATGTGACTTTGAAAATGGAAATCTATTGTATGGAACTCTTTAGCACTGAAAGCCTTTGCTGGAAGATAGCCATGCACTGCATTTATTTGAGTCAATTTTGCATCTATCAGTGTGCCTCAAAGATGACATTCTGTGTTTTTATTTAGGGATCTACATATTATAAATTACATCTCTAGATGTTGGGAAAGAAAATATCAAAAATCCACTGTAATGGTTGACAAGCTACTACCAATTTTGAAGCACATCTACCGCTGAAGTTTGAACTTCGGGAGTTGCCCACCTTTCAACTTCTAATACTGAGGTTTCTTCAAATGTGAAGTTCACGTGTGAGGGTTCCAGGTCTATGTTGCCCTTTACAATGATACATGTTTTAATGGTTCCTTGGGCACATATGATTTGAAAGACTGTTTTGGCTGTAACTTTATAGACCTTTTGATGGACCGTTTGTCTTTGGCTTTTGGGGAATGGAGCTAAAGTTATAGGATCATATATGTTTTCTATTTAATAGCCATGTATCAAATGTCTACATCCTTCTTAGTGTGGTAGGATAATGGTTTGATATATTAGTTATGTGACATTTTTTTCTTTTGCATTTTTTTAGCCTTATGACCGTGTGAGTGTCTCCCATGAGGACCATTAGACATTTGGCCTCCGCTGGAGGGTAATTTCAGAGGGGATGAGTGAACAAAGGGTCATATTATGAGTTTTTTAATTCAAAAGCTGCTTATCCTGGAGTAGGACAGAAGAAGTGGTGGGAACCAGACCAAACCAATCTCCCTGGGGCTCCATCTGTCACCCGTACCTCAAATAGTGATCCTGAGAGCTGGTAAAGGGAAGAGCTGTCTGAGAGAGTCTTGAGTGGCCCTGAGATGGGGGTGGATACCTTGCCTAGGGTGAAGGGCAGGTAATCAGATACAGAGAGTTAGACCTCTTTTCCATCATGGGTACTGAGAGGTCACCAATCCCCATAGAACGGCTTTTGTTGCTATCCCTCTGAAAAACAACCTAAAACTTATGAATTGTTTATTTCTGGAAATTTCCATGTAATATTTTTGAGCTGCGGTTAACCACGGGTAACTGAAGCTGTGGAAAGTGAAACCACGAATAAGCGGGGACTACTGTAAGTAACTCTTCTTAACTAGAATATTAGGAATGATTGCTAGTCTGACTGTTTTTCAGCATTATAATATTAACCACATCTAAATCCAATAAGTGTGGAAGGCAAAACCCCTCTTAGCCCACCTTCACCTAAGATAAAGAAACTAGTAGGAATTGGTATTAACCTATTTGCATGTGGTCCAAACAATGTGCTCATCTTTAGTTCCAAGGCTGATTTCTGACTCCCTATAAGACTAGTTCTTCTTAACAGAAGAATGTATTAAATAGATGACAACTAATTAAATTAAAAATGTCAATCCTCTTATCCTTCCTCTCAAGGAAAGTCAATCAGAGGCAAAGAAGCTATAAGGTACTATGAAGAAATGGTACCATAAAAAACAGAACTGGGTGATGGATAAACAAATGCTGGCAGCGAAGTTATATGACTATAGAATTATTCAGCTCTGGCCCCAGTGCCCGTGTGGCCCACACAGACATATGCCTATGCGAAGAGGCCATCTATATATATGTTATAACTATAGCAGCTCATTCACACACAATCAGATAGAATCTATATATTTTCATGCAATTAGAAATAATATAAATTGTTTCTTACACAGGTAATCTTTATTATATGTTGTGTTTTACCATAGAATTAAGATTTTGTACATACATTCTACTCTATATGCATTATAAGGGGTTTTCAAGGATGAAGGATTACACACATTTATTGCCTTAAATACTGATATTGGAATCAAGTCTCCATATGAAATGGGACTTCATTACATGTCTTAATAATCATTTCTCACTAAGTTGCACAGAATTTTAAACCTGAAAGAATCATTCCACTCTCTAAGACAGAGTCACCTGATTCATATTTACCTATTATCGTTGGAGACTGATAGCCAAAATAAATTTGATTCCAAATTGATTTGGAAGTGAATGTTCATGCTGGACATACGGATTTGTACTTTCTTTGCTAACCTGTTTATTTCATGTACGGATGACCCAATTCCAGGACTAACACTGTACTTTCAAAATCTATAGGAACTTGGCTTCAAGAGGTACTGGCTTCATACATGGAGCAGAAGGTGAGGTGAGTCATGCCTCACACGTACAACCAAAGCATGACATGGGACAGAGGTATCTGATTTGAAAACCAATCTATTTTAATCACATCCCCAATTATGAAGACCAACATGCAATCCTCAGGGAGGGACATGTAGGGAGTCAGAAAACAACCTTAAATGTCTTCTTTTCCTTTTGCTAACAGTCTCAGGAGACTTAAATAAATTTTTTGCTAGGAATCATTACAAGTCCAATGATATGTAACATTATGATTGACATTTTCAATAGGCAAAATAGTGATGAAATCTATTTTTCTGATACCTCTCAGACTGGTTACCCCCAAACATCAGCAAATTCAGAAATTAGACAGCAATTGTCACAGGTATCCCAGCACAGAAGAGACCTTGAGCACGTGGATACTCCACCTTCCTCATAGCCTTGGAAGATTGGTGTCTAAAGTAACTTCCATGTTACATGGGAGGCACTTGGAAAATGATGGAAATCAATAGCATTAATTCTGTTCCTAACATCATAATTCATGGAAAAATCAAGCCTGGAGCCTTTATCTCCAGAAATGATGAGGGTAAAAGCTTCATCAGTTATGGCTCCATGGGAACTGGCTTATTGGGAAAACCTGGTCCAATTCTTCCATAGTGACTAGGTTTTTTAATTATTACTTAAAACTCAAATTTCCACTCTGTGCTATGAAGCCACAGGTGCTCCGAGGGGCAAAGAGGAGACGATGATTCCCACACACACACCCTCAAAGCATTTCCACTTTTATACCTTGTGATTTTGCTTAATTTTTCATTTATTTTAAAGTTCTACTTTTTTAGGAGAATTTAAAAATTGCTCATCTAAACTTCAGTCCTAATAATTACTTGTTTTCCAGTTCACTTGGACCTAAATAATGCTTCCAGGCAATAAGCATTATAGGCTAATCATTGATAGACTTAAAGAGTATATCCTTGAATCAATTTTCAATGGAAGACTGACTTAATTGAGCCCTTTCTGGGTCTTGGATTATGAAAGAATAAACTGGAAACACTGTCATCTCTACCCTGACACATCTTATTTGGCTAAATACTATAAACTGATGTCTCCCAATTGGTCATCTTTATTATTTTCATATCTTTGTATATAGTTTCCTTCTAATAATAAAGATAAGCCTTGGTGAAATGAAAAGTTAGCCTTCTCTGTTCTCATCAATCCACCAAATACACAGGCTTCTCTTTTCTTCTTGAAGGTTGGAAACTTCTTTTTCAGCCCGTCCCAGGTGATGGATGAGAGCTAGGAGAGCGATCTTCACAGTTATTCTTGCTGAGAGTATAACCCAAATGTGTCTCTAAAGTCAGAGGAGAACCACATAGTTTTGTACTTTCCCGGGGAGCAGGACAAGATATGTCTTCAGCACATGGTGCGTCACCCTGATGCTCGAATATGGGGCTAATCAATCCCTGGCCAATGTTCACACCACTGTCAGACGTCTTTGCCCAGGAGGAGTCATGTTCAATGTTGAGTCCCATTATTCAACTGAGTGACCCCATGAGAGGTAGAAAACCTGACACTTGTTTTAAGGGGAGAGCTTCCCATGCGCGACACTGGCTTCCTTTACGGAAATGTTCTTTGGCTTTAGTGAGGGAGTTAGGGCTTTCACTGAAGCTAAGTTACTTAAAAGATCCACTCACCAGTCCTGTGCAAGAGTATTCTGTGCCAACCATCATGTACCTGAGCAAAGAGGCCTATATCACCTCCACAGCAGGTCATTCTGAAGAGGAAAATGTGGTCAGGCAGGGAAGGCGGGGCGTCTTCTTATCACAAAGGCTCCTTTGATAGACTCAAGCACACTAGCCTGGATGATGAACCCCAGGCCTCTCAGGACCAACTCAGCCCAAACCAGAGTAGATTCCTGCTCCCTGAGCGTCCTGCACTCCGAGCAGTGGCTGTCTGGGAAAGGCTCATGAAACTGGAGCTTGTAACATCCCAACAGAGACTCTTCAAGGGTTCTGCCAGCTATGCCCTGGCTCCGCAAGGGCCACAGAAGACAGGCCTCTGATATAGCAAAGCTCCAAAGGGAAATTTTACAAAAGGCCCACAGCCCTCCTCAAGACCCAGGCTCCTGACCTCCTTGGGAATGGAGCTAACCAAGCTGCTTCCATCCAGCAGTCCAAATCCAGAAAAAGTGTTTGGCTGGACACAGTGTTGAGTTTATCTGTTGGCTCCTCAGGTTGACCCACTGACCAAATATGATACCCCACCATTGCTTGGGATTTTGCAAGTTTATAATCCATACAGAAGAAACATTGTTATATAAACCTTGCCAAGACTATGGGCCTTTTACATTCCCCACTAAGAAGCTGAAGAAATTTATGGCAGTGTTGCTAGATGGGGAGGCCAAGTAAACTCACAATGTTGATCTTAGGTCTGTTTAAATTTCTCTTGCCTTCTGGCACTTTAAGCAGTAGTGGAAAGAAATCATTTACTCACAGGAGCATTAAAGCATTTGGAAACACAGGGGGACCAGGGAAGAGCATTAGGAACGTAATGGATGGGACACATGTGGTCCTGGCCGGCGGTGGGCAGGATTTCCCTCCAACATTGTAGCCATTCCAGTCACAGTGGCACAAAAAACCTAGAGTACTTTCACATAATAAATACAGTGAATTATATGGTGGCTCAGTTTTTCTCCCAGTGAGGTCTTGATCATTCACCAGCACTTGGTCATAACCTCAGTCCCCCATAAAAGAGCAAACTGCTTGAAATGGAGCTAGTTTTTACATAAGGAAGATCCAGTTGGCCTCAAAGCCTAGGACATGGCTTTTCCACACACCGGTTTCTGGGTCTTTCTCCTTTTTCTGTCTGCAGGAATCACACAATTTCCCTTCCTTTTAGGACTGCAGGTGAAGAAGAATGAATTGAACCTTAAAGAGAAAAATCAGCATTGAGCACATGATTTGGCCTTTATTTACCAATGACATGTCTTTGTGGGAGAATCTGGGATTCAATCAATGACAAATACTTTCATCCAGAGGTTGCGATGCCACAGATCGTGTGGAGGAGTGTAAGGCAAAATGCTACAGGGATCCCAGCTCTTCCGGAGCTGGAAGTAAAATTAGGGGAGCCTATTTTCACATGCCAGGCTCCCTTGATTTAACACAAGACGAAGTGCAATCTGATATGCGAAGTGGTAATGGACTACCAAATGACTCGAGTAAAAAGTCATTTTCACGTAAAGTCCTGGACGTGATGAATAACCTTCCCGAGAAGCCTGCTAATTGTGCACCCCTAAGGTTCATGGCTATAAGAATTTTCTGGATGTGACGCCTGTTATCTACCCTCCTCCCCGCCGGCTCCACTTTAGTGCTCACTTGTGTGTAATCTGAGTGTTTTGCATCGGGGAAACTCGCTGGCATTAATACCAGATGAATATGGGCCTTCATAGAATTTATAATTTAACAACCCAACAAGTTGGACTTGAATTTATTGCCATAACATCTCCTTAAGAACCTTCCATTCTCCAGCTTCCATAATCAGTAACTTAGATCTTTAAAAGAATAAGGAAAGAATGCCTTAGTATTTTTTTCAAGCCGAAGGAGCCTGAATTTATTTAAAGCCTGT
>NW_003852555.1:1218501-1224611 GCF_000181295.1 Otolemur garnettii | reverse complement strand
ATTGTATGAAAAGTAGGCTTTACATGCAGAAAGTTGCTCACTCCCTCCCTTGAAGGAAGGGGAACACAGTTTGGAAAGGCTCTGTTTATTGCTCTATAAATCACGATCACCGTGTCTGACCCCGCCGCTGGGGTACCCGGGGTCAAGGAAGCCTTTCAGAGTTTAGAAGCTCTGAAGCGTCTCTCTTTGCAGGGTTCTTAATCAACCCTCCCAAGACAGAAAGAGCATCAAACAGCCGAGACGGGCGCAGAGAAGGATTGGTGGGTTAAATGCCTCAACTTCTGTCTGGGAGAGAGAATTTAGATGCTGCCCCATTGTATGTGATTTTTCTGATTATGTGCAGGCGGAAAAGAGACTGTCCAGAGAAAGAAGAGACCATTCCAAAGAATACAAATTCTCCAAAGCAAGAGCAAAGACAGTAAATGTTACCACTCTGGGCCAGTACTCTCCTCTTTAAAAGAGAGATGATAATAATATCTGCTTCTTAGCAGCCTTGAGTGGATGTGGTGGGGGCAGAGCCTGTGATGCCAGGTCTCACCTGTCAGCCTGTTTCTGTCAGATCCTGGCTCTGTGTGCCTCTACTTTCCCCATCTGTAAAATGGTAATGATTACACTTCCCACCTTACCCTGCTGTGAGAATTCAATGAGAAAAGACACACGCCGTGCTTAGACAGCCTGATATATACTGAGTCCTCGATAAAAGGTAGCTATTACTACAACAAGAGCCCCTCGCATGGAATCTAGGCCCCTGGTGAAAACTGGTTTTCCTATTCACAATTTGGAATCATCTGGGAATGTGCAAAATGAGGCAGCATGAAATAATTACAAGAACATGACTTCTTACACCAATCAGACCTACGTTCAAAGCCGGTCTTTTCCCCTCAGTAGCTCTGTGACCTTGGACAAATTACTTTCTCATTTCTTTCTTGGACATTTATTTTTATTTTCTGTAAACTAATCGCAATGCCTATTTTACAAGGTAGCTGTGGAGACAAAATCAGAGACGCCATGTAAGAAAATGTTTTATTTGATGTTGACGTCTGACCTGGAATCCACCGAAACCAAGGATGCATAGCCAGCGACCAAGGTCTGATAAGAGAAGCAGGTTCTGGCTCTCTGTGAGCGGGGACTTCAGTGCTAGGCACTGAAGATACAAAGGTGACTGTCACACTAGTCCCATTGACCTCAAGCAACTTCAAGTCTAAGGAGGGAGTCATGAGGACACATACCATCATAATCCCATGTGTTTCTTATTTTATTTTATTTTATTTTATTTTATTTTATTTTATTTTATTTTATTTTATTGAGACAGAGCCTCAAGCTGTCGCCCTGGGTAGAGTGCTGTGGCATCACAGCTCACAGTAACCTCCAATTCCTGGGCTTAAGCGATTCTTTTGCCTCAGCCTCCCAAGTAACTGGTACTACAGGCACCCTGCCACAATGCCTGGCTATTTTTTGGTTGTAGTTATCATTGTTGTTTGGCAGGCCTAGGTTGGATTTGAACCTGCCAACTCTAGTGTATGGGGCTGGCGCCTTAGCTACTTGTGCCAGAGGCGCTGAGCCGTAATTCCACATGTTTCTTAACGTAGTCAAAGAATAGTCAGAGGATCAGAGAAGAATTGATGATACACTACTATTCCCTTGCCTGAGATATCTTCCTCTAACACTTCACCAAACTAAGTCTCATTGATCCTTTTTGCTTCATTTAATCAAGAAAGCTTCCCTGAACCCCAAGCTGTTCTACACCTCAAAGGCACCCCCGCCCCCCGTTTCCCATATTCTAACACATCTAGAATGGCTCGTTCACTACGCTCCCTCCTCCCTCAGCCCTTAGCACTTTCAGAGCCGTGTTCTCATTCACTTGGAAAACACAGTGTAAGTCTCTCATACAGAAAAAACTGACATGCCCTCAGAGCTGCTCATAGGTTGAAGGAACTGACTGAGGTGAATCAAGCATTCTAGGAAAATCCTGGTGGTCTCCATGTCTAGCCTTCGGTCTCAAGGAGCAGGAAGCAATTCTGTGATTGCTGAGTCAAGAATTACTTTGAGAGTCCAGAAATAAATCCTCCCCTAAGTGGTGCCAAGACCATGCAGTGGGAAAGTGGTGCCAAGACCAGTGCTGGGAAAACTATACATCTGCGTATAACGGAGTGATCTTGGGCCTTTACTTTACATCATGTGTAAAAATGAACTGAGAATGGATCAAATACTTCAATGTAATAGGTAAATCTATAAAATCTTACAAACACATATGGGAAAAGCTTCATGACGTTGGATTTGGTGATGATTTCTTGGACATGATACCAAAGGCGCAGACAACAAAAAGAAAAATAAATCAAACCACATTAAAATTAAAAACTTTGTACACCAAAGTAGCTACCAACAGAGTGAAAAGGCAACCCATGGAATCAGAGAAAATATTCGCAAATGATGCATTTGATCCAGGCTTAATGTCCAGAATATACATATTTTAACAATCTTACAACTAAACATGAAAAAAAAAAGGGGCAGCTCCTATGGCTCAGTGAGTAGGGCGCTGGCCCCATATACTGAGGGTGACAGGTTCAAACTCAGCCCAGGCCAAACTGTAACAGAAAATAGCTGGGCATTATGGTGGGCACCTATAGTCCCAGCTATTCAGGATCCTGAGGCAAGAGAACCACCTAAGCCGAAGAGCTGGAGGTTGCTGTGAGCTGTGACAACGCCACGGCACTCTACTGTGGGTGATAAAGTGAGACTCTGTCTCCAAAAAAAAAAACTCTAACGACCTAATTAAAAACTAAGCAAAGGACTTGAATAGAAAATTTTCCAAAAAGCACATGAAAAGATTAGGGATATAATGCAACTCAAAACCACAATAAGCCTATTAATAAGTCACAGTAATCCTAGCACTTTGGGAGGCTGAGGCAGGTAGATTACTTGAGTTCAGGAGTTCGAGAGCAGCCTGAGCCAAAGCAAGGTCCTGTCTCTAAAAAATAGCCAAGCATCGTGGCGAGTGCCTATAATCCCAGCTACTCAGGAGGCTGAGGCAAGAGGATCACTTGAGCCGAAAAGTTTGGGTTGCTGTGAGCTATGACGCTACTGCACTTTACTAGTGGTAACAAAGTAAGACTCTATCTTGGAAAAAAACAAAACCAAAACCAAAATAAACCACAATGAGATGCCACGTCATACGGGTAAGATGGCTTTATCAAAAGACCAGAAAATTACAGGTTGGCAAACATGTAAAAAAAACTGGTACTGCTGGTGCGAATGTCAAATGGTATAGACACCATGGAAAACAGTAGGAAAATTCCTCAAAAAATTAAAAATGGAACTATCATGTGACCCAGGAATTCCATTCTGAATGTAGACCCCAAACAATTCAAAGCAGAATCCTGAAGAGATATTTGTACGACACGTTCATAGCAGCATCGTTCACAATAGCAAAAGGGTGGGAGGATGAATAAACAAAAGGTCGCGCGTACGTACAGTGGACTACAAGTAACCCTAAAAAGAAAGGCAACGCCGAGGCGTGCTATGACCTGGACAAAATCTGAAGACATTAGGCTACGTGAAATAAGCCTGTCACAAAAGGAAGACCACTGCATGGTTCCATCTAACGAGATACTGAGAAGAATAAAATCAGAGCAATGGAAAGTAGAATGGTGGTTTCTAGAGACTAGCAGGAGGGAAACGGGCAGTTATTGTTTAATGGTACAGAGTTTCAGCTGGAGATGGATGGCGGTGACGGTTACACAACCAGCTGAATGTATTTAATACCACTGAATTGTGCCCTTAAAGAATGGTCCAAGTGGTAAATTTTAGGTTATGTATATTTTTCCACAATTAAAAAAATAAAAATAAAATAAGAGAATTATTTAGCACTAAAAGCGGTTTGGTAATGAAAGGAGTCTAAGGATCCCAGCCCAGGTTTGAAGTCGGAGGTTATTTTCCAGATGGGCTAAATGAGGTTTTCTTTGAAAAGCTGAAAGGCAATGGCAGCTCAGGCAGCCAGGAGGGGAGGGAAGGCAGGACGCAGCCCAGTGGTATTTGAAGCGGGGCTGGAGTTGGGAAAACCCAAAGACGCTGGTCTGCACGAGCTTCCCTTCCTGCTTCTTCAGATGGTCAGATTTTGGGGGGAAATGGACTCCATCTGGTCTGAGTCATTAGCACTTTCTGAAACACTGCTTTGAAGAGCTTGTTGATGTGCAAGAAAACCGTAGCCTCTTCTTGACTCCTTTGTTTTTAATCAAAGAGGCTTTGTGATTGGCCGGGAGACTACAAAGCAGCAAGACTCAAATTCATCTCCAAGCTCAGGCCTGTGGAGTTTGAGCACTTTGAAAACTTGGCCCAGAGGAAAAGGGCTGCAAGGGAATGCCGTGGAATGAAAGTTGCAGAACTCTGGGCGCGTGGAGAGTGAGCTGAGATGAACTGTAACCCCTGAAACTTCTCTTGAAAAAAAGCAGGAGGGCAGGAAGGCTGGGATCCAGGCCTTGCCTCCAGGTAGCCTGGTTCACAGAGACGCAGGCTGCCCTAGAGTGCTGTGCCTCTGAGGCTAACGTCCAGGGTGCATGAGAAAAGAATGCACTCCAGGAGTGTCCTCTTAACCAGAAAATAAAGCTGGAAAGTAGGCAGAACACGTGGATGCAGCAGCGTTCTCTTAACTATGGGAGATGGAGTTGAAAAGAAGATAAACCAACCTGTCTATGATCCTTCTAACCTTACTCTGAGGTTCAGGGCACCCCCGCCCCTGATTCAGCTTACTGGTTTCATCTAAGGGATGAGTGGTCTTCTTTTGTTATTTGGCCCATGTCTATTCATCAAAGTTGCCCCAGGCAGTAGCAATGGGAGATACCAAATATATTTGTCCCTTGGACGATGTCAACTTTTAGAAAGCAAACTATTTTCAAACCTGAAAACAGATCTCATCCAGCTGTGGATTTTGGCCTGTGTTCATATGGATTCATCTAAGAACAATTTCTCTTAGAGCAGTTGCTTTTTGGCCTGTTCTATGTGGGTAGTGCCCGCATATTTGGGACTCCCCCCAGTGGATCAGATCTCTTCACTGGTCCTAACAAAGGAGGACCCAAGAAGCGCTGGAAGTCTCAGAGCTGGGAAACTCTTCACCTGGGGGTGTCCATTGAGAGGTGGACAGGGCAGGAGGGAAGCAAAAACAGGGCATAGCTGCTCATGGCTGGGAAGAATCAACATTGTTAAAATGTCCATACTACCCAAAACAATATATAATTTTAATGCAATCCCTATTAAAGCTCCACTCTCATACTTTAAAGATCTTGAAAAAATAGTACCTCGTTTTATATGGAATCAGAAAAAACCTCAAATAGCCAAGACATTACTCAGAAATAAAAACAAAGCAGGAGGAATCATGCTATCAGACCTCAGAATTTACTATAAATCGATAGTGATCAAAACAGCATGGTACTGGCACAAAAACAGAGAGGTAGATGTATGGAACAGAACAGAGAACCAAGAGATGAATCCAGCTACTTACCGTTTTCTGATCTTTGACAAGCCAATTAAAAACATTAAATAGGGAAAAGATGTCCTATTTAACAAATGGTGCTGGGCGAACTGGCTGGTAACCTGTAGAAGACTGAAACTGGACCCACACCTTTCACCATTAACTAAGATAGACTCTCACTGGATTAAAGATTTAAACTTAATACAGGAAACTATAAAAATACTAGAAGAAAGTACAAGGAAAACACTTGAAGAAATCGGACTGGGTGAAAATTTTATGAGGAGGACCAGGCAATTGAAGCAACATCAAAAATACACTATTGGGACCTGATCAGACTAAAAAGCTTCTGCACAGCCAAGAACACAGTAAGTAAAGCAAGCAGACAGCCCTCAGAATGGGAGAAGATACTTGCAGGTTATGTCTCTGACAAAGGTTTAATAACCAGAATCCACAGAGAACTCAAACGTATTAGCGAGAAAAGAACAAGTGATCCCACCTGAGGGTGGGCAAGGGCCTTAAAGAGAAACTTCTCTGAAGAAGACAGGCGCATGGCCTACAGACATATGAAAAAATGCTCATCATCCTTAATCATCAGAGAAATGCAAATCAAAACTACTTTGAGATATCATCTAACTCCAGTAAGATT
>NW_003852555.1:1216495-1218013 GCF_000181295.1 Otolemur garnettii | reverse complement strand
GTGTTTGGTGGGACCACGCCTATGGTTCATCTTATAAGGGTACATGTGAATCTTTCTAAATGTAGAATATGAATGTCTTAACACAATAACTAACAGGATGTCATGAAGGCTATGTTAACCAGTTTGATGAAAATATTTCAAATTGTATATAAAACCAGCATACTGTACCCCATGACTGCATTAATGTATACAGCTATGATTTAATAAAAAATAATAATAATTAAAAAAAAAACAGGGTATAGTGTGAAAAGGGAACTTTTTTCCCAAGTCATGTATGGAATTCACTTGGAGAAGTCCTAGGGCCAGGGAATAGCAATGAGTTTCTTTAGAGTCAGTCCATAAAGGGAGCCATTTAAATAGCTGGTGACCACAGGACTAGAGAGATCTCTAAGCTCCCAGAGAGAGAGGAATGTTGCTGTTATTGATTTACAAGAAATTTCACTGGATTCTCCTCAGTCTTCAAGATTTTAGCTGATATTTGAGTTCTCCTTGTTCTGGCCCCATGATATTTTTTTATGAAAGGCTCAGGAAATAAACCTCTGTGAATAGCCCAAGGAAAAACACATTCAATCTTGAGAAAAAAAATTAAAGAAACTAGAACTGAATAATCTAGACATACACATCCCAGGGGAAAATTTTTGCAGATCTTTTGTTACTGGAAGTGGTCTGTGGCAATTTAGAAACAGGGCCCCTGAATTCTTTGACATTCCTCCCATTGATAAGTGGGTACAATGTCCCTTCCCTTGAATCTGGGCAGGCTTAGACCAATAGCGTAAAATCAGAGTGATGTTATGTGTCTTCCAACACCCTTGGAATGCCTACTCTGGCTGGTCCCCTAAGGCTTAGCCATGTCCAAGCACTCTGGTCAACAGCCTCAGCTAAGCTCCCAGCTGATGTCCAGCATTAGCTGCCAGCCACACCAGAGAGTCATTTCAGATGTCCAACCCAGCCATGGCCTTCAGATGTTCCAGCACTATCCAGCTGCTGGCTACAATTGTTTGAACCTTCCAAAATGAGAACTGCCCAGCTGAGCCCTTCCTGAATTTCTTCTCCACAAAATTGTGAGCAAAATAAGAAGATTGTTTTAAGACACTAAATTTTGGGGTAACCTGAATGTGGTCTGTTAGAAGTTTGTGGTTTCAGAGAAGAAGGTGAGGAGACAATTTTGTTTACATATATGTCACAAATTTGCAATGTAAAAAGATCAAGACTTTACCTCCTTCATATTTACATGGATGGAGCTGGAAAATATTCTTCTTAGCAAAGTATCTCAAGAATGGAAGAAAAAGTATCCAATGTACTCAGCCCTACTATGAAACTAATTTATAGTTTTCATAGGAAAGCTATAACTCAACTATAGCCCAAGAATATGGGGAAAGGGGAGATGGAGGGGAAGGGAGGGGGGAGGATGGGTAGAGGGAGGGTGTTTGGTGGGACCACGCCTATGGTTCATCTTATAAGGGTACATGTGAATCTTTCTAAATGTAGAATATGAATGTCTTAACACAATAACTAACA
>NW_003852555.1:1188045-1216133 GCF_000181295.1 Otolemur garnettii | reverse complement strand
TATACACACACATACAGATGTATGTATACACACACACTTGTTTCAAGTTAATACATTTTATCTTCAGAATGATGCCACAAGGTGGGTACTATTCTAATTATCCCCACTGCATAATTTTATAGATGAGAAAAGCATATCATGGAGAGATTAAGTGTTGGATGTGGAATTTGGCCCCAGGCAATCTGGCTTGAATCCATAAACTTTGACCAGGGGTCCTCAAACTTTTTAAACAGGGAGCTAGTTCACTGTCCCTCAGACCCTTGGAGGGCCAGACTGTGGGCCCTGGGATGAGTTGCCTGCTAAGCAGGACAGGCAGAGGCGGCAAAAACACCCGGCGGGCTAGATAAATGTCCTCAGCAGGTCGCATGTGGCCTGCGGGCCATAGTTTGAGGACACCTGAACTGCCGCCTTTCAAGTCCGTGTCATTTCATTCCCAATTCTCACACACACACCAAACACCCTCCTAAGTAGTCAATGAATGCAAAAGAGTAATAAAATATGTAACTTAAGTGAACATCATAAATGTAATGGTCACAAGAACCCAAGTATATGCATATAAAATCTGGGACATGTAAGTCCAACTACATGATACTTGAAAATCAGATTTTATAAAATTATCTGTCTATTCACCCCTTGTCACTAGTACATTATCTGTTAAGAAACTTTGTCATCTAAGGCCATGAAACAACTCAAACCTTCCCCTTACTTTTAAACACAGCATGACGACCTTCCTGATAAGCCAACAGAGTTTTCCATGAAAAACTGCAAAATAATACTTTTTATTTCTAGTAAGAAGTTTACAAATTGTGCTACTAAGGCACAGGTGAGACCAAGAGGACAGAGGTTTCATTTAAAGTGCCCCTCTGTACAGCAAAATAAGTCAGACATTGCCAGCAGCCTGTAAACCCAGCGATATCAATCCACTTCTAGCTTCTTTGACAAAGAGCAGTAGACGGCCAAAAATATGCCTCCGAAACTTAATTAAATGTTGAAGGAAATATTGAAAACTGTAAACATAATCAACTCACGGCCACCGAATATTTTTCCCTGGGGCTGTATGAGAAGGTAGTGATAAGTACAAATACTGCTTCTCTACGCTAAGTGCTGTTGGCTATGGTATTGATTATCTGTTGCCATGGTTATTTCGGGTAACAAAGAATCACAACATCTTTGTGGCATACAACAATCTGTGTACTGCTCTTGAAGCTGGAGTCATCTGGGGATTAGCTTGGTAGCATGGTTAAATTTGGCTGTTTAAGGGTTGGCTGGTGATCAGCTGGGTCTACTAGGGCAAGTTGGCCCTCATCCTCCCGCAAAACACCCCAGGCATGTTATCGTGACAGTGAAAGAGGTGCAAGAGAGCAAGCAGAAACACACAAAGGCTCTTGAGCCCCAGGCTAAGAACCAGCCCACCATCACTTGCAGCACATTCTATTGGCCAAATGAGTCAAAAGCCAGCCCATACTTGAGCCATAGGGACATAGGCTCCACCTCTTTCATGACCCAAACCACAAGCTCCTGTGATAAAGGGAATGGCAACAAAGGGAGACCAAGTAGAAGGACATTTCAATGATGCAAATGCCACCCCCAGATTTATTATCCTAGAGATGCATTTTTTCACATGTAGTAAACCTGGCAGGCTGCATTTATTTGAATTGCTCACAATGGGCTCTGTGGTTACCACAGGTTGAGAACACTCTGATTCTACAATTAGTGCTACGATATGATGATTTTTAAATTGAAACCACAGTTTCTTAATAAGAACAAACTGGAAGGCAAATGTCTAACTGCCAACCTCATCTAGTACTTGATCATTTTTATTGTTTGTTGGAGAGAAAAGAAAAAACAATGATGTGTTATTGGACACATTTTAAACCACTATGCCTTCTATAGCCATATGCAAGTAGAGTGGATTAGGAAACGATTTGCCTTTAACTAGCAAACTGAGACGTCAAATTTCCAATTTGGAAATAGTGTCTGTTCTTCAGGTTAGAGTCCAACAGGATGCTGAAAATAATTTTCAGTGCAAAAATTCTCCTTCATTCCTGGGTCTGTGTTTAACCTGAATGTCCATCAAATGAATGTTTTGTGCTCCCCAAAATCGTATGTTGAAGCCACAGCCCCCAATTTAGAGGTGGGGCAAGAAGGCAGATATCTGTAAGGTTGAAAGCAGGTCATCCATCACCAGGAGCTGACTCTGTCAGTACCTTGATCTTGGACTTCCCAGCCTCCAGAACTTACACTGGCTGGTTAAGCCATCTGGTCTGTGATATTTTGTTATAGAAGCCTAAGCTGGCTGAGAAGTTTAGCAAATACATGAAAAGGAGCTTGCACTAAGAGCTTTGCCCTGAGAGTCAGCAGTAAACAAATGCTGTGTAGACCCAGGTACTTGCATTCATGTTTAGAAATACAGAGTGTCCCAAAGTCACCCATAAAGTCATCAAACATAGGGAAAATGGGAAATTAGAGCTGAATATACCTTTATTTACAAAATATTCATTACATAAGCTTACAAAGAGGTGGCCAACACATAAAGAATATTTTGTAAATATTTTGTAATAACGAATATTTTGTAAATAACAGTACATTGAGTTACAATTTTCCATTTTCCCTATGTATGGTGACTTCATGGGTGACATTTGGGATGCTCTGTAGTTGTCATTAGGGGATGTTATCACTCTACATTGCAAAGGAACATGGCAAACGTTTGACCAATGTGAGTAAAAGGAAATGAAATTATCTTGATGAAGAGAATTTCCTAAAAGTAAATTTGATTGAAATTTAACTTTTGTCTATTTATTATTTGCAAGATGTTAGGTTGTGAAGTAAAATGGTATATTAGTTTTCTAAGGCTACCATAACACATTTAAACAACAGAAATTTATGCTCTCACAGTTCTGGAGGCTCCAGGAGTCTGAAATCAAGGTGTCACAGAATCATGGTCCCTCCAAAGACTCCAGGAAGACTCTTCCCTCATCTCTTTCAGGTTCTGATGGCACCAAATATTCCTTGGCTTACGATACATAACTCCAAATTCTGCCTCCTCTGCACATGGACTTCCCTTCTGTGTGTATTGAAAGCTAAAACTAGATTATCTCTTATAAAATGTATGTGTGCTGGCTACCTAAGAGCCGGGAAAACTGACAGAAAGACCATATAATATGACTCTTCACTTCTTTATGCAACAAGTTTGGGACTAAAAATTCTGTTTTATCTAATAGGCACCAAATAATTGATTTTGGCTGTGACTGGGATTCCAAGTAATTAGTATTCCCTTGCGATTGGGCACATGTCATACGTAATTTCTATATATAAAGGTTTGTTTCTAACTTGGCCATGGGAAGGGGGAAGAATCTGGGATGACAACAAGTGGGAAAAATCTCTGCCTGGTCATGAGTTAGCCTTTTAAATGATAACAAAGTGTTCTAAGTCTAACTTGCTGGTTTGGCCTGATTTTCTTCCTGGGTATCTATGGGCCTCATATCAAGTCATAAACAAGAAAAGCCTCTCCTGCTCCCTAAGCCCCTGGCTTCTCTTGCTATGAGAGTGAGCCAATAGCCCTCTTTGTTTTTCCTCCTTAGAGTTTTTACATAAGAGAATGAAGAAATACATCTGCTTTAACCTCCACTCAATCTTTTGAAGCCATATTTGACTAATGAAGGGTACCATTACAAATGCAAAATCTCATAGTCAGGGCCCTTCCCTTGAATTCCAGGCCCCCATTCCTGAAATTCAGTGTAAACTTTGGTGTGTTTGTGAGCTTTTCTGTGGAGTAGTCTATTTTTTTTTTTATCATATTCCCAGAGAAGTCATTCTCTCAAAAAATAAGAATCTCTGCAGGCTGGCTCAATGCCATGAACCATTAGTTTGCTGTTGACTTTTGACAAGTGCTTTAGTTTCAATGTACAAAATTATTATCCCTACAAGGACATTGTCAAAGATAATTTTTTTTTTTTTAAATAACAGAAAAAAACTTTGATTCAAATACAAGACAAACATCTCAGGGAAGGGCATCCTGGGTATCCATCAATGTAGGTGGCAGGTCTTCCAGAGGAGCCCCCAGGGACAGTTAGTTTCTCAGGGTGGCTATTTGGCAGGGGAGTCAAACACTTGTCTCTGTTCATTTCAGCTCATGTCTCAGACAGTAACTCCTTGAATTTGCCTGAATTCCTCCTTCCGAGAGAACTGACCACTCCCTCAAATCTGTCCCCACTAGTTCGTATACAGCCTCCTACAATCTCTGTATTTTAAGAGATTACACATCTTTTCTTCCCTTCTAGATTTTATTGCCCCTGTTTTATTCATTTTTGCATATAAGCATCTTAGCACATAGTAGGCTTTTAAAAAATATTTGTTGAGAGGATGTCTGGATAAATGACAACACTGGTAGCCTGTGGGCTAGATGTCTCATCTAAGTTGCTCAGAATTGTTATTGTTCCATCCAGAAGGCTGAAAACCAGCAACTACTCCCCTACCCCCCACCCACCCCTGTGGCTGGCCCTGACTTCCTCCCATCAAGAGGCACAGAACTGAGCCTGGAGCCCAGCCAGAGAAACAGGCAATACAAAGAAAAGACTTCATGTATATTCCTAGAGTGCCTTTTTCTTAAAGGTGTTTTCCCTATTTAGAAGGAGACTCAGGTGCACTGTGGCTGCAGAGTGGTACTATTTCAAAAGTATATCTTCACTCTGATGTGATATTTTTGTCAAGAAACATTTGCGTGTCATTCCTGGACAATGGAATATTCATGTTACACAACAGAAGCAGCCAGATAAAATTCAACTTTTTGTTTGTACGTAGTACTGGATGGGGAAAGCTTGGCCACTCTGGGATAGTCAGCTGCCTGCTGTACACAATCATTTTCATAATGATTATATTGGAAGTGTATAAAGTAACCTAAAAACTGAAAGTAAAGCCCCAAATCTGAGATCTCTATCTTTCCAGTTGCTTGCCAAACACCTTGGAGTCACCCTTGATTTCATTCTTTCTCTGATAACCAGCATCTAACTCAGGGGTCCTCACACTATGGCCCGCGGGCCACATGCGGCCCACCTAGGACATTTGTCCAGCCCGCCAAGTGTTTTTGCCGCAGCTGCCTGTTCTGCTTAGCAGCCAACTTGTCCCGGGGTCCACAGTCCAGCCCTCCAACGGTCTGAGGGACAGTGAACCGGCCCCCTGTTTAAAAAGTTTGAGGACCCCTGACTCAGCAGATGCCATTCAAACTTCCAAATATGCCCAGAGTTTAACTACCTCCTGCCACCTTCACCACTCCCCCTAGCAGGAGGCACCACCATCTCTCATCTGTGTTGAGATCTCCCCCTCCTCACCTCCTGCCTTCAGTCCATGTCTCCCCACATATTCTAAACAAAACAACCAGAATGGGCATTTAAAATCAGATCACATCCTGCCTCTGCTCTGAATGAGATCTTCCCATGTCACCTGGGAAATGCCAACTTCTCACCGTGGCCTGCAGGGGTCCATGGGTCCACCTACCTTATCCGTTTGACCTTACCTACCACAGTCTCCATCCCTTTCAATTCACACTAGCCTCAGCACCCTCCCTGCTGTTTTTATGAAATAAAATAAGCACACATATTTTTTTTCTCAGTCCCAGGGAATTTTATCTCCTAAGAGAATAAGAGATCAAACAACTGATTTCAGCTGATTTCAGACTGAGAGCCCTGCGGTAACATACACCCAGAATGGTCAGAGGCCCATGCCGCTCTCAGAGCAAAAGCTTTCTGCTCTTCTCCAAGGCTATGGAGAACAAATATTAAACCCATCCTGCCACTGATTTGTGGCTGGGCCGCTGTGGATGGCTGTCCTTGAGTGTGGACCCAGCTTGGTTGAACAAACAAACTTATATGAAATCACGAGTGAAGAACAGAGCAACCCCAAATATATCTGGATATTAAGAGGCGTGAATTTTGACAGTCTTTCTGCCAGCTAGAGCTGTTTTCTAGTTTGTTTCCCAACAAGAGTTTGTTGACTGCCTACTACTAAGCTAGAATCAAGTAGTTTGTGTTTGAAAAATAACCAATGCAGAACTGGAAAGACAAAACCTGTGGGCCCATCAAGTCTTCATAGAAATGTTTTATTAATCAAATATATTTACATTTCTTGGTCATTTATCTCTAACTGTGTGCCTGTTTTTCATTTAAATACAACACAATCCTGGCAGATTCTGTCACAAGAATACAGCAGCATGCATGATCTCACTGGTCCTTTGTAGTTTTACTTTTTTTTTTTTTAAGATGTGAGTTTGTTTAAGTTTAAAAAATGAAAGCAAATTGTTTATCATTCTAACGGCAGGATAATCATTCTTGTCATACCAGTGGTTCTTAGAGCAAACTGTCCACAACTCCTCACCACCCACAGTGAGCTTCTTCTCATTCTCTTAACTGATTTGTTTAAAGTTTCCAACCCTCCCACCCCCACCCAAAGCAGCACTGAAATGGAGTGATCACCTTAACCATTTTATTTGGTGGTGGAGAGACTTTATTTCTATTCCAATGGAGGAACATTTACAGTAAATTTAAAATAACATTAAGGAAATTGACACAACACCCTGATAGCACCTAGATACCAAACTTCTGTTAGCATCTTATTATACGAATCTGGAGGCCTTCCCCTGGATTTATCTGCTATCAAAATAAATTAATTTAGGGACCTTAGGTTTCTGATACAACCTTGTTGACCTGAGTCAAAGCCTTCCTTAATATATTAGTCACCACCTTGGTCACGGAGTTTGGAACTAGGAAGCCTCTTTCATAGAGTCCTTGGAATTTCTAAGGAGTAGGATTTCGCCTCTTCATTTGCTATTTCACCCTCTCCAAGTTGGGAGACACTTGAGAATGTGCAAGACTCTTCAGAGAAAGTGAGTCTTCAAGGGTTGAGTTCGTTAGCATTGGAACATGCTCCCGAGGGCATCCACAGAAACTATGAGTTGGGGGGCATTCGTTCCAACATGGTTGCTCTCACCAACATGGGGTGATCCTCTGATATGGCACAACTTTTTTAAACATGAAAGACTTCTGCTGTAGAAATATATCACCAGCTTGTTAAAGTTCATATCAAGATTGTTTTCAGTCAGAAGGGACATGCCATGCTTTAGGGGAGGAAGCCTGGAGAGGGTTATTATTTTGATAGGATGAGAGGGATGCTTTGCCAGACTGAAAACCAGACCTCCAATGAGAAGCCCACTATGTTTGACTGACAAGGAAAAAGTATTTCTCATTTGAACAAACAAATGTGCCCATTCATCTGGAGGAATACAGCATAGGTTATGGTTTCAATACCACAAGTGCCTCGTAATAAAGTTAGCTCATGAAGAAATTCTATAAACCTACTTTTTGAATTTCACAGTTTCATCTGGACTGTGCTCCAGAACTTGAACTGGTTCTTTCAGTGCTGCACGCATGTAGCTACGTTATTTGTGCCTTTGACAAACCAAAGCTGTAATGACTTCAATCTTTCTACCTCATTGCTTTAAACCAACAGGCTAACCACATGCGCCTGTATTCCTAACACACAACTGCATAATTACTCCATTGATGCCTGAAAAGTAACTCAATTAGCATTTAGTCAGAACCAAGAAAGAAAGGTAGATTTCACTTAGCCCCATTCAGATGTGTTTTCACTTGTCAATAGTGTTTGAGCCTCATTCTTTACTGTTGGCCGCCATCCAACAGAACCTGCCTTTCCTGCCTGTTGCCATTTTTCCTCATGTTCATCAAATAGTTGAGAGGGTTATTATTTTTCTTTTAATGTGGAATTTTGGTCACATGTTTCGAAGAACAAAAACAATGCCTGCCAGCAGTCGGATATCTGAAATTCTGCTGTCCAGCAACACAGATTTGAAGATAACAAAATCAGCAACTACAATTATGCGTATTTTAAAGAGTATTTTAGCATTGCCTGCACAAACACATTTTATAAATAAATCATACTTGTGTTTGTTCATTTTAAAAAGCTCTCGTTCCCAAAAATTAAAAGAAAAAAAGGCTTTGCATAGGGAAGTATTTTCCCTTTTTATCAATGACCTGATTATGGTTTTTGAGGGGAATAAAAGTACAAAAGCTGGAAAGGTGGTTGAGTATATATGAGAAAGGGGTTATGACAGTATCTTGACTACGTAGTTATTAAGGATCTGATGAGATAATCCACATTATGCGTTAAAACAGTACCTGACAATGTTACCTTACGTAACAATGTCAGTTACGATCATGATCGTCATCCCCATCGACACCTGTAGGAATAAACTCAGAGCTTCCTTATTTTTCCATGGAAATTTACTCAGCAGATTCTTTTCTAAGTACAAGGGTAGCATCTTCAGTATAGACAGAAGACAACCCAATGGTTTCACGTCTTTGCCCTGTTTTCTGACATATTTTGGTTTTCTATCATTTTATGTACCAATCTGATGAAACTTCTGACATTTATTACTTACAAGAAGAAACTAAACATTTTTGGCATTCAACACAAGCATGGATTACAGGCTAAACATCTGTGGCCAGGCTTCCCCAGATGAAGCAATGTCTTTCCCAGTTTGGCTCTCTGAGCTGTTGTGCCCGACAGCTGGTCTTTAGTTTTGTAGAATTTAATCTTGAGGACGGCTGAAATACATGCCTCTTCCCAAGACTCCGAGTTATTCTGTAATAGTTCAGATAAATGATGGGAAAACCCCAAACTCTTGGATGGATAAGTACCAGGGATCTAGTCACTTTGTAAAATGTCTCCAGAGCTCTTCACCTTAAAAGGATCCTGAGAAATGAATGACATTTTGGGGACTTACTGTCACCACTTTAAAGAAATGTGTCTCTTAGTATCTTTCAGGATTTGATGTCAGGAACTGGTAAAGGCTATGGGAAATAAAATTACATTCACATCAAGGAAGAAAAACAGAAACTAACTTTTCAAAATGTGTTTATTTAATTTATTCGTTATGCCTGACCTGGTTTCTGGAGGCATGTGTGACCTTAATGTGAGCGCAATGGATTTGCTCCCAAACACAGCCTGCTGGGTATGTTCAGAGTGACCTGTCGACCCCACTGTTCTGGAAATAGCCTGCTTTGTGAGATGGGTCATGTTTCCCACTTTAAACAACTCAACAGATACCTGCATTTCATATTTTAAATGAGTGCGAAACAAATAGTGTAATGATGTGACTTCCACACACCAGGCACAGAGACTGCATTGCCAAGGCTTGTCACAAATGAGGTGCCTCAGATCCAGTCATGGTCTGCAGAGTCCCTTCCCTCAGCAACTCCAGACGGTTCCATTTGCTGTCTTATCATTAGAAGGGAGTCATAAAAACCCAAGACCCTGGCTGTAATCCTGGTCTTTCCATATTGCTTCTAACAACAAATAGCCCAGCAGGTTAAGCAAAGACAACCGACTCCCAACTCCCATGCATCTCTGTGCTTTGAAATCTGCTATCTTCTGGCCCCCAGCTGAGTTCATATCCCTCAGATTCTCCCAGTTGCAGCAATCTCCTTGACTTCACTGAGACAATGGCCTAAGGGACTAAAATACCCATGTTACTAGCCAGCCCCTTAGGAGGAGCACACTTTCTCATCAATAGTCACTTAAGTAAGGCTATGTATGGTGAACATCTAAAACGAGGTCTTTATATAAAACAAACATTCAATAAATAGTTGTTGAAGATCAATAAGTGAATGAAGTAATGAACCAATTGATCTAAAAATTGATGAGTTGATAAATGTTTATAAATTTTTGTATTTCTGGCCTAGAATGAAGTTTCCCAAGGTATATCTAATAAATCATAAGCCCTATTGAGACGGAATGGTATCACGATCTTTCTCTCTTGTACAGTTTCCCGAAGAGGCTCCACTTGAATGGACCCTCATTTAAAACGTAACTAATCGAATCAAATTATATGAATTATACAAGATTAAATTTTCCAGCTTTAATCATCCACACAATACCTTTTTAAGATAAAACCAAAGTAAAAAGCTCATCTGAAAAAAATTTTTTTCATGCACATTTCCTGGGATGAATAATTCAACTTTGCATCAGGTTACTGAGATTTTTCTAGAAATGTTATGATCTGTACCCCTTACCCTCTTATACCTGGACTTTTACCTGGAATTACCCTGTGATTTAGACTTTTTGCTAGATAAATGAGCTCATCCTAGGATGGAAAGTCTTATTCTAGAAAAATAAGAGTTCCTCTGTCCCCACTGACAGAAAAGGATTGCTTCAAGAGTCAAACCCTGATTCAGCTCTGACAGTCTACCATTCTCATCTTAAACACCCTTTTTCCTCAGTGATTCCGTAATTCTTTATACCATTATTAATTAGAACGTTGCTAGGAAGGGAAAGTGGCAAGTCTTTATGACTGTGGTTCCTACCACCCATTTGCTGTGTCCCTGGGAATTATATGCCCACTTTAAATAGAAAAAGATAAAGCAATTATTAGGAGGTTTCAAGGAGAACCCCCAACTCTAGCACATACTTTGATTCAAAGCATTTGGGACTCAAATGATTTCAGTGCCTGTTTCAGGGTTCCAGGTCAATTTCCAGGGGTAGGCCTGCCTCACAGACAGGTGGCCTCTGCTGTGCTGCTAGAAGCCAGCTACATGTCAGCACTGTGAAAACTCAATGTCCCTCAATGCCTGAAAAATTGGAGCATACAATTTTATACATATTAAGCAGAAAATATCTTCTGACCAAACTTTGCGGTATATATACCAACAGTCTCTCTAATACAGAAGAAAAATAGATTTTAATGGAGTCGAATGCTGGAAGAGTCTTTTGGTGTAGAGGTTACTGGCAAATTCAGCGGGAGCCTGGGAGCAGCCAGCAGAGCAGTCAGGGCGGCCGAGATCACTGTTAGGGACACTCTCCCCATGCTGGATGCCCAGGGAGCAGTAATGGCTTCTTGCTCTCCTGTGTGGCACTCATGAGAACTGGGTAGGGTACATTGTGTTCAGTGGTGAAATGAGACAAATGGCTGAGCTCATTTTTCTCATACACACATACACACAAAAGTCTTAGAAACATACAGGTGAGTCCCTTATTATCATTTTTTTAAAGTTCAAGCAGGGAGAGGAGAGGAGGGAGAGGGAGTGGTGTGCTCCCACTTAATGGGCACAATGTAAGGGCATGTGGCACACCTCTTGGGTACAGGACACAAGCACAAGAGAGACTTTACCTAACCAGTGCGAACACCGTAACCTAGTTGTGTGTACCCTCACATTAGCCTGAAATTAAAAAAAAAAAAAAGTTCAAGCAAATGATGCAACCTGAATGAATGAAATAGCTTGTCTGTCTATGTAGCTGATCTGCCACTTTCTTGCAGGTTTTGGGTGAATATAAATACATATTCTTTCCCTCCTTCCCAATGCCACATTATTGCTGGCAGGGAACTGTAAGATCAGAACGCATTGCTGTTGCCAGAGAGAATAATTTCAGCGAGCAACAGTCACACAGCAGCATAGACTGCTGACCACTTCCACGGTAAAAAACCAACAAGAAATGGGGGCAAATTCCAGGTGAACGACTTGCGATGGGGCAGTGAAGGGAAGAATTAGCCATTCTCTTCGGAGCCCACAATCCCAGTGATTATTTTGATATATACGTATATGTGTAAATGATAATTATAAATGCAATCGATGAGGCCCTGCTTTATTTCCTTTTAAATGCAGCAGTTGAGTACCGAGGGATAGAGAACCAGAATTCAAAGAGAAGAAAGATTTTCTGAGAACCAAGGACATTAACGATTGATGAACTGAACGACGCAGCGCCCCTGCCTTTCAGAAGTGAGCTCAGTTATCTTTCCTGTTTTTACGGAGGGAGGACAATAGGAGAGTTCCAAGACAAGGGGTTCCTTAAAAAGCTACATCCTGCTATCAGGTGGCAAAGAAATTTACAAAACAGAAACTGTTGCTAATTAAACACTCTGGATGAAATCATTCCGTTTTGTCTGAACTGGCCATGGAGGTAGAGAGTCTCTGAGATGCTGCTGGGAGCTAAAGGATCACGGACCATCATCATGTCTTCCCAACATGGATCATTTCATACACAGTGACCCAGTTTTACTGAGCACCGTTGTTGAATTACTGAAAGGGCTAACTGAAATTAAACTCGCTTTCCAAAGAACCATGGATTAATCAATCTTGAGAGAAGATAAGGTAATTCCTATTGATGAAATTACTTGCTCCCGGGCAATATGTTCTGCGTCTCCTTCTCTCCGTGTTTCCTTGTCAGGGCTATTTTCACCTATATTTGCAGAAATGCTCCTTCCACACTCGGGAGTGAGTAAAAGGGCCTCCCAGGCTTCACCCATTGAGGAAGGAAGATACAATTGCTAAAAGGGTCTTGACCATGGGGCTTGGCACTATTTTTGCTCACATGTTCAACACTTTCATATAAACCACCAAAAAAAAAAAAAAATCACTTTAAGCCTCATACCTAGATCCAGCCTCAGATTGAAGAACTTTATTTTCATTTTCACTTTTTTTAAGCTAAAATGTTATTGAAAACAAAATTTTCTCAGCTAGCTGCTTCGAAACAATATACTGTATTAGGAAGCTCGTACATTTTACATGTTTTTTGCAATCCTGACAGGACGGAAGAAGTCCCCCCAACTTTTTCCTTGGAATTTGACATTGAAACCACTGTCTTCCTTTTCCAGGCTCTCCTGCCTCAAGACCAGGCTGCTGGATGGAAGGAGCCGCGTGAAAAGTGCACGAGCGGTGAGCGTGGAAAACACGGCTACGGGAAGCCTCGGGGCCTGAAGGTGGCTCTCTGCGAAGGTCTGGCTTATGCTTTTGAGGTCCCCCGGGGCAGCCAGCGTCAGGCCGGGCCGAAAGGAGACAGCAGGAAGAAGGACTGTACAACGGGTCCCCATGAAACATGCTACAAAAAAAAGGTGCAACGAGAACCACGTCCCTGTGCATTCTTAGTCACAACTGTGGGCGGAAGAACCCCTGTGATCCCTCCCTTTGGTATTAAATAACAGTTTTTAAAAAGCTTTTTAGAAACAAAGCAAATACATGATGGGACTAGAAATGTCAGCCGTCCCAGGTTAGTTGTCCACTGAAATAAGTCTCATCCCTAGTCATAAATAAATAATCTCTTTCCTGGTCTGACTTCCACGCCAGGATCAATATCTCTTAACATCTTACTTATTTTATTACTGCTTTTGGTTTTCTGGGACTGATTGAAAGTTGCTCAGAGGAAATCTTTGGTTTTGCTTAAGTGTCCGTGACATTTAATCATGACTTTCCTTGCAGTTTAATTCCAACCAGTCAATCAGTTAATCCACTTCGATTGATTCTGGGCTCTCGGTGATCGGCTTGCACTCATTGGGCATCCGCTGGTGTCGGCTCAGCTGGGTGGCCTGCGTGAAGCTCCTCTCACACCTCTCGCACCTGGTGGAGGCAAGAGAGAAAATTGAGACCAGGAGCGGGGCCTGCAGGGTGACGGGCTTCCTCTCATCCTGCCTAATCAGAACAGACACTCCAAAGTGGCTTCAGATTTTACCGGCTCAAGAGGTTTAATTGGTGGCTCCTTCCAAGGCCTGGATGCCTGTGATGGGACAAAGCCCGTCTGATGCAGAACAGAGGGATCTGTCAATAGGCAGGGGGAAGGTGATTTCTCCAGAGAGCCCTGTCCTGCTGCAGCTCTGATCACTGTCAGTTCAAATAGATAAAGAACAAAAAGAGATTTTTAGGAGTGAGCCATCAAAGCAGCAGCTTGTCTGCAGTTTTCTGCTCTGCAACCCCAAAGAGAAATTGATGACAAATAGAATTTCACCTGCTGCTAATTTACAATCCGGGCTTCTAGTCCCTTCAGCACAGGGCCGAGGAGCCATCATCTTGGAATTTGGAAAGTAGAGGAAGCAGAACATTAGCCGGCAGCGACTCGGGGTGGGCGTGGTGGCAGCTTTTTTTTGGCAAAAGCTGGTTATAGTGTCAAAGCCTAACAATTTTCATCATTAGGGGATTGTGGTGGGGCAGGAGGCTCTGAAAGAACAGAAATCAACTGATAGTTGTGTGGTTTAAGAGGTTCACCTCTCTAGAAAGAACCGTAGAAATAATATATGTGTGGGCCATGGCTAAGGCCCAGTGTGAGGAGCAAACCGGTCTCATGCTTCAAAATCATCTCTTAACTTAAAACAGAACAAAAAGACTGCAATCTTGATACCCCAGGCCCATGTCATCTCCCATGTCCATCTCTCTCTCTCTGCCACACAACCTCACATAGTTCAATGGCTATTCAATCTACACAACACACACACACACACACACACACACATTCGAAAACTAGTGGGGGCCTGCAACTTTTCTTTGGTTGTCGTTCTGGGCTGATTGTGACTGTATGGGAACCACACACACACACTAACACACACAAAACACAGGAACTGTGGTAGCAAGCAGGGCACACAGTCACTCTGTCCACACTCACTCATCTGGGCTGCCTGGCGCATTGGTCCAGGACCTGGTAGGGCCCAGCAGCCCCCTCAGCCTCCTCTAACAGTCCTTTCCTTGAACCTCTGAAGGAAAAGACATTCAGAAGGAACTGCAGACACCTGTCCCTCTTTTGAACAATGAAACCTGCAACTATGTGGGCCCCTGCGCTATAGTAAGGCTACAGCCACCATGGGGAAGTCCACGCTGCCCTGTCACAGGTGAGGAAGCCATGAACCCTGTTATCTGGTGAGCATTCCTCTTTAGGAAATTATACAAAGTACCTTGTCATGGAAATAATTACCTACAAAAATAGATCGCATGCATCTGTCGCAGGTTTTTGAACACTGGGGACAGGAGTTTCACTTGACACTCGGACTTTTCAGGAATCTGGTACCCGCTGAGTGTGTGTCCAGAGGAAGAAGTCGTGTTTCCTTGATTGTCTTTCATGGAATATTTTTAGCAGCCTGTTCCACTGTTAAAAACTGCACTGTGATCTTGACAAATGCATAATGTCAGCTTTAATGTATCAGACCTATCAGCTCAATGAAAATAACTCAGAAGTATTGATCACCTAATGATTTTTGGTGTATTCATTAACGTCCAGGAGCAGCTCATCCCCTCTCCAGAGCTCCCGGGGTGCTGATGACACGTTAGCGAACTGCTGATTGTTTATTAGAAAACTGATTAGTTACTGGATTAGTGTGTCAAAATATACTACCTTTCACTGCTTGACAAACTTTCAAATTATTATATTCCTTTTTTTTTTTTTTATCTTGAAGCTCTAGAATCAATTTTAAGGATGGCAGAATAGCTGGAACAATTGAGAGGAATGACAATTTACCTGGGTCATGCTTTTGCATTTCTAAGCTTGTATCTTAGAATATGAGGAATTCATGAGCTGGAAGCTTAAGGCTTCGTATAAGGTAAAATGTACGTCTCTATGGAATGTTTAAATGTCCAGATCAGAGAGACACGTTACGAGGAGTGTGACATTTTTCTCAAGTGTTTGCCTGATAGTCAGGAAATTTGTTTGTTTTAACAGTCAGGATATTTGTCTAATATTTAGGGCCCAGGAGAAGATGATTCCTGAAAAATCATCTTTAAGCCCATCTGCTTAAAGTGTCAATAAAAATACATGCAGATGGGTAGGGATTATTTTCATTTAAATTCTTTCCCCCAGGATTTTTCCTTCTTGAGGATCACGCACTGCTGAAAATATCTACATGGTTTTAGAAATATAAGGACATAGTTTATATATTTGAGGAAGACAGCTAGATATAAAAATACCTTCTCAAATAAGGGAAATGCCTCAGTTTTATGTTCTTCATCTTAAACTTTAGGAAAATCCTCTCCACAAAATATTTTCATAGGTTCATGAAACTGAGCCGAAGAATCTAGGTCAGGAGATCAGAGCCAGGCTTTGCCTGGACTGGCACTTAATTAACCCCGGATTACAATTCCAGGCAAGTGACTGGACATAGGCATCTCTGAGTGTAGATTTTATAAAGTGTAATAGAGGAAGGAAGGAAAGAAACGGGTGACGAGCCAGGAAGAGAGAAATGCTCTTGCACACAGATCTTCCCAGGTGCTGACATCACAGCCTTGCGGGAACAACACGGGACTCTAAAGTGCCGTCTTGCAAAGACTTCAGCAAAGAGAAAGTCTCCAACGTTCTGTTAAGAGAGTCTTAGTTAGACTTGATTTCCTCCTAGGTTTGAGATCATGCTTTACTAGTGGTTGACTAGATAGTACATGCCAGGAGCTTAGCAAAATGATGTAAAATTCTGTCACACAGAAAACCTGTGGAAAGCTTTTAGTGCTTCTACGACATGTCCCAAAATACTTCTGAAAATGGACCAAACTGCACAGGGCTCAACCCAGATTTGCTCTTCGGATTTGTTTTGATTTCTGCCTAGATCTTGTTCAAATATTAGATGTCCTCTGGCATTTCCTTTGATTTTTAAATCCTGAGCCAAACTTCTTAGTCTTGGAAGGGAATACGCCGTGATGAATATTTCCCCCTGCTTCTAACGAGGAAGAAGCACGCCTCCTAAGGAAAGTCCTGGCCTGTTCCTGCAGTTTCTCGGACTCAGAAGCCAACAGCTCACACAGGTCTTCCCAGGCAGAGAGCAGAGGAGCCCACCTGGAATCTTGAGGGACTGTGTTTAGTAACAGAAGGAGAAAGGAGCGCTCACTAAAAAGAATGATTTTTTTTTTTTAATTTATTGTTGGGGATTCATTGAGGGTACAAGAAACCAGTTTTCACTGATTTACAAAGAATAGTTTTTTAGACTGCTTCCTTCTTTCCTCCTTCCCTCCCTCCCTCCTTCCTACCATAATGTACTCAGCTGCTGCCCTTCAGTGAAAGGATGTCTTGCTTTCACCCCTGATTCTCCATGACTTACAGTCTTCACAGAACAAACTGAAAGCCAAGACCTTCCATATAATCCTCTGATTTTTATTTTTCCTATGTGCTCCTTTACTCTAGAAATTCAAAGTCTATCCCCTGGGTTAGCTGCTGACAGGCTCACCTAGAACTTGGGGGGCTGCCTCTTTTGGTGGGATTTCAGCCAATCAGACTATGAGGCAAAGCCTGGAGACTCTTGACCTCCGAACGCCAATCTTGTCCGGCCTTCTCTGGACAGCAATAATCTTGATCTGCCTTCACAAACCTCTTCTCAGCAGATCTTCCCTCAGCAGAGGGAAAGAGCATTCCCCTGAGCTCTAGCTGTGGGGGACAATTTGGAGACGGAGCCATCTGGGGCATCTATTTGGAAGCCGCCCAAGACATACAGTTTAGGATGGCACATCTTTACAAGAGTCTTCTCCTTCTTAGTAACATTGTTTAAGCCAATACCCATTAGTTGAAGTAGTAAAATTAACTGTTGTGGTGAAACTTATTTTATTGACCAATCTGCAACGAAAGTTTTTTTTTTTTTTTGAATGTTTGTTTTATAAGCTTGTAAAAGGATATCTTCATAATATTTACAAAGGTCCAGGGGATGGTTATCCATGAGCTATGGTTGGAAGATCCCCAAAACTCCCTTGGGACAGATCAGTTCTGAAAGACCTGATTGTATACACTAAAGAATTTAGCTTTCCATTTCCTAGAAGACATTTAAATCTTGCACTTTCAAAATAAGTATACTTTCAGCTCTCCCCTAGAAATATATATTTGATAAATTTTTTAAATTTAAAAATCCATAGTGTATGGCTATCTTGGTAAGCGTGGGAACAGAGGGAACTAACGCAGACATGTACAAGCTAATCCAACAGCCCCGGTTGTTTCTTCTTTTTTTTTCCCCCCAGATGAAATTAGGTACGGTCACCAAAAAAAAAAAAAAAAAAAAACACCACTTTTTGAAAGGAAAAAAATGCAATCACCAAAGCCCTTCGAATATTAATCTGATAAAGTTAAAATGGCATCTCTATTGGAAATATGCCAAAAACAGAATGTTAAAGAAAAAGAATTGGGTGAAGTCAACGAGGTTACATATAAGTAACACCTTAACATTAATAGAAATCTATTTCCCATCTTGACCCAGAAACCTCTTCAATTAATTACTAAAATCTATTTACACAGCAACAAGATAAAAATCAATCTGATTCCTGGCACCGTATCCATCTGGCTGCCCTTTCTAATATAAAAGACCAAACAGATCCTAAACCAACCTGAACCTCAGCTTTTGAGAAGCTCAAAGGCTGGGCACTGTGCCACCGTCACCTTTCACCTCCAGAGCTGTGGTGACCCCCAAGGTGAGGCCTGAGGGTGATGACCAAGTCCACCAGGCAGGACACAGACACTGGTGGTGGGGAACCCCGAGGACACTGGTAGCCCATCTGGCCCCTAAGGCTGGATGAGGAAAAGATGCCCTCTGTGGGCTATGACAGCTTCAGGGGGTACAGCTTGGCGGCAGAGTGTGGCTCAGTTACAGACCCTGTGCTATCCCCTAAGCCAGATGCCCTTATGTAATGAACAAGCTGTGCCTATGTACACAGACAAAATCTATCACTATTTTCACTATAAATACCAGATATTAAACCATGATAGAGAACAGTAAAGAAGAATGAATAGAGGTAACCAATTCTTAGGGAAGATGACAGCATTTTATGAGCTCCTCCCATTGCTGGCAGACATCTGGGTAGCGAGATCAAGACTGCAGGACTCTGCTACCCCCCAGGCTAGCCTGGCCTCAGGCCGAGCACCAGAGTGGGCCACAACAGCAGGTCTGGAGGGGAAATTCTGGGCAACGGGGCTCTGGGAAGACTTCCTGGTTGACAATGAGTAAGGGGATTAGTCTCCCATGGCCCAAATCATTTCCTCTCTTGCTTGATCTTGGCCAATAGCAGGTAAATAAGGCCATACTTCTATGCCCTTTTAATTTTCCTTCTCCAATGTTTAAAGCCAGTATGGCAAATGAGTGAAGGGAGATGTAAGAGGGTTGGCCAGAAAAGACATCATCACACAGACAGTAAAAACTGCTCTGAGACCCCCCCAACCAGTCACATATGCTGCTTCCCACTCCCAGGCCTTTCCCTGTGCTGTCTGGACAGACAGAATGCCTCTTTCCCCTTGTGTGTCCAGAAAATGACTCATCCTTCAAACACATCTCAACCATCATCTCCCCAGATTAGCCCACTCCTGAGCTGCTCCAACCCCTGTGTGTACAAGTCTCATTGTACTTTTCACTCCATAATATTCACTAATTGGCCTTCCCTTTATGGGGCAGGGAAGAAAAGGCTAAGTTTCATTTCACAATGACCCTATTCCTAGCAGGATGCTTAGTACAGAAGTAGGCGCTCAACAGATACTGAATGAGTGAACACATATCCCCTTGGGTGAGCAAATGAATAAATGAATGAACGAATGAACAGGCCACCTTGCATGGTGCCGATGCCCACTGTTTTGATGGCTGTGCTAGATGCAGAAACACAGTCTCTCACTCAGATTCTCCTACCTTGCCAAAGCCCCTAGAATTTAGTTCTACCTCTTTCCACATTCCCCGAATCCTCAAAAAATTGATGCACCCTGTGTTCCATTTTGTTTTTCTTTTTTCACCAAGATGGCAACATCTCAGTTCCAAACTATAGGCTGAAAAGTCACAGGTGGGCTGCTATGATAGCTTCAAATTCTTAACACATAGGAAAAAGAATCCCAAAGGGTTCAAGTCTCCAAGAGAGAATTACTCAAATGTCCTAAACTTGCGGTCACCTTTATGATGGTCCTGGGGCTTGCTGATGGCTAGCAGAGCTCTGGGTGACTCCTAGATAGAATTCTAGAAGCACAGAATTTTTCCAGAAGCCTCAGGAACTGGAAAGAATATCAAAATTATTTACCCCTACCTCCTTATTTTAACGATGAGAAAACAGACCAGAAAATTCATCCCATGTCCAAGGTTGTGAAACTTGAGCCAGGACCAGTGTACAGGTTTCCTGATGTCATTTTCCAAATGTCACCCACTGAGCAAGGGGATTCTTTTGCAGCCTGCACAGTGAGCTTCTAAGAAGCCTCTCCACCAGCTGGCTGAGCTGGGCAGTGCTGTGCCAAAGCGCTAGCCGGCTCTCGAGAAAGGCTAAGAGAAAGAGGGTGGAGGGCTGGCCGCTACTTACTTGAAGGGCTTTTCTCCAGTGTGGGTTCGGATGTGGTTGTTGAGGGTGGTGGCCCCAGCAAAGGCACGACCACAGTAGCCGCACTTGAAAGGCCGGTCACTGGAGTGAGTGACCACGTGGTTCCTCAGTTCTGAAGGTTGGGAAAAGGACTGGGAGCAGTGACCGCATTGGTAGGGTCTGAAACAAATAAAGAGACTGCCTGGTCATTATTTTCTGCGTTGTCAGTGGAAGCCAGAATCATGAGACAAGGGGCCAGAACTTTTTGGTGACATTTTCTCAGTTTTTAAGACTGAGCATAGAGCTTTGGCCACTGGGTTCCCACTACTTTACTTGCCATAGGAAGAAAATTTACAGAGCTCCTGAGAGCCACCAATCCTGGCTGGCAGGAATCACACCGGCTCAGGAGCCCTGCTTTCTTATTCCCTCTCTCCCCTCAGCATCCCTTCCCCCGCACTGGAAGTGAAGACTTGATTAATCAGAACGTGATAAGAAAAAAGACATAATTGTCTCTTATACGTCCATGGCCCTTTTAACTTTTCAAAGTGCTTTAAAATAAATTATCTAGTTTCACCTTTTCAATAGTCCTCTGGGACAGGGAAAACAGTTGCTATTATCTCTGTCAGTTCAGAAAACTGAGGATAAATTGTCCTCACAGGACATAAACTCTTCATGCTAAGGTCATGCTAGGGTGTCTGGACCTTATTCTAAGTACCAGGTAAACATCAGACAAGTGAGCAAGTTACAAGTGTATTTTAATAAACACTAAAGCATCCTGGAGTCTGTGTGTAGCACAAGCCCTGGTCTTGCCCCGATAAACACAGACATGCACCCAGATGGGTCGCTTTGTAAAAGAAATCCTGCCTTCTACTTACTAGTCCCCGCTCCAGACATTCCTCTATCGGGTCTTTTTCTTGACCCTCAGCTCCCTAATTTAATCAGGGAGCAAGGAATGATTTACAGCAGCACAGAAATGACGGGATGTCACTACGCTTGCAGAAGGATGCCGGTGATGCAAAAGTAAATGGAAGGAAGTGGTGACAAATACCTGATAATTAGCAAGATTATCAGGGCACATTCTTTCCAGCTCATGAGAAGTCAATCAATTTTTGGTTTTCATAAAGAAGATTAAAATTCTGTCTTCTCCATGGAAGTTCTTCTGCTTACTTCAGCAGAATCTGGTGAGTGATATAAAACCCGGGGAGTTTTCCCTATTCGAAGCTATTTCATATCATCCCTTGACAGGGCTCTAATTTGTTTATCAAAAATTTTCTTCAGACAATTACTAATCTGTCATGAGAGATATTAACAGCATTCACTAAACCCTGGTTGGTGGGCCAGATGTTTCTGGTTGCATTTAGAAACCAATGGGGGAAAAAAAACCCCAGGCTTAATTGCTCAACCTTTAACAAATGTATAAGCTCTAATGACCAGACACTAAAATCAAGGGCCAGGAGACAATAGTGACTGAGCAAGTACAACAATTCAATTAAGTGCAAAATAAAGTGTACCCTCTCATTTGTCAAGCGAACTGCTTAATTGTGGCTACTTGCCTCACTGAACACAAATACTATTATTTTATCAGGCTTCAGTACACTGAGTTCTGATTGTAGAATTTTTTAGCTTGATTAATAGTCCTGGATTGGTCAATAACTCAATACTATACAATTTTAATTACTTACATTTAGAAATCTATCTAACTGCTCTCAAACAAGTTTTAAAGAAATACATAAAAGTCTTTGGTAAGGAGTTTATCAATCTTGACAAATTACACGTGCATTTTATTACAATTATAAAAGAATGCTTTAAAAGCCATTAAAATTTTATGTAGATGAAAACGTCCTCCTGCCAAATCTGTTCTTCGTAGTAAACGTTAAGCTTAAAGCATTCTTTGAAAAATAATTCTCTTGAGGGTGAGTTTTAAAAAATGTTATTGAAGATTATAAACAAAATAATATATTAATATATGCTATCTCCACTGACAATCGATTTTTCTAATAGTGAAGGGACCATTAACATTTATTAGCCTCTGGTTATCTATTTTTAATAGCTATCACAATAAACAATAACCTATTTAATAAAACCAATTAATCTTCTCTTTTTTTTTCTAACTCTCCCGTCAAAAGTTGGGGTGATTTATTTCTTACAGTCAGAAGTCAATCCAGCCTTTTTATGTTAATAGTCACAATGGCAAAGATTTATGCACAGAAGATCAGAAATGACCACAGAGAGGCTCATGTTGAATTCTTACGCCAAGGTAACAGCAAAGAAAGGAAAATCGGATTCTAAAACATCACGCTTGCCCAGCCCCAGCCTGGGAGCCAAGTGCTGGGGACCCAGTGACCTACGTGGCATAGTTTTTAAAACTTTGCAGAATGAAAGAGATTCAAACAGGAGAGATAGGAGAGGTGAATCCTGCTTCAGCCTCTGACCCTGATCAGCTGTGGGACTTGGAGAAGCCACTAATCTTCCCTGAACTCTGTCCTCTCATCTGTCCGATCAGGGGAATGGCCTGAGCAAGATATTCTTTGGCATCTCATTGTGCTTTGTTTTTGCTTTCAGGAAGTCACTGGCAAATGTCCACTGTCCCAAAATCTGTCCAGCACACGGCCTCTCAAGAGACAGCATCACCAAAGTGATCTCAACCTTCCATGATGTGTACTAGCCAGATCCCTGTACGTGGAGCTTTCTGTGGTTGTGTGTGTACATGTTCAAGAGAATATGGAAAATTTAAATATACCATAAAAGGTTGAGAATTCAGACCAACAAGAAAATCTCGTACCAAAATGTAGGCCCAAACCTTATTTTAGTTAACCTCATAAAGCAAAGTGGATTTTCCTTCATTCTTAGGTACCTCCAAAAATAAGATTTTAGGCCATCTAGTCATCTTTGTGGAGGTTAAATTTATGCAGAATTTAGAGCTAAAGTATGTACCTCACCTGCCACAATGGTACCAGAGTGTTTCTCTCAGCCTAGAAATTAATAGGAAGTTATCCCTCAGAGAGCACAGAAGCTACACCACAAGTGATGAGGTTGAAACTCTCTTTTCCTGTATTTTCCATATTTCCTTTTAAAAACTGACAAAAGGAAATGATCCAAAAGTCATTTTAAAATTGATTGTGTGCCTAGAGTTTCATCTAAGGACAAAGGAATGCATTCAAGACAGAATTCGATCTTCAAGTCCAAGAGCAGAGCTTAGAAAGCATTATCACCACTTTGGAATCTCGGGCATCACACCTTCCTTTGGAACAAGCAGGCACAGAATTTCAGACCATGCGAGCATATTTCATTCAACACCCTCAAACTCCACACCTCTCAATTTACAGCTGAAGGGCCTCTGGGGCACACAATGAGTTGTCATTATTCAGCTTTTTCTTCTGCAATCAACGTTCCCATTAATTTTTCAAGGGGTCTTGCGGAAAGGTAAAACTTCATTTATTAAACTTTTGGATACAATTCATTTTTACTCCAAGGTTTCTGCCTTTTTTGGATGTGTCACGTCGGAAGGAACTCATAAGGACTGACATCCACGAGTGCTGTGTTTACCCTCACTTTTTACAGGAGCTCACGTCACCGGCAACTAAATGGTCATCTCCTTCCTAAAGCACGTGCTTCTACCCAAATCATCACAGACATACAGCATTTCACTCTTCTCAAAGCAAAAGCAATGAGCATTTCTCACAAAGGGATAACACCTCACAACCACACGCATCTGAGGGCTCTCTTTCAACCATCAGAGACTGCTAACAGCGCTGTCTAACGATGGTGCTGTTCTGTAGCTGAGCTAGCCAACATGGTGGGGGCCACTGGCCATGGGCTGCCATCGAGCACTGGAAATGTGGCAAGAGCACCCGAGAAAGTGAAGTCTGATTTGACTTCATTTTGATTAATTTAGATTTAAATAACTTCACGTGGTTAGTGCCAACACAGACATACCTGGTTTCATGGAAAAACTATTCCTCAACAAAGAAATAAGTGAACAACAAAGTCTGGGTCAATTGGGGAAGTGTATATCAGTCCTGGTAAATTTTCAAGCAGAAAGAAGGCAGAGAGGCAATTTTGTACATCCCTTGGCATTCTCTGTCCCTGGCAGTTCCTCTGCCAAAGATTACTCCAGTAAAATGTGCAATTCATTTGCTATGAATCTGTAACTAGTTTGGTGTAAACATAGGAAAAGGATGAAACATTTAACAAAATTAAGTGTGGTTTGGTTTTACATTATTAATCCTTCTTTGATTTTTCTTTCATGGCCTCCAGGAGGAAGGTTGTTCAGTTGGGGCCACATTCTGGCCTTGCTCTAAGTCAGCCAGCCCAAGTACAAATCTCCCAAGACTTCAAAGGGAGACTCCTCAGGTCGATACTGGCTGCGTGGAGGGAGAAAAGAACTTAGCTCTGGGTAAGGAGAAAAACACTTCAGGACAGTGACAAAAGTGCATAACCAAAGGGCCTGGAGAACATCAAAGCTAAAAAGGAGATAACCTTCACACTTGGGGGGAGGGGGAGAAATATCAGAACACAAGAACACTGATGCATTCTAAGAAACTACTGTGGTGATGGACTATCTCCAGGCTCTTTCCACAAACAGCACCTTATTAAAGTCACTTTACCCTCTGGTCCCACCACATCCCACTAAAAACACATATGCAAACTGACATGTGCCCAGGATTCTGAAGGAAGACTTTCCCTACGTGGCACAAACAGTCAAAAAGGAGATAGGAGAAGGAAAAAGATGCAAAATAAAGACAAGCTCCATAAAGACACTTTCTGCAGAAAATATAAGAAAACGTACTCATCAGCCTCCCACTGTGATCAAGGAGCCCTTTCTGGAGCCCTCCCTGCAATGCCCACCTCTCCCAGCAGGAGTGCTAAAGAGTTTCTGCAGCAGAAAACAGAAGAGAAAAAGGATTTCTAACTCCTCCTTCAAACCAGTTTATCAAGCTGCCCTGGCCTAAGCAATCAGCTTATGCAAAAACCGAAGTCTCTTACCTTCCTCCTCTATTTCAGGGCATAGACTTTTGATGATACCGTACATGAAAGAGCTCATGAATGTAGACAAAGTCTCTTTGATAAAGGTGCAAATATCTAGGATTTCATGGTTAAAGAGTCAACTCAATGGATGAAAAATCCTTTGCACCTCAGGTTCAGGGACCCGTTTCAATTTGGACTGTTTGAAACTTGAACCTGTTTTCCTTCTGACTTTGTCTTCCATGTCCCCCCTTCTTGCCTCTGGTTCTAGCAACGTTTTCCTATCAAATCATAACCATTTGAGTTTTTAAACAAGGAAAATGCTTTCTGAGTTTTAAGCTTTTGCAATGTATATGCCTGAATGGGCCTGCGCTGCCAGAGACAACTAGCTGATTCATGGAGCTAATCATTAAAAAACATTTATTTGTAGACAGCTTGAGCATTTCAAACCCAAAAAATCCAAACTCCAAGACATTTTGAGCACCAACATGATACTCAAAGGAAATGGCCATTGGAACATTTTGTATTTCTGGTTTTCAGATTTGGCATGCTAAACCTGTAAGTATCATTCCAAAATGAAAAAAAAAAAACAAATACAAACACTTCAGGTCCTAAACATTTTAGATAACAGATACTCAACCTGTATTCTACAGTTGAAAATTTCCATATAGATAATAATGAAAAAGATTCCAAGTTTAGCAAATATCAGGAACAAATTTGATGTTCCATTATAGTTTTGTACATTTTTTTCAGTTAGCAACTCACCCGTGTGGCTAAGAATTACAGAGAATACCTTTCTTTCCAACTTTTCTGGTACAAAGAGAGTGTTTCAATCCTATATGCTAAAAGCAAATTATGTATCTAAAATAAAACCAGTTGGTCAAAGAGACAGGGTGTCTCCCTCTGTGCCCCTTATTGGCAATCATCAACTGAGGTGTGATGACGTAATTCAAGCATCTCCTCACTGTTACTAGGGAACAAGGGATTGATTATTTTAAGTTATAGTTTTGATTTTTACTTATTCATGAATGATGGTGGCTACTTCTCAACTGTCACCAGCAAAGTGCTGGGAACACGGCTTGAGTAATCGGCCTATTTCCCAGATACCAAGCACCCACTGCTTTACCTCCTCTGGGAACGCTGCCTAAACCACACCTGGGCATCTGAGTGGGCTTATAAATAAGCCCATTAGGGTCTAGCACAGGACAGAAGTCTCAGGCCACCTAGATTTTTGTCAATAACTCTAAATTAGCTTGGAGACGGCACTGATTTAACCATCTCTCATGGAAGTGTATTTTGTGCACGTAAGTTCTCTAACTTTTTAGATAGAGATAGATACACTTTTCTGATAGTATATATTCATGTATTATAGATCCTGACACTATTGTTTCACAAGACTGGCTTCACGGGGACTTAAGCCATAATATCCATGTATGATTTTTCTAAGTTTACCTATGATTAGACAAAACAGTCTGTCTCAGTATCTTTCTATTTCCTATGAAATAGTTTCATTGCTTTATATGACATTAAACATGAACTTGTATTATCCAAAAAGCTAAGCTTTGAGTTCCCTTATCCAGAAACTTTAAACTATTATTTCATTTTACCTGGCACATTTAGTTATTATGACTATAATGAGCCTTTGCAAATAATAGATCCATACATCTCAACTCACTCAAAAAGCAAGTGTATAATGATAGGGCTTCAAGGTAGTTTTCCTTTTTTTTTGAGACAGAGTCTCATCCTGTCGCCCTGGGTGGAGTGCCGTGGTATCACAGCTCACAGCAACCTCCAAACTCTTGGGCTTAAGAGATTCTCTTGCCTCAGCCTCCCAAGTAGATGTGACTACAGGCATTAGTTTTTCTATTTTTAGTAGAGACGGGGTAACGCTCTTATTCAAACTCCTAAGCTCAAGCAATTCACCCACCTCAACCTCCCAAAGTGCTAGGATTACTAGAGGTATAAGCCACGCCTGGCTCATCTTTCATATTTAAAAAACTACTAAAATGCATTGCAGACTTAGATATACCTTGAGGCTACATGTATACTTGCAAAGAAGATAAACTTACGGGAAAAATTCTTTCTGAATGAAGAAAACATTTCCAAACTCTGTACCTCTATAGCCAACAATACTAAGATGTGCAGAAGTTTGTTAATATTTTCACCAAAGGGGCTCTCCTATTGAAAATAAAAGATGGTAAAGACACAGCTGCCTTAACAGCCCTCAGGTAAATATTTCAACTTTAATTAGTTACAGCAATGCTTGATGATAAGCAAGTGGTTTCTAGAATGTCACAATAAAAATGTACACACATGCAAATGTGTATATATACCTTACAACTGAATATTTTATTTTAGCAAATATCCATTCGGTCTCCACCACACCTCTATCCACCCTGCCCTTGCTGGGGTCTTCTAAGCCCACTGTTGTAGCCTACAGATCTGGGAGGGAGTAGCTGGGTCTATATTATTAGGCATGAAAAGCCAAATGGTTTATTTCATTAAGGTTAGTTAGTGGCAAAGTTAAAAAAAAAAAATTCTCAAGTTCTGCTTCCAAATCTCCTACCTTAATTTCAAACATTATTTTCTGCTTTTATATTCAAAGAGCATTATTAATGGCATTCCTTCCTAGGTATTTTGGTTTTAATCAAGTTTCCACGGGACACGAAGGAGAGATAAAACACAAGCAACGCTTTCTTATTGAATTAATTCGAGTTTTGTCTTTTGCGCCCCGGCTATCAAGACTGTCGAATAAACCGGTTTTGATTCATCAATAATAGTTCCATTATATCTACTGTGCCACTCGTCAGAGTACCTGAAATTTTAATTCACTTGTTCAGCTAAATTTCATCCTCAGTTCATGGCCATAAAATTCTTTATTGACAAACTTTCAAACCAACTTTGACTCTGAGGTATCTAGTCCACATTTTTCTTCTGTGTGGATATTAGTTTATTGAATAAGTGGCATCTGTTTTCCTCCACATCACTAGCAGAGTAGGTATTTCCTTTTGACAGCTTTGCAGGATTTATGGGTTTGCATGCTCTGAAGAAAAATAGTACTAAGCAAAAAATTCCAAT
>NW_003852555.1:1185886-1187129 GCF_000181295.1 Otolemur garnettii | reverse complement strand
CACTAGCATGACAAACTGATAACTCATCCCAAGTCTGTTCATTTAGCAGCTACTTCGGTCTCAGGACTGTCCTTACGTGGTCTGTGCCCTCATGGAATTCCCTTATGATGTGAGATGTATAAGATTCCTTAATGAAGCTCCACACGGCACCGCATGTTTGGAGAAGGTTCAGACAGGAAGCATAGCAAGGGAGGGGAAAGACCACAGTGCTGGCCAGAAAGGGGAGCCTTGGGCAGTGGAGAGAAGGCAGGTTCAGGTTCACCGGTGGAGAATTTCAGACCTTCCTCCAGACGCTGCCAGCACAGGATAGGTATTGGGAAAAGCTGGGTGCAGAGATGAAGAGAACAAGATGAAAGAGACCTGGAGTCAGGAGAATCCGGTGTGCTGGTGCGAGACCTGGAGTCAGGAGAATCCGGTGTGCTGGTGCGACCGTAAGGGGGATGGGTTCTGAGCACAGCAGGAATAAGGGCCAGGGGTCAGGAGAGACCTCAGAGGGCCTTAAACGTCCAAATAAATAAAAGACTTCAGACCTAGGAAACAGGCACAGGCTGTTTCTGAGCAGAGGAATAGCAAAAAAAAAAAAAAATTCTGTGTTCAGGGAGGGCTTGAGTGGGGCCTAATTACAGACAGGTGCACAGGGAGTGAGGCAAGCATGGGAGGCAATTCAAGGTGGTACTTGCAACTCAGATTTTGAAATCAGAAAGACCTGGATTTAGATCCTGCCCCTCATTAGGGTGTGATGTTAGGTACATTATACAATCACTCTGTGGGCCAGTTCCCCATCTATAAAATGAGGACAGTGGTAGTAATCCTCCCCCAAATAATAGCAGCTCGGTACATAGGGGATGAGATGGCCTCAACTTTAACTCTACTAGTTACTAGCCATGAGCAAGTATGGACCATCTAAATGCATGATTTGGTCCCTGGTAAAATGTACAATGGTCACTCTGAGGAGACAATGTAGAGGTAACATCTAGCAAAGAACTTGACCTGTGGCTGACACTGCATAAGCATTAGCCCTGCTTCCTTGTCTTCCGGTCCCCTTTCCTGAGGGGTAAATATGGTGATGAGAGTCCCCATCCCAGGGCCCACCATCAACAGCAGCCACCCTTCTTCTTATCATGGGAGGAGAAGAGACTGGGGTGAGGAAGACGGCCCTCACCTGGGCTGGGGGCAGGGAATGGGGAAAGAAGTAGAAAAAAGAAATGATTCTGAGAAAGGAAATCTAACATACTTGAAATTC
>NW_003852555.1:1184291-1184655 GCF_000181295.1 Otolemur garnettii | reverse complement strand
AGGCTACATCTTTAAAGTTCCCTAAGTGTTTCTAATGTAAAATCAGAGCTGAGAATCCCTGATCTAATCCTACCCTCTCCCATTACAAATGACAAAAGCTCTACTCAAGAGGCAAGAGGCGGAGGCAGGAAGATCTCTTGAGCCCAAGAGTTTGAGGTTGCTGTGAGCTATAACGCATAGCACGCTACCTAGGGTGACAAGTGTGAGATGCTGTCTCAAAAAAAAAAAAAAAAAAAGACAAAAACTGAGTCCCAGGAAGGTTCACTAATTTGCTAGCATCACACATTCAGTTAAAGACACATGGAAGCTACAAGCTTTAGGTTTCTAACTTCCAGAAAATGTTTTTTCTGACCCTATACCCACA
>NW_003852555.1:1149685-1183996 GCF_000181295.1 Otolemur garnettii | reverse complement strand
GCATCACCAGAGACCAGGGTAGAACCGCCTTGTGTAGCCCATTCATTACTAGTCCAAAGGACGCAAACACAGGGAAATCCACAAGGTTTCAGGGAACACTAAGCTCTTGCGAGCCAGGAAATTTTAGACTAACAGGAAGGGGTGCATGGTGGGAAGACTGTGGAATGAAGATGTCATCGACATTCAGGAGAGCGGGAAAAGCTGGCCAGAAGCATCACTGCTGGAAAGAGGAATATGATGCCTTTGGGGGAAAATAATACAAATAGTCCTCTAAGTATAGATGATAGATTCTGGCTTCTCACTTACACTCCTAGAAAGTAACCTAAGCGACTGATTTTTTTTTTAACTGTTAAGGTCACATAACTTTTATATTAAAACAAAAGAATTTGTGGGCCAATGAATTTTTGTAAGTTTTGTAAGTTTAATGATCAATGTCAGATAATAATGAAAAATCTAGACTTCTATATCTAAAAGTTTGTATAATCATCCAAGATGTATGGGATCTGCATTAATGATAACACAGTAAGCCTCCATAATTGACCACCTCCCTAGATGATCACCTTCTTACGTTGGCCTAATTTCCATAGACTGGACATACACCACGTGTACATATCAGTATAGCAGGCCTAGGTCCTTATGGTGACCACCTCTGTATGTTGACCAGTTTGTACAGTACCTTGGGTGGTCAACTTTCAGAGGTTGAACTGTAATAATAATAGCATTTTTTTAGGCAAAAAGAGCTGGAATAAAATTATTCTAACATATTGCTATTTTCTCTTCCAAGACACTACAGGCAAATATGTTTTCCCACTATAGGCAGCAATGCGTGTACTCTGCCATCTGCCTTTGGGATGGTCCCCACTTATGAATATATTTAAACCCATAGAATGAAAATGAGAATAATTTAAAGTAAAGAAAAAAATAAGGATAGGAGTAAATAGTTTCACAAAATCAATTCTATTTGGCCACTAAAGTGTACTATGAGGTTCCTACTCATTTCGACACGACACTAGGGGCCTAAGAAGTATAATCTTTTTAAAGAGAACTTTTTAGAAGACACGGAAAATTATTCTCCATAAGTATCAGACTGGTTAGGACAAATAAAAGTTTAACTAGACACAGAAAATTATCAGGAAAAAAATAAAACCAGAAATTCAATCAGAAAACACTACCTTATCCCTGTTCAAGAAAAGTTATAGAGACTGACAAAGATGCAGAGCTGGCTAGTGAAAATGACCAGAAAGACAAAGTGATTTCTGCATGAAGAAATACTGATCTAGTAATTCTTTTCAGTCTATAAAGGCAAACATTAAAGGGAAAAGGAAACTCTCAAAACTTTAAAGGATATAGTCCAGAAAGAACTCATCAATAACATAAGGAGGTTGGATGTGGTGGCTCACACCTATAATCCCAGCATTCTGGGAGGCCAAGGGGGGAGGATTGCTGGAGGTCAGGAGTTCAAGACAAGCCTGAGCAAGCAGGAGACCCCATCTCTACTAAAAATTGAAAAAATTAGCCGGCACAGTGGCTTTCAGCTATAGGCCCAGCCATTTGGAAGGCTGAGGCAGGAAGATTGTTTGAGCCCAGGAGTTTGAGGTTGCAGTGAGCTAAGATGAGGCCACTGCATTCTAGCCTGGGTGACAGAGCAAGACGCTACCTTAAAAGAAAACCAAAAACAAAACCCCAGGAAAGTCAAATTCAGGATCCATAAAACAAAGTCCTACTTTCCTTCTCATGTCCATTCATTTAGGCCACAAACACCGAGCATTTATTACATGCCCGGCACAGTGGATTTAGGGAGATCAAGAAAGCTATTGTCCCTGCCCTCATGGCACATAAACTTTAGTGGGAGAGACAGCTAGGAGTTGATGTTTTTACAGATAAACATTAACTCACTTCCATTAAATCTACCTTTCTGGTAATTTCACCATTATAACTCTCCATTAACCATAAGATTCCTACCAGTTTCAGATATATTTAAATGTGAAAATACACACATTTCAGAATTGGCAAAATATAGTTACCATAGTGTGGCAAGTGCCGGGAAAGAGGAGAAAGGGCTGCCAGGAAATAATAAACCAGAGATGGGCAAACTGGGGTAGGAGGGAAGCTGAGTCCTGACGGGTGCGTGGGCATCAGACAGGTGATGCGGGAAAGGTGATGCAGGGAGACGGGACCCAGCAGCTCTGCCGCAGAGCCTACGTGCCATGCCCAGCCGGGAAGGGGCTCGGGGCACTGGAGGAACCTCAGGAAAGCAACGGCGCCTGAGAGAGAAGGCGGCCGGGCTGCAGCTTAGGCTGGAGAGGAAGGCAGCACAATCACCCGGCTGGTAGGAGCTGGACAAGGCACAGAAATAGAAGATGAGGGGAGGGGAGGCAGGCAAGCACAGCAGAGGATGGCGATGGCAGCACACTGAACAGGGCCTGGCCAGTCCGAAGGCACTTGGGTTCCGATCCTGTGAAATGCTACGTGGGCCGTACAAAATGTTTCTGGAGGCTGACTGTGGCCCCTGAGCTACCATATCAAGGAGCTGGGGATTTAGCATAGAGTAATAGCAAGCAAAAAAGGGTTTTAAGCTAGGGTGTGAGATGATCAGAGTTAGGCTTTAAATGCATCACTGCTCTATATTAATAAACAACAAAGCAAAGTCAAAACAAATGTAAAAAGGGGAGGCAGGAGAGCGATACCCGGACAAAGAGGAGGAGAAAAGAGGAGCAAAAATTATCCCTGGAAGAATACCTGAGAACCTGTCAACATTGCTGATTGCCTTCTGGAAGGAGACCTGTGTGTCCACCATACTTTCTGGGCTTTGATCTATGGACCCATCTACCTATTTAATAAAACAAGTAAATCAACTGAAACAAAAAAATAAGCAAATCAACGAAACTTCACTCTGGCTGCCGTGATACTATATAGAACGTGGGGAGACAATGGGAGGAGTCTGTCACAGGGGACAGGCCAGAGCAGATGGTGACCCTGCTCAGTGGCAATACAGATGAGGAGAAGAAACGCAGGAAGACGACACAGTCAACACACAGCCGGCATGAGTGAGCTGCTGAGGCTTCCAGAAAGAGCAACAGGATGAACGTTAAGTGTGAAGAGCTGAGCTAGGGGACAAGCAGTTTTGGGGAGTGAACAGAATGGGTTTAGTGTCACTTAAGTTTCGTTTGAGATGCCTGGGAGACATGATGGGAAGATGTTGCAGAGACAGGTGGGTAGGAGTCTGGGCCTCAGTAAAGATGTCAGGATGGAAAATATCATTCTGGGACCTGTCTGAAGTCAGGCCCCCTAGGAAGCAGACTCTGAAATGCAGATGGGGGTTTGGGGTCTGCTCTCAGCATCCACACCTGTCAGGAAGTGAGGGCAGCAGGACACGCCACCGGAGGGGCATAAGAGTCTGCGCTGGGGATGTCCCCAGAGTGGTCGTGCCTTGAGGCAAGGGAGCTAGTCCTTTGTGCATCCCACAGTGACCAGTCATGGCACACAGGCCACTACGGGGGGAAGGACAGACAAGGGTGACGTGGCTCTCGTGGGCTCTCTGAGACAAGCTCCTCTCAGAGACATCACCCAAGGATGTGGGGGACAAGCAGCCGTGTCCTGCAGCCAGGACGGAGGCAGGACACTGCAATGTGCTGCACTGCTCAGAAAGTCAGCTCCCTGAGTCCTTTGCCACGTTTCTCTGTGATCCCATTTTCAGGGGTGTTGGCACACACAAAAGCACGCCTACCCATTGGCTTCTCCTCCCTTTGTCTAGGAACCTACAGGCTTTAACAGTTCCAGACCAACTTTTTTTTTTTTAAACAGAGCCTCAAGCTGTCGCCCTGGATAGAGTGCTGTGGCTTCACAGCTCACAGCAACCTCTAACTCCTAGGCTCAAGCGATTCTCCTGCCTCCACCTCCCAAGTAGCTGGGACTACAGGTGCCCGCCACAACACCTGGCTATTTTTGATCGCAGCCATCATTGTTTGGCAGGCCTGGGCTGGATTCAAACCTGCCAGCTCAGGTATATGTGGCTGGTGCCTTAGCCGCTTGAGCCATAGGCACCAAGCCTCCAGACCAACTTTTATATTACTTTCTGGGCTCTAGGTTTCCGTATCTGGCAGGCAGTGCAAAATCCAGCCTCATACCATCCTATAGCTTGGGCTAAGCTTCAAGTGTGCCTCTGTTTCTCCAACGGCCCAAGATGTTCATTGCCTTGAGGGCAGCATTCTTTCAGTCCCTATTTATGGCCAGGATAGTACCTCTGACTCCTGGATCATGCAAGAAATCCAATTCAGCTTTCTTTTTGGTTGCTTTGAAACGCTGGCTCCTGGATCATGCAAGAAATCCAATTCAGGTTTCTTTTTGGTTGCTTTGAAACCCAACGGCATTGACAGTCAGCCTGGCTGAGGCTCAGCGCCGTGGCCATCTCACGCTGCCCCTCCTGTGTCCCACATTGTAGCCAGGTACTTAAGTGCCTTCTTCTAGACTGGGGTCCTCTAGGACAGGGCCTGAGTTTCTGCACCCATCACAAGGCTTCCCTTGGGGCCCTGCACCCGGGTTGTCCCATGGGCTGAATTATTCTGTAATCGTCTAAAGGTCACAGGTAAGGGCTTGAGTACGGCCTTCTTTACACTGGCCTAGTCCCTCACTGTTGGTTGGATTGGGGTGGGGACTGAGGGGCACCTGCTGAGGTCCCCCTTTTTATTTTCTGCTCTTTAAAAATCAAAGAGAAAAGGGAGGCCTCCGCCCAGCAGGGTTTGCTCCCACGCAGCAACTCCCGCGCTGCCATCAAGTCTCACATTCTGCTACCTCAGCTTCATAAGCCGAGACAGAAAAAGCAGCAGGAAGATGTGTTTAACATTTATTCCCAGGTTTTTTTTAAATTTCCTCTGAAATGAATCGGAATCCACTCTGGTCTTTTGACTCTGCAGGAGCTAATCCCCCACTGGAAGCTTTGGGGAGCCTCATCCCTCCGTGCGGATGCCATCTGTCGACACGGGCCTTCCTTCGGGCTCTGTTCGGAGGCCCGCAGTGGATGCACGGCCCTCTCTTTGCAGCTCCGTTACATTTATAATGATGAGGGTTTTTTTCCCCAAAGAAAATAACATAGGAATTGCTTCCAGAACCCTAAGGCCTGTGTGAAATGCTGTCTTCTCTTTGAGTCAAGATGGCTTTCAAGGGCCTGTCGAGGCAGTGAGTGGGCCATGGCCACCCCCTGCCCTGTGGCCACCAACAGAGGGGGCCCTGACTGAGCCCCAGCCCGCCGTACACACCCTGTAGGAAATGTGCACTTTCTATGTAGAAAGAGTCATGGGAAGAAAATGATCCTTTTATACATGAAAGTGCTTCGTAAGTATTATTCACTAAGTAAAATCACGATTTTTTGTAAATGTTTTGGTTCAGGTATCAGTTTCATCAACAAAGAAAAAATCTGGCTAAAACGTTTCATCCCTTCTCATGACGGCCAAAGGGATGCTCCGGATTTATCCAGAGAGCATTTGCTAATTGTCTGCTGTGTGCAGAGCGCTCCAAGGCGGCTCCGCGGAGGCACTCTACCCAATACGTCTTTGATCTCAAGCTTCTTTGTAAGGTACCTAATTTATTCTGAGTCTAGCTCAGTGAGATAAAAATTGTCATAGACTTGCTAATCCGGTGGAGATGATTTAAATGGCAAGGGGCTGTGGAAGGCTATCTGTTAAATTCCTCTGACCATGCCCTTTCACACATCTGTGCTTTTAAATCACATGGAATATTTTCTCCTCATGGAATAAGGAATCCTCATTCTAAAGCATTCCCAGGCCTCTCAGTGAATCATATGGGACGAGAATCCATCTTGGAGAGGCAAAGTCATAGATCTTCCTCACACTATCGGATGAAGCCTTCTGCTGTTTCCTGGGTGGCCAATCACATGACAGATACATAAATTTGAAACAGGAACTGAAATAAAATTCCTATAATACCCTCGGGGGAAGGGGGATATCCCTGTTGAGTATTTAGTCAATGGCTTAATCCCTTTTAAACTTCCTTCCACCCTTACTTAGAGCTCTGAACTGATCCTAAAAGAGCTACTTGGTTTTCCTACTGAGTCCATGACACTTTGAGCTCGGGTGGCTTTGCAAATTTTCTTTCAAAGATTTCAGGTGCTGAATGACATAACGTATACCCTGTGAGAAAGTATCCAGTACTCTGATCATCAACTTTGAGAATGCTTCCCAGGGGTTGGGCTCTAACAGAGGCAAGGACTGAAAGCAAACCACATATTGCTTCCAGAAAGTACATTTTTGACACTATTGCCCCAAATCTGAAGACCAGGTAGGACACTCTTTGACACCATTGTCAGGTGCTGTGAATGGCACACAGACTGCAAAATGTGCCACCCCAAGCCCTCGATCCCTCCTGTCCACATAACAGCATTAGGAGGTAGAAACAGCACGTGGCTGTGAGTCTGGCACTCCACAGGTCCATGTCAAAGGTGAGAAGTGGGCAGCACCTGTAGCTCAGTGGGTAAGGCGCCAGCCACATATACTGAGGCTGGTGGGTTCGAACTCGGCCCAGGCCTGCTAAACACCAATGACAAATGCAACAACAAAAAAAAAAAGCCGGGAGTTGTGGCGGGTGCCTGTGGTCCCAGCTACTTGAGAGGCTGAGGCAAGTGAATCGTTTAGGCCCAAGAGTTTGAGATTGCTGTGAGCTGTGATGCCACCGCACTCTACCAAGGGTGACATAGTGAGACTCTGTCTCAAAAAAAAAAAAAAAGAAAAAGAAAAGAAAAGAAACGCATCCTCCAAGTGGCCATGCCATGGTTTCCATTTCTGGGTCAGATCCTTAGACCGAAAGCATCAGAGTCAATCCTTGGCTCCTCTTTCTTTGTCACTTGGCATCTAACGTGTCAGAAAATGTTCAAAATATATGCGGAATCCAGCTACTCTCACCACCTCTACCACCACCCCCTGCTCCAAGCCTCCATCCCCTCTCCCTGGGTTCCCTGCTCCTCCTACACGCGTACTGTCAGTCTCCACTCAGTGGACACAGCAAGCCTGTTACAGCTTTGGTCAGATCACTCTGCTGCTCAAAACTCTACAACAGTCCCCTTCACCACCGGGCTTACACAGAGTCAAAGCCAGGGTCCTCCCAGGTCCCTGCCCCTGCACCCACCATGTCTTAGTTAACTTCTCCCCACCCTACTCACCCCTCTGCACCCTGCTGACCTCTGTGACACCCTTCCAATGTGCCAGGAACATTCTGTCTGGGGGCCCTGACACTTTCAGTCTGATTGCCCGGAGTGCACTTCTTCCCATTAACACATAGTTTGTCCCTCCTGTTCCTAAAGTCTCTGTCCAAAAGCCACCCTCCCAGTGGGACCTAACCTCTGATCACTCTCTGAAAGGTAACTCCCATGCCCTGGCACTCCTTACCCCTTATCTGCTTGATCTAGCCCTACCACACTTATCAACATCAGACAAACTATGTATTCACTTCTGTATGTGCTGATGATCTGTCTCTCTCCACTAAATATAAGCTCCACCAGGGCAGGAAGTCTCGCCTGTTTTGTTCACTGTTGTACATGCAGCACCTTGCAAAGACGCTGGCCCACGGTAAGTGCTCCATAAATAGCTGAGCGGGGAATGAATGAATAACTGAGTGACTGTGTGGATGATATGTTATGTACTCTGGAACTCTAGGCCTTGAGATGTTTACTCCTGGACATTCCTCAACATGCATACCACAACATTTTCAGGTGCTATAGCGGTTGGTTGTATTAAATGAGGGTACAGGGGACCTCGATGGGTTTCTGGATCAGATTCCACCCTTCCAAAGGTGATGCTGTCAGGGTTCCGACACACAGACAAGCCCCTGTCAGCAGGCTGGTGAGCTGATGTGGGTGTTTTTCTGTGCGTGGACCTAGATCCAGTTTCAGGGGCCTGGGGCATGGAGCCATTTAGGGCAAACCAGAGCACAGTGGCCTCTGTGGCCACATCTGCCTCTAACGCCAAGCACAGTCTCACGTCCAACCCTGAGAGTTTCTCCTATGAAAACAGATATCCCCTCAAACAGGAGGATCGCTGCAGAAATGAAGCTTTCCAATGGAAACTTGGGAAGGAAGAGGAATGTACTACGTGTCCAAAGATTCATTTTTTGATTTGACATTGGTTTGGGGTTAGGGTAAAATAGAAAAGGAAAGTTGATAGTAATAGAGTTTTTTTGAGGATTTTACTTTTTACAAAGACATTAAAGTCGACATTGGAAAAAATATCTGATCGTTGCTATTTTGATCAGTAGTAACAAGAGCATTTTAAAATCAAATGTGTGTGCGTGTGAGAAAGAGAGAGAAAGTGGAGAAGAAGAAAGGAAAATGACACCTTTTTTTTTTTTTTTCCAAAATGAAATTTCTCATCCCATAACAAAACAGATCTGGTTATCTTTGTTTCTTTTTGTAGCATAATATCAAATGATCAATTCACAAATTAGACCGTCTGGTGACAAGAAAACACAGCATCCCCGAAACCAGTGTTTCTCACTGAAGCACATTAGGATTACAAAGTTCTGTTCCCCAAACTAGAAATTACCTCATACTACTTTCCTCGAAATTGATAAAACAAAAGTATGAAGTTTAAAGGAAAGTTGCTGTAAGCTCACATTTGCCTAGACGGTAATAAAGATAGAAGACAATTATCTTGTTCTAGGCATGATTTTAGACAAAAACATTTAGAAAGTCACAAACTCCTTAGTCATATAGTGAGATTTTACTCTCCCTTCTCATTCCAGTAACGACATGGGAGGAAGCAGTCAATCGACTGGAGGGGTCCTTACCCCGGATTAAATGACATTGTTTTCTCATTATTTCGTTTTTACATGCAGTGGCCCCCAGGGAATGGTGCAGCCCTTCAGAGAGGAAGCTGCTGTTCTCAGTACTCTTGTCACCCTTCTAAGGTGGCAAGCTCGGAACCAGGCACATAGTGGGTGCTCAGCAGACAATACCAGCCGACTTAACTTTGCTATCAGCTATTATTTAAAATTCTGGCAGTTGTTAAACTGTAAACGGGCAAGGAAGAACTGGCCTGTCCTGACTAAGGCTCCCTGTGGGAAAGCAGAGTACATATGGGGAAAGAAAACGCTGGAACAGACTTGAGCACTGTACGTATCACAGGAAATCAGGTTTCAGGAGATTCAGAAAACACTCTTAAAAATAGGTACTGTGAGATGTGAATTCAGAGCTAAAATAAATTCTTACAGTTTTCATCCTGGGCAATGCATTGTAAGGGGATCCCAAAGAAAGACGTATAGCTGTCATTGTACCACACCAGAAGCTCGGTGCCCCTGGGGATATCTATACAGGCTCGGTAGAATATATTCGACCTATTCAAAACAAAAGAAAACCCAGCTTAGTAATACATAGGACTCATGCGTCCCCAGCCACATTTTTATTCCCCCCCAAAAGTTCTGCCCAGCTCCACCTAAGCAGTTTCTGTTTGTAATAAATCTACACCTCCCTTTCTGTCTCCAGCAACCAATTAGAGCCTATCGCTCGTGATAATAAACAGTGCATGGTTTATTTCCACAGCGTCCCTCCATAGAACATCTTAGCTGAAAACACAGATATTCGGCCCCAGAGACAGCAGAAAGGAAGAGTTCATGTTTTAAAAAAAATTCCCTCTCACACTAATGAGAAAATTCTCTCTCCTGGCAAATTGCAAAGACACGGGTGCCCCAACGCCTTACATAAATTAATACTATTGATTTCTTATCTGCAGGAAAAGCATTCAGTGTATTCGTGCCACTTGGTATGGGGAGTTCCCAAATTTGTAATAAAATTAAAGCAGTTTTGTGATATAAGGACTAAGGGAAATAAAATCCCTCTCCACTGCCTTTCTTGTAAAGTTTGATACAGGAGGAGAGAAAAACTCTCTTATGTGAAACGAATGGAAATTCAATAAACACAAGAAGAGCACTTTACCCTGGCTGAAAGATTACGCTCTGAGATGATGCAGTGAGGGTACTAAGAAATAAACATTTTTTACAACAGCTTTGGTACGGTAACGAAAAACCTACAGATGAAAAAAAATGAGGAGAGTGCGACTGGTTTTCTCAATGAAGAATTGCTACAAATATTAGCCTCAAGTTCAAGATAAAAGTGTGGAGGGTTGGTGGGCCTTAAATTTCTCCTTTCTGTAAGGAATTGGCGGTAGCAGGGCAATTTGTTCCTCGTATAACAGTGCAGACACGAGGCAAAGCCTTCTCCACATTTTTCATGGCAGTGAGATATGCACTTGTCAACATATTTTGTCACCACAAAGTGGCTCTTGGCAATAGGATCATAAAGATCAATAAAAAAGTGCAGATTCTCAATATTTTACTTGCAGCTGCAAAAATTTCATTTATCTTGTTATTTTCCTTACTTGCTGCCATTCTGTCTCACGAGGGCACTGCTAGCTAAGCAGAATGTTTTCCCCAACATTCTATGAATATCTGACAAAAACTCCAGCCAGTGGTCCGACCCTCGCCACCCTTCCTCCCTCTCTGCCTCTCTTAAAGCTGTGCATTTTATTAATTCTTTCCACTGCTACATAAAAAAATCAAAATTGGAGCCGAGCTATAAATCACTGGCATCTCCTAAGTTGAGAAAAATTGAGTCTACTTTGTACTTCACCCTTGTAACATTTCATCTCTCGGTTTGGCTTCTCTTAATATAAACACAGGGCCCGGCAAATGAATGTGCTAAAACCAAATGACATACTTTGCTGCTGAAAGAGCAGAACTGTTTTCGAGCAATGGGTGGTCTTCTGAGACGCAGTGTAGGCCGAAAGGGGGAAAAAATGTGTAAGCATACACCGTTCCTTACAAGCGGGCAGAGCTTCCAAAACTCGCAGAAATCTCTGCATGTTGAAGCACATCAAAGGGATTTTTTCCTTTTCAGATAATATTTCCTTTGCTGACATGTATTTAGTATTGTGGTTGGATGACTCATAAAGATAGCTTCATGGCGTCCCAACGCAGTTGAGGCAGAACGCGTGCCAACAGACATTATTGTCAGCCTCAAAATAAAAACAAAACGTTCAGCGAAGGGTCAATCAATCAAGGGTGCTTTGAAGAAAATTCCATTTAGATATTACAAATCATAACAGAATGAATTTAAACCAGCTGACTTTTTGTGAAGAGGACATTCATGTACAATAAAAATTAGGCTGGCTCTTCAGGGTCCAACTTTTCTATTTTCTTACTCTTGGACGTGGTCACTGGTGATGGATGCCAGTTTTTAAAATTGTGTTTTTGTAGTTCACTTTATAAAGATCTGAAGTAATCGAAAACAGATTGGCAGAGAGAGCTCGTCGTGTAAGCACCATCATGAAAGGGGAGTTGTAAAATCCACTTAATATTGACAGATAAGCAATGACTTTCTGGTGCCCACCTCCCTCTGAGGGGTTTCTTGTTGTCCCAAATTCAGAGTTTGCCTCAAGTGTTCCCTGGGCACTTGTTAAAGACCAGCCAAACTATCTCATGCTGAATGGACCAAGTATAATCTTTACTAATGTTCTAGCTCAGAGTTTACTAAAAACCTCGTGACAGAAGTGCAGCTCTAATAAAGGTGAGTAAAGTCTGTAAACAACAGTGTAACCAAATACTGTCTTGTACTATTTTATTTAAAAATAGACCTGCAATTGAAACCAAGGCCCTGAATCGCTGGTGGCCCAAATACGTTTCTTTTGAACTGGAGACCTTCAGAGAACAAGCCAAATTTGTGCAGCCTTTAACCTAGAAGGGGAACATGGTTTAAAAAGAAAAAAAAAGTGGTGGTGGGGGATCTTCGTTTTCTTTCTTTTTTATTAAAAAAAGAAAAGGAAAGGAAAATAAATAGCCATAGGCAGGACTCCAAGTGGCCGAGCACAGGGCCCTGGCTTTGATGTGTCCGTGGTGCCTAAGAAAGCTAAACAGTTGCTTCTGATTCTAAAGGGAACACGGCTGTTTATAACTGAGGTCATATATTTATATGGCACATGTTTTCGAGGGATTTTGAGAAAAGGAGGCTTAGTGGTAGGATTTTTTGCCTGTTTGATTTGGTTTTGCCCTCTCATTTCTATTCCAGCCTTCTTCAGCACTAAGAGGAAATGGCTGAGTGCAGGTGCCGTGCGCTGAGATGTGGCTTAACGTCTGGACCATCCACCTCGCTCCTCGGCACCCCAGAGGCTGCCCTACACGACCCCCTACAGGAAATGGGGATGGCTCCACCTCGCTTTTGTCACACTTTGGACTTTGCCCACACATCTTGGAAATGGGGAGGGGGGCTTTCTATTCCCCTCCTCGCCTAAAACATACCCCAAATTATCAAAAGGCCAAGCCCAAAATCGGCACCTTTAGGGAGAACGGGAGAGTTACCCTGGCTCTGCCATGGCTGCTAAGCAGAACGGTTTTGGAAGGGTGGCCTCGGGAAGGCAGAGAGTTCTTGATTTCCCATGCCTTTGTCCAAAGGACACTGTTCTCTCCGGGGAGATGGCCTGAAGGAGATGGAAAGCAAGGGGCTGGGACCACATCTCAGAATTCCTGCTTCTCCGTGTGCACACACCTGCTGGGGAATAGCACCCCAAGTCAGGGAGGTTGCTGGACCCTTTCAGACCACTGTGGAAGTAACTTTACATATGACTGAGTGAAAGAAGTTGTCCACTAGCACCTTTAACCCTCAAAGCTCACGAAATTACTGTCATAACAACTAAGGAGGTTTCAGAACCTACCAAAAGAAAAAAAAAAAAAGTCTGCCGGTCCTTGCAGAGGTCTGCAGGATTTTTTCCAACCACTAGCAGCAAGCCTGAATTTGTGTACGCAAGCCAAACGGCTTCAGCTCTAGAGGTGGTAAATCAAGACATACTTTACCTGTACTGAACTACTGTTAGATTCTGCTCTCCGCAGTGCCTTGCACATCGGATATACCTCATCCAGCTCGACTTACTAGGTTCCCCACCATCAATAAAGTGCTGTAGTGTCCCATCCTGGTCATATATCTGGAGAAGAGGTCAGAAGGTCAAGTAGTTAGAACGAATCATCGGCAATCATTTTCCCTGTTTCCCTCAGCGTCTCTCCGTGTCAGCGCCACCAATTTACGGCCCTTTGGTTTGCTAGCGCTTATTGGTGCTTGTGGAAACTCAACCGGAATAGCAGGAAAATATTTGGGGGTGGTGCAAGTCAATCCTGTTTCTCTTATCAAGCCAATCTTCCCTGTATTAAACATATGTGCGGTATCTCAAGGATGTGACCATATTTCCCAAAGAATATTTAACCCATTTTGACAGGCTGGTCTTAAGTAATGAGCTGCTGGATAAACAAAGCAAGCCGAAAGACGAGGCCACGCTGACACGCTTGGAACATCCAAGAAGAGGCCCGAGGCGCAGAGGCACAGCCGCTCAAAGGCATATGGGAATCAAGAACTGTCCCTTCAGCCGGCCGGGTGACCCCTAGCGGGAGGCAGTCGGAGCAGAAAGGAGCTGTAAAGAACCCGTAAATCCGACTCTGATTCAGATGAAATAAATGGACGCTCACCTCGCAGAAGATGTAGGACTTCTTCTGCTGTCGGGACCTGAAACTATTAGGAGAGGAGTCATCAAACCAGACAGACCCTCAAAAAGGAAAAGGAAAAAAAACCTGTTTCCTATCTTATGGATTTTAAATTTATTTATTTATTTATTTATTTATTTGCAGTTTTTAGCCGGGGCTGGGTTTGAACCTGCCACCTTTGGCATATGGGGCCACTCCTCTGAGCCACAGGTGCCACCCTGGATTTTAAATTTCTTAACTGAAATTGGTCTCATTGGCTTAGATCAACAGGAGTAGATTTTATTTCATGATCACATTAAAGAAAATGAAATGCACTTCAAACCATGCAATAAGCATGGACAAAACGTCATATGCAAAACCACTGGCGGGCTGAGCACAGAGTTAGTGCTGATGGCAGAGACAGTCTGTCATTTTTTTTCAGAACCAGGACACTTTGGCCCTACAGGAGCAGGATATGAGAAGGTTACATGTCCACAGCAATTCTAGAAAGTCATTCTCCAGACACGGGGGCCTCCAGAGAGCAACGGGCGGTCCAAGAGTTCCTCAGGAGCACAGTTCTCAGAAAGACCATCGTCCCACTGGACCTTTTCAAATAACCTCAACAGTGGGATCTTTCTTCTGATAGCTACTGAGGGGTTCTCCAGAGCACCCTGAAAAATCATGTCTCTAATTGTCACTACTCAGCCCTCTGCTTTTCCTTCCCCAAAAGACAGAGAACAAGTCTCAGGCAGAGAGCCTCACTGGTTACACTGAGGCTTCCAAACTAGTAGGGTCATTCATATAAATTTTGCTCAATATTTCTATTCTAGGGCTTAGCGATGACAGGTCCTTTTTACTATCACCAGGCATTTTAAAACAGCTGAGATATGTGGGGTTTCTTTTTCTTTTCTTGAACTCACTGCTCTCCATCCCCAACCCCACCACTAACCCCCACAAATAAAAGATAAACATTACTCTAGGAAAAATAATCATGTGAGAAGTTGTGACTGGGTAAATGCACCAGACTGATCACAGTTGATAATCAATTTAGCCCAAGAAGAATGAAAATTCTTTGATTTTATTATATTTAAGGTTAATGACCTCTTTTTCTTGGCCCTTGGATAATGGAAAACATTTCACGTGGTGCTTCATCTGCAACATGGGCAATCTAATTACACAAGATACATATATTTGGGGTTGATTATACAGCAGTCATTTCTGTTTTCGTTGGGTTTTTTGTTTTGTTTTTATTTTTTAAGAAGCTGGTTAAATTTTCAAATCTCAACTCTGAGTCCACTATTGACAGTGTAATAAAGCCATCGGTCCTTAATCCCCCTATTCATCTTTAACGGAGTAAAAAATGTTGCTGGCCAGACCCGTGGCCCTACCCTTCCCCCATAAACAGGCCTTCCACAGGGTTGCTGGTAAAAATTGCTAGGAAGCCTTTTGAGAATCACATGTGATGATGCCCCTTGGTGTTTCTAGCTCATATCCTCAACTACAAGTAAAATGCTCTAACATTTACGTGAGGGAATATCTTAACTGTTAGTTCATGTGACTACCAGCCACGAACCAGTCCATCTTGAAAACGAGTATAAAAAAATGTTTCACTCTATGCTCTCTGTGTCAGCAATAACGTATTTAACTCGGTCGGTGCTCTGTGGACTACAGAGAAACCTACAACTTCTTGCCTTCTTAATGTAAACTGTTACTCACATCAAGGAAAAGTAGAATGCTGTTTTCCAGGCTTTTCCCAAACATCACACAACGTAGCAAGGAGCTGGGCTTCCCTAGTCTCAGCTAATACTGATATTATAATATTTCACTTGAACCTGTGACATCAGTTCCACACGCTTACTTAAAGGCCAAAACTCCGTATCCAGATTGGAGGAAACTCTTTCAACTGTGATACTGCTCTTTCCCTCCGCCCCCAGAGCCCAGCCATCACCAAATCCAGTTGAATTTGCTTCCTTCAATACTTCCCAAGCGCGTCCATCTCAGCCTTTCCACTGTTACCAGCTTAGCACAGATGAGCTTTCTTTCTCACCAGAAATACAGCAAGAGCCTCTTAACTGATTTCTCTGCAGTCTCTCCAGCCCCTCTCCGTCCCATTCTCTAAACTATAGCCAGAGGGATCTTTCAAAACACAAACCTGGGTTGTAGTCATCTCACCCAAGTTCTCCAAAAAGCAAAAAATAAAACCTTCATACATGTTATAAATGTGAAGTCACAATAACATATATTTATAGCATACAGGGTTTCCTCCAGGGGGCTCCAGGCACTGACACGACCAGCACCTCCTACCCAGGGTGTCTAGGGAGACTGAAACTCCGTGCCTTTGTATTTGGCTCTAGACAACTCTCCGCTCTTTCTGGTCTGTGTTGTTAAGAGTACACTTTTAAACTCAGTGTTTCTTCAAAGAGCAACAGTGGGTCAAAGGCTCTGATGCTCGTTTCTGTTCATTCTTTTTGTATGATGAGAATAAAATTTAAAAACAAAAACAAAAACAGATTCCCAAAAGTGAATGCTAAACAGGAACTAAAGACAACTTCTCAGAAAAGTTCTAAATAAATATGGGGGCCCCATCGTTACTCTCCATCATTAGCTCAACTTTGTTAGCATTTAAGAGTTCAGTTAAAAAATTTTTCGATTTGGGCTTGGTGCCTTTAGCTCAGTGGTTACGGCACTGGCCACATACACCAAGGCTGGTGGGTTTGAACCCAACCCAGGCCTGCTAAACAACAATGACAACTGCAACAAAAAAATAGCCAGGCATTGTGGCAGGCACCTATAGTCCCAGCTATTTGGGTGGCTGAGGCAAGAGAATCTCTTAAGCCCAAGAGTTTGAGGTTGCTGTGAGCTGTGACCCCACAGCACTCTACAGAGGGCAACATAGTGAGACTGTTTCCAAAAAAAAAAAAATTCTATTTGTAACTGAACTGCCAGACAGGGGCTGCCACTCTTCAGAGAAGGAACCATGGCGGGAGGGGGCACAGTGTCGGGAATATTTCAGTAGATTTTGGTCTAGATTCACAGCAGCAATATCAGGTTCAGGAAGTTGTTCTTGGAGGTTGTATTAAGATCTACATTTGTCTGACACAAAAATGAAATTTTAAGTTAGATACCTGATAGGTCCAAAAGACTTAAGGAATTTAAGGAGATGAACTTACGCCAACATCAAGAGTTATTTTGCTTTGGTTGCCTTTCAAAAGATTTGAAACGAACAGAAAAATATCCAAAATCATGCACAAAGTGTTCAGACAACCCCCTCAGGGCCCATGAAAATGTGGAAAAGGTCAGAAATTTTACCCATTTAACTAGTGAGAACGAAGGCAGGAGAGTTAAATTTAGATTAAGGAAAGGATTCATTCTGAAAGAACAAAATATAACAAAGTTTTGCTGAAATTTGTGCCCTTCATTTACTGAATAACATGAATGATAAAGTTGTAATATTTCCTTCATTCTTTCTTGGAAAGCCAAACAAGTGAAACTTTGGAGAAAAGGTTTAATTTTGCAATGAAAACCTCTCAAAATTATAGAAAGTACACTTGGCATATTTGTTTCAGAAAGCTAGCACCAGCATTGCTGGAAAAAAGGTATAAATTCACATAGCCCTGTGAGAGAACATTTCAGCAATATCTAAATAAAGTTGATAATGTATAGATACTACGGCCTAGCAATTTCATTCCTAGGAACTTGCCCCAAAGAAACTCTGATTCATATGCTTAAAGAGACAAGTTCAAGGCTGCTCACAGCAGCACTGCTTACAATAGCAAACAATTAGATCTAGGCAATGTTCATTATCAGAAGAGTATCAGGCATCCTCAAACTACTGCCTGCAGGCCACATGCAGCTCCCCTAGGACATTTATCCAGCTCGCAGGGTGTTTTTGCCGCAGCCGCCTGTCCTGCTTAGCAGCTGACTCATCCCGGGGGCCGCAGTCTGGCCCTTCAACTGTCTGAGGGACAGTGAACTGGCCCCCTGTTTAAAAAGTTTAAGGACCCCTGGTTTATCTAGTCAATAAAATAGGGTCATACACAATTAATGAGCTAGACCTATTTATAATATATCTTGATATAAATATCAACAATTTGAGAAACTCCAGTTGCAGATTGTTAATTATGATGCCATTTGTTAAAATTTCAAAATATATAAAATAACACTCAGATAGTATATTTTATAGTAGTATATATGGTAATCATATATATATATGGATATATTTAGCAAAATTTTGGAAAGATACACTAGAAAGATTCCTGAGAACTTCTTCAGAGTAGTAATCTTTTAAAACAAGGGAATGGAAAAAAACAAAGGAACTTTATCTGAAACTCTTCAATTCTTTAAAACAAAATCCTCACACAAATATAGTGAAGTGTTAACACTTACTCACGTTTTCTGTGGCCTGTATGTGAGGTCTGTATATGTACATTGTACTTTGTGCTTTTCTAATTTTTTTTCAAAAACAAAATCGAAGAAAAATAAATGAAAAGAGAGCACCTCTTTCTCTTTATTTCTTTTTTGTTGTGCTCGTAATGCAGTTTTTGCATATATTGTTAAAACAGAGACGTTGACTGTGTCACACAAGGTTAAAAAACATATCTGTGTTGTTCCCCTGGGAAAATATGTGCAAACAGGCACTACTACATTAGCAGCCTTGGACTTCTTTTCTGAGTTTGTTGCTGCTATTTTCTTTTTCTTTTTCTTTTTTTTTTGAGATAGTCCCTCACTGTGTCACCTTGGGTAGAGTGCCGTGGTGTCACAGCAACCTCCAACTCTTGGGCTTAAGCAGTTCTCTTGCCTCAGTTTCCCAAGTAGCTGGGACTACAGGCGCCTACCACAATACCCAGCTTTTGTTTGTTGCAGTTGTTGTTGTTTAGCTGGCCAGGGCTGGGTTTGAACCCACCAGCCTCTGTGCATGTGGCCAGCGCTGTAACCACTGTGCTACAGGCACTGAACCAGTTGCTGCTATTTTCAAACCATTGATTTTGGTCTGTACTTTCTCTTTTATCAATGGAAGTAAAACGATAAGCAAGGGGGTGTGCTAAGCAAATTATAAATAAAGTTGATAACGTATATATACAATGTGTACAACGTATATATACTATAAGAAGATACGTAAGTTCTTCTTACCTTCTTAAGAAGATTTTAATAGTTTTCAAGCCAATTCTATTTATTGGGACACCACACATACGGTAGAATGGTATCACCCAAATTCTCATTCATTAATGATAAACCATGCAAGGTATTAACTGAAAACCACCAGACAAAAGGAGTTTTATTATGATCCTGGATTCGGGAAGGACCCCTCTTTCCCACATTCTAATTTCCCTTTCAAAAACCTACTTTAAATGAGAACAGCAGGAGTAAAATAGTGTTGTGTGTTCTGATAACTGGAGGTTGTTCCCAGCTTTGCCATTTATGAAGGCTGCCAGTCAACCCTAACAGTAATAGCAATCACAGAAACAAGGTAAGCCAGTGACTGATTTAAGCTCATTTTAACACAATAGCAAGAAAACCGCCTTCTGGCTGATAGGAGTTTGTGTGTATCAGCAGCCCTGAGCAAAGGGTTTCTCCAAAGCAAGATCCGTAAAATAGTGGATCTCAGGCTCAATTCAGGCAATAGAACAACTTTGTTTTTCCTCCACAATGTTCTAGCTTTTTAAAATTTTATCTAATTTAGATTTCTAACTTCTCCTGAAAAATCAAAAAATGGGTACAAGATCTCTGGTGCTAATCCACTGAAGCTGAGAAAAGGTGGCCTCCTTTAGACAGGCATGTGCTTGTCTTGCTCTCCAGTCCCCACCACTCCCTATTGTCTAACATGCTCTTTACTTCACTGAGGTATTTACTTGCTTGGCTTCATTAAAACTTTAACATGTGCAAGCCCAGCTAAAAAGGAATTACTGATACTCACCCTAGCACTCTGGGAGGCCAAGGCAGGTGGAGTGCTTGAAATCAAGAGTTCAAGACCAGCCTGAGCAAGAGCAAGATCCTGTCCCTACTAAAAATAGGAAAGTTAGCTAGGCGTGGTGGTGGGCACCTATAGTCCCAGCTACATGGGAGCCTGAGATAAGACAATCACTTGAGCCCAAGAGTTTGAATTTGCTGTGGGCTGTGATACCACGGCACTCTACCCAGGCTGACAGAGTGAGACTCTGTCTTGAAAAAAAGAAAGAAAGAAAGAAAGAAAGAAAGACTTTAGATCTGTAAGCCCAGGTGCAAAGGAATCACTGCTGCCACTGACAATCAGTCTAGCTGGGGACACTTTCAAAGACAACTATTCAAACATTCCTCACTCCTGAACTTCCAAGGAACCATCTGACCCGAGATCCAAGTTCTTTCAGTCCTGTATTTCTCCAGTGAAGAAAAGTGTAGATTTCTTTTTTCATTTGTACCATCACAGGTTTTCAAAGATGTTTTTTAACACAAGATACCTTTTAATTCAAAGTCTAAAATGTAATTCTGCTAAAAAAAAAATAAAAATAAAAATAAACAGATGGAAGTTGCCCTGGTTAAAGAATGAAGGGTTCGTGGAAGCATCCCACTAGCACAACTCACCTGCTGGTACTCTGTTTGAGACAGTTCCTAGGACCTATCAGGGGTCTCGCTGTGAACTGGGGGACCCTGTGCAGAAAACCACAGGCAGAGCAGGAGATAAGGCCTCCACCGATAGTTAAGTCACCAATTAATTCTACTAGAACATGGAGTGCTGTGGCTAAATTTAGAGCCCTGGAAAACCCTATTTGGAAGGGACCCCAGAGACCATCTGTTTCAACCAGGTTATTTACACATAAGGAAATGGGGTCTCCAAAAGTTAGTGACTTAAACAAAGTAAGACTACTAGTCCATGAAGGAATTGGGCCTTCGCACATACTCCCCACATCTCTACCTCCCCAGGGGGAGCACACTGAGGCCAACCCCCCCCCCCTCCGTTTAATCCTGTGAATACCCTGAAGAGGCTCAATCACCTGAAACAAAAGGAACTTCAATTACAACTTAACCAGGAATCTGTTCCTCCCAGAACATGGGTCCCTCAATTTTGGCTTGGGGGAGGAGGAAGGAAGATCCAGAGGTTTCGTGTAAAAAGCATTAGCCAATTCTCAGGGAGCGGGGAGATCTTTCAGACTCCCTCTCCGATGCTCCCAGTCCTGGCACACCCCAGTGCCCAGGCTCCAGACACCGGCAGGTGTTTGCTTGTGTGTTGAAATGCCAGCCTCCTGCAGATTTTGCCAAGCCGCTGAGGTGAGGGAGCATGTTTTATGCCCAGACATCTAACACAGGGTCCAGAACAGGGGAGGAATTGAAATGAATCCTCACAAGTCATTCGAAAACTTCTTCAAGATCTCGGATTTTACTCAAATCTTGAGAAGAAATCACCATTAAATGCAAATAAACCTTGATTCTAAGTACCAACAACCAGGTTTAAAGGGAAAAAAATGACAGCCTCCTTGAAGCCAACCTCTTTCAATTCTATGAAATCAAAGGTGAATTTCATGTGATGATTAAAAATGTAATAACTATTTCAGAAAAGACCCAGAAGAGTCACTGGAGTTTTCCAGTTTAGATCTGTGAAGTCAGAACTATTTTAAATCCCTGCCCAGCTCACAGAGGATACAGGGAAGAACAGATAAAGAGACGGTTGCTCTGCTCTCCTGTACCTATTCTCCACACACTGCCTTTATGCAGCCCCATCTGTTTAGAAAATTGGGGTTTCAACAATCAAGTGTATCAGCAGTTTGAGCAACTCAACTGAAAAGCCCACTGTGTGCCCAGATGAGATTCCTCTGTGTGACAGGAGGTCGAGGCAGGACATTTTGTAGTCCACAGAGAGCTCTACAACCACTTACTCAAGAACCATTCTTGCCAGTCATAGTGGTATACATCTGTAATCCCAGCATTTGGGGAGGCCAAGGCAAGAGGACTGCTTGAAGTCAGGAGTTTGAGACCAGCGTGGGCAACACAGTGAGATCCCATCTCTACAAAAACTGAAATGTTGGCTGGGCACAGGTGGTGCACATCTTGAGTCCCAGCTACTCTGGAGGCTAAGGCAGGAGGTAGGTGTTTGAGACCAGCATGGGCAACAGAGTAAGACCCCCATCTCTACCAAAAAAAAAAAAAAAGTTAGCTGGTATGGTGGTGCGTATCTGTAGTCCCAGCTACTCTGGAGGCTAAGGCAGGAGGACCATTGAGCCCTAAAGTTCAAGACTACAAGGAACTGTAGTCACTCTGACTACAGAGTAAGACACTGTGCTTTTAAAAAAAGGAAGTGTGATGAGTGTAGTCGGGAGAGAAGACCATCTTAAGTATTGTCAGTGAAAACACAGTGTAATATATGCCACTACAATTATAGGCAACCACAGGGGTGGGGGCGGAGAGTCAGAGCACGCATGTAGGTGTCAATTTTTCTTCAACTCAACTCATGTGTGAGTTACAAGTGGTGAGCGGCAATGTGACTTTGGGCCAATATTTAACCTCTTGAGCAGCGGTTCTCAACCTGTGGGTTGTGACCACAGGAACTGTATCAAAGGGTCGTGGCATTAGGAAGGTTGAGAACCACTGCTCTTGAGGAAGCTGATACCTTCTTAAAAAAAAAAAAAAATGATAGTCCCTACTTCAAGGGGCTGATTTGAGAATCAAGTGAGCAAGTGTGTGTAAAGGACTTAAAATGATGCTGGGCACCAGGTAGGAGCTCAAAGAACAGTAACTATCCTAAATAGATGAAAAACGTCAGCCCAGCCAATCTAGCAACCTGCTTGTGGACACTGGCCACAATGTAATGTTTACGGCGTAGGCAATGAATCATGGCTGAGGTTCCTAGACCGTAAGCTCACGGAGAGCACAAATGCATTTAATCACTTTTAGCATTTTACCTATACACGACTTACACAGGGCTGCTAGGAATCAACTTTTGTTAAAAGAGTACGAAGGAGAGGAAAGAAAGAAACAGATTTGGAAGGCCATCAAGGGGTACAGTAGTAAAACAGCTGTGGTCTATTTCTTTATGTCTCTTTTTTAAAAATTTCAGAATATTATGGGGGTATGCACGTTTGGTTACATAGTTAGCTTTTGTATATTTTAAGGTAGAGTTAGAAGTTTGCCCTTCACCTAGACCACAAGTCTTTTTAAAAACAAAACAAAATGTAACAAACAAAAAAACTGTATAAATGTAAATACTGTCCTTAAAACAGTAAGGAATCTCCTATAATTTCCATTTCCTAAATTTCATCAGTTTATAGTTTAGTGAAGTATCCCTTGTCATCCAGAAGACACAGATACCCACCATGCCTTTAGGAACATTTCTGGAACATGCTAGAAACTGACAGGTATTTATACAACTGTTTTAATTTGTTGTGGCTTCAGGGCCCCCACAGCCCCCTCACTGAATATCACTAACAGGATTGCTTGACCTCTGAAGCCACTGACACTCTTGGCCTCAGGAAGCACCATGTACAGTGGCTCATTTCTATGTGAACACTCAGCACACTCAGGATGAGGGGCAGGGGACATTGTGGGTTTCAGCTCGGAGCCTCAGATCCACAGAGATCTGGCATTGCTCCCCAGTCTAGAGAGGAGGATGGCAAGAACCACACCAGTATGGTATCCTGACCTCTTTGTTTCAATTCAACTTTCAAATCAAGCTAAATCGAGCTGTGAGGAGAGAGACCACAAGCAAAACTTCCAAAATGAGTGAAAGCATCAGCCTCCACCTGAACTCAAAGAAAGAACAGCCATGAGCGAGCAAGCCGGACGCACGGGCGTGGAGTCTGAGTCTATAACATACTTCCACGGGCTTATGTGATTCTCATAGCTGCCTGTGCCGGAGCCTGGGAAGTCACTGTCTTGCAGATAAGAAACCATAGTTGAAAAGGTGAAATGACTTTCCCACAGTTACCGTCACACATTTGGTAAATGCAAAATCCTCCTGAATCCTCACCAACCACATTATTGCTTTTTTCACCATATTCCATTTACCCTATCAGGGACAACATAGTGCTTTTTCTTCAAAAGCATCTGAAATTTTCCAAACGAACGTCATAAAAATGGTCATAATGACTGATAATGCCATTTATCAAATAATTCCTATTTTCAGAACAAATGTCAATCTAGTAAGAATTACTTAATCTGTTAGTACAATTTACACAACCACCAACCATGCAACAGACAAAGGCACAAATCCCCAATTTCAGGTAAAGAATTCCACTGGCACTGGGCCGTGAGGACCATGACTATCAGAAAATAGGTGATGTGGCCCCGCACAGTGGCTCACTCCCATAATCCTTGCACCCTGGGAGACTGAGGCAGGATTGCTTAGACTCAGGAATTTGAGACAAGCCTGAGCAAAAGCAATGCCCCCTCCAAAAAAATCCCTGCCTCTACAAAAACTAGAAAAATGTTAGTTTCTATAGTCTTAGCTCCCTCGGAGGCTGAGGCAGGAGGATCACTTAAGCCCAGAAGCTGTGCACTCTAGCTGAAATAAGATTCTGTCTCAAAATAAAACCAGTAAAGGCATTAGACTGTGGATATATATGCACATTTTATAATAAAAGCTTTTTTGTTCAAAAGAATAATGGCTAGTGTGTCCCTATTATTTGTGTTCAGTTTTTCAATTTTTTTCTCAAATATAAAATGCTATATAAAGTCTTTTGTATTTTGGCAATTCCCCTCCCTTCCTTAGAATTAACTTATTTTGTTTTTGTTTCTAGTAAGAAAATCCTTTCTTCTCACTCTGGTTTAGAATATTTTGGAATGTCTGGAATGTAAAGATTCCAAAAGGAGGCTTCAAAGGTCAAGTTATAAATTCCCCATAAAATAAATGAGTAATGGTTATATACACCGTTGCTGTATTTTCAGTAATGCTGATAGAAAGCTATATACTGTACTTAGTCAATTCACATTCATCAAGTTCCAGAAATATTAGAAAATCATTAGAGGTTTATGTTGAGTCTGCAGATAATACTAACATATAAGTCAAGACTGAAATATGGTAATCAGAAAAACAGTTGAAAAGTGCCAATAAACTGTAAAACACCCGTGGTGGTGTTTGCAAAGCCTTCATCAGAGAGCCGCCCGTGTGAAGAAAGGGAAGGGGGCATTTTGGTGACACTGTGGGTCAGCTGCTGCTAAGTGTCAGGCTGGCAGAGAAGAGCGGCGACTCTGAGGATCACGACACGATTCAGGAGCTCCTGAGAACTGCTGAATATTCGGCGAATCGCACTTATCTCTGAGGGACAGCAGTGGCCCTTGATACAAAGCCTGCCATCCATCAATCTGGAGTCTTCTTCAGCCATCCTCTGTCTGTGGATCAGAGGAAGACTTTGGGGAATTAGGCTTCCATTATCAGGATTTTGTCTGGGGTCTGAACGAGCCACTGAACCTTTCGCTTTCCACTTGGCAAAGGCCTATGTGCTGGAAAAGTCCTGACAGTTCATTCATTTTGCTCCATCCTGGAGCCAGCTGATGTCTGACTGGCTCGGATGTGAGACCCGCCCTCTTTGATGTTGTACTCTTTTGAGAGTACCCTGCTGTGAAAAAAATTTTATCCATCCAAATTAAAGAGCAATATTTCTGCATCCAGCTGTTAGCTGTGACATGTTTGCCATTTTTCAGGGCACTGGCTCGGTGCCATCCACAGACTCTACTGCAAACCTATCTTTTTCCCTCTCCTCTGCTGCAGCAATAATACCCACAGTGCACAACTGTCTCCAGTGTCCACACAACATCAACACTAAAAGGGAAAAAAATGGTAATCCTCCATTGCTAAGAACAACCGTGGAAATATTTGCATGCAGAAAACTTCTGTCTTTGTGTCAGCGTTAATGTATTTTACAAACTGTAAAGTTCTTTGACCCTTTTAAAAATCCAGTTTAAATTACAGCGATCCACAAGAAATCCTGGCTTCTATTACATATAATTACGAATGAAATGAATTTGGTTCCTGTGAAAACTTGGTTCATATGTACAGAGTCCACATTAAAAAATGGACATTCATTCCATCTTTCTTTCTGCAGAGAGAACTCTGTGTACATGAAGAAAAATGCTTAAGAAAGCTTGAGTAAACATTTAAGTCTAAATAATCAAAAAACCCCTGTATCTTCTTATATTTATTAAATGCCATTGGGGGCTTCTAAAGATTGCTGCCATGAATTGTGTGCATCGTAACAAAAGGCAGCTTTCATCATTACCACGTTTTCCTCCATATACCGTGATGGAAGGAGTAAAGTACCACTGTTTTCGGCTTCCCTCCCATCCTGGCCTTTCTTGGTCTTCTTTCGTTTTCTTTTTTGCTGAAATGGGGGGGAATCAGTGAACTAGATCTCAGCCCTCAGCATCAGAGAATGCTACCTTGCAAGGGATCTCAGACTAGGTCTAGCAAATGTGCTCACCCATCACCACTCTTCCTCGAATCAGTGAAAGGTATGAAACAAACAAACAAAAACCATTCTATCTGTGAGAAAGTTTTGGAAAATAAATCATGGTGAAATTTTAATTTGTATCCCCTGCCCCTTGGAAAAACAAAATCCTACTTTTCTACTGAAGAAGAAAGGGCACCATTATTTTCTTAAAATAATCCTATAGCAATGTGAACTGATGGGATTTGTATGTCACCTGTAATGGTACACCAACCTTGAGAACCATAAAATAACACATCAAAGTTAACGCACACACTGGGATGCACACTTAAAATCTCCATATGGCTCATACAACACATGTAACACTATTTAACTCGTCAACGTAGGGGAAAGGTTTGGTTTATATACTCAAGTGGGTGCAATAGTGAAGAGACCTTGGTGAAAACTGTTACTGTTTTTACACCTTAGTAGTTACTGAAAAATATGATTTCCAAGAAGGAGCTTAAACCAGAGCCTAGGTGCAAACTGCTCTTTTTAGATAACAATCCTATTAAATACAGTGTACTAAGTGGGAAAGGTTTGTAAAGGGAACGTCCTTTAAAACCCGGAGAGACTACGTCCACGTTGTATGTTGACACGCACACCGTGCCCTAGATCTCACCCGCTGCTTTTAGTAAGAACTCTCTGAAGACACAGAATGTTTGTCCCAATGAAGTAATGGTTTCCTATGGTTTCTCTTCTATTCAGAGCAGTCTACAACTTTATTTCTTTGCTGAAATGTGTCACTCTTAAAATTATTATGTTTTTCTAAGTCTATGACATTCTTTTCTTAACCACGCCAATAAAGTGCGATTTTCAGGCATGTTTTATTAAGGGGAAAGTGGCCATCTGTTGAGGAAAGACAACGTATTTGCAGATCTTAAATAATTCTGAAGACATTTCTTATGTCAAGTCGGGACTTGCACTCAATTCTTGGTGTCCTCCGTCCTGCCCTGCATCACAGCCCAGGGGCAGAGATGAAGCCACCCCTCAGATTCAGGGCACTTGAAAAAAAGTCTGAGATTCTCAAGGGGCCTGGATTAACCACCTTTGCTTGCCATAGGTCTCCTTGGCATCAAGCCAAACGAGGCACCAAAGATAGAAAATGATGATAGTCATGGTGAGTCTCCAATTTACACTTTTGACCTCCCAGACAGTATTCTTTCAACAACCTTTAGTAAGCACCTACTATGTGCCAGCCCATGCCTAGTGTAGAACAATGATAAAAGATTAGACCTCGGTCCCTAACGTCAAGTAATTTACAGTGTAATCCGAGACACACAAAACAAAATCATTAGATATTTATTTTGGCACCAAACTCCATCGATTTTCCCATATAATCTTTGGACATTTATTGTCTAGATTCAGGCTCCTGGTATGAAAAGGGTAATCCATAATGATTTCTTAGAAAGGACATCAGCACTAAGAAGAGAGAGCCAAAGCCAGTTACTCAATTGGTTGGTTGCTTGGATGGGTGGATGGATGGATAGCTGGATAGATGGGTAGCTGGGTGGATGGACAGTCAGGTGGATACAGGTAGAAGGAAAGGATGCCTTCTAGGTCTCTAAACAAGGGCTGGACCAAATCTCTTTGCTCTCTGGGAGGGCCAAAACAGCTCAGGCAGGGTAGAATATACAACAGGAGAATGTTATGGAATGCAACGTTATTTTTAAAAGTTACTTCACTGACTAAAATTAATACTTCCTTGAAAAATGCCCAGAGTATCTGCAGAGGTGAGGCTTCAACGAAGCAGCTGCCTAAGACTTCAGTCGATGGACAGGCCAATGGCTGCCCAGAGCCTGCCACGGACCTGCCTCTCTCTGAATGCTAGTCTCTCTTCCCATCTCAAGCCCCCACACAGTCTCACGCCGAAGATTCTCGTTGCCGCCCCAGCCTTCCCTGTATGTGGCTCTTTCTCAACCCTCTGTCATCTTCCCCATGCTTTGGGGCCTCCCTTCCAGGCTCAGGGCTCTCATAAAGTACCGGTCCCGTGATTCATACCTGGGAGTGAAGGTGGGCCAAGGAGCTATTCCTACAAAGAATATGTGCATTTGAGCTTTATCTTTGAGTGAAGCTTGAAAGGGGGCAATGACCTTTTAAAGGAATTTGAAATAACATAGTAAGGGCTGAGGATATCAGTCATCCAGGAGGACAAATGACCATCCTGACTCTCCCTGTCTCACAGACAGAGATCCAGGGGACGGCCGCTGACAGAGCTGCCACAGTCCCAGGACAGGAGCCCAGGCTCCCCAGTGAGGGCAGCAGCTCCAAGGAGAGGGGAAGGGATTCTGGTGACAGGAACAATGCCAGCTCCTTCTCAGAAAAGCTGTCTGCATGTCCTCTCTAGGGGACCAGTGGGGCCATTCAGCCCCACTTTCACAAAGAGCCTCAAATTTAGGCCTTTGAAGTCATCTCCCAATGAGGTCACACATACAATCACAGAAACAGCCTGACAGGATTGAAAGGAGGGGCCTTCTTCACACAACTCCAACTCTTGGGTCTCAGGACTGGACCACACTCCCTGTAGCAAACCACAAATTAACATTTTATAAATCCTGTAATTAACTTATGAATAGTACAAGTCTATGTTTCTGGTATTAAAAGCATTAAGTTGTTAAAGGTAAACATTTAAAGTACACCACTGTTTTTGTAACCCTCTTTTGGCATTTTCTCATTTTTCAATATATTAAGAGCCTCAAAAAAATGGAAGTGGCCCAGGTCTCTAAACAGCCCTGAACAGGGCTTGTTAAAAAGGCTCCTTTTCATGGTCAGACCAGAGGCCTGGCGAGCAGAGCACACCGTTGGCACTGGGACACCACAGTTTCTCACAGAGAGAGATCTCTGTGTTTCTGAACAGGCGTTCGGGTCTACAACAAGGTGTGACTCCCTGAAAATCCACCCAAGAGAGACAGTAAACCTGGGTGTCTGGGACTCAGGGTTTGCCAATGCTTGAGTTAGCAGAAGTTACGACTAACGTCAACCCGTAAAGCAAAGCAGCCACCTAATTACTACATTGTCACGCCCTGTAGGTGTCCTAGTTTTTAGATAAAACTTAGGATTCCCTTCTTTCCACAGGAAGCATCTGTGGGCTGAAAGGAAAGAACGAAATAGACTCTCTTACTCTGGGGTCCACAGAGAGGTTCTAACACCTTGACACTGCAACAAAACGGTAAATGTGCATATGAGTAATCTTCTCGGAAGAAGGTTCACAGTTTTTATTAGAGTCTCAAAGGGTGTGTGTACACACACACACATTAAAAAATGACTGCCAAGTCCCACACGCTCAGATAAAAGGAGCACTGAAAGGAGAGAGGGAAATGAGAACATCTGGGGATGAGTTAGAGTCCTCCGTGTGTTTTATGGACTTTGGAGAAGGCGCCCTTCAAAGGCTGACAGGTTGCTTTGGTCTCTGAAAAACGTGATCTCACTCTCATTTCCTCCCTTTCTGAGCTGCAGACCCTCCCTTTCCTACATTTCCTTTGACAGTGCTTTCATTTTGTATTTAATCGCAATTGTGTTTTGATGTATTGGTTTTACCTAAATCTCTGACCACATTTTAAGAATCACTAAAAAAGCAAACCAGCACAGAATCCTCTGGTTGGTTTATTTCACGAGACAGATACTTTCAGGTTAGAAACCACATGAATGGGCCTGATTACACCGGGTGGCTCAATGTGTCAGCTGTGTGGACATTTAGCAGCGCTTACTGCTGGTTTTCCTGAGTCAATGGTTATTAATACACCCAAGCACTCTCTTTCAGCCTTGGTCAAGTCCTCTGATGCCACCATTTTTCCTACTAGAAAGAAAACATAAAATCACATTACATTAGTCCACCCAATGGAATCATTTGCTATGTGAGCTGTAAAGTTTTTATAAATTAAGACATTGTTTATTTTCTGCTAGCTCGCATACCCTCATAACTTCTAGTTAATTAGTTGGTAGTTGAGCTACAAACTCGGAATCCTGGATTCGAATTCTGACTCTGGCAGAACTAACTTTGTGACCTAGTAAGTCATGTAACCCGACTCTTCATGTCCTCCAGTGTGAAGCACAAGCATAAAATTATTAATAGAGATCTTTGGATTCTTCCAGTCAACTTTTACAACCCCATGAATTGATGACTTTATCAATGTGTCTTAAATATCAGTACTTGGCTGCTAGAACCTAGAAGGATAAAAGCCATAATGTAACCACTTCAAGTATATAAAAAAAATACACTTCAATAGTCAAGAAGGGGGAGGGGGATAACACAACCATAAGTCACATAATCTTTTATTAGGCCTATGCAGATTAAATCATAAATTACACCTTGCAAGCTGTACAGTCTAACTAGCTCAAGAATAAACTGTTAAAATATTAAATAATTTCTTTAAAATTCCACACAAGTGAAAGTGAATTTAATTATACAAATGTATAATCTATACCTTTATATGTAAATGAAAAGGAGGTGTGGCAGTGGCGTGAATCAGACAGACTGGGCCTGAATCTTAGAGTCAGCAAAACACTTCACTCATTTACAAGAGGAAGCGCCTAATATCAACTTCAAGTGTTCTGTGAGCAGGAGATGAGAGACTCCATCCACACAAGCTCCCGACACATAGTAAGTGCTCAATAAACAGCACCATTGTCATTGCTTTCTACTGGGTGGTTTAGGTCTTCCTTTCCAAAACAAATTTCCATCTACTTCAATATTTCTGAAAAACTAAGTAAAACTAAGCACACAAAAAAGGTCATAGAACTTTGGACCCTCGAACATACTGTATTAAGTGAAATTGAGCACAGCAGAAATCAACCCTCAGCTCTGTGATTTTAGACAAGTTACTTGGTCTCTCTGAGCTCATTTTACCCTGTACAAAAACAGAATAACAACAATGCTGCAGGCTGTGCTAGGCTTAAGGGAAACAGCTTATGAAGAACTGAGAACAGCTCCCTATAGCCACCTACAAAAGGGAATTCCTAGGAAAATAAAAATTACTTTTTCTCAAATTCAGTAGCCCCCATGATTGTAGACTAAAAGTACCTTTCACTAGCCACAGAAAATTCTGAAACACTTCAATACAATTGTTTTAATTGCATAATGTATTAAAAATATAAAGGGCAAAAGCATTAAATAATATTTAAAATATTAATTAAGGCATGTTTTAAATCATCTCAAATTTATCTCAGTGGATCACACCCTATTTCAAATTTAAATCATAGAGAGGAAAAATAGTTTTACTCCTATATCCTCAATCAGAGTTTCCTATATTCATCCTATAGAACCATTATCAGCTTGAGATATAATTACTCAAAACCAGGCTTACAAACCAAAAAAGCATAATCACGATAAACTCCACGTGGTTTATGCTTTTCTGTTTAGTTTCTAAATCACCCTTGTAACAGCTACCAGGATTGACTCTTAAAAGTAACTGACTTCTTTTAAAAAAAAAAAATTTAACTTAGAATCTGAGGTTCATTTTAAAAGGGGGACGTGTCTGATGAAAGAACAGGACAATGAACAATTTTAGAAACAATAACACCTACAATTATCAACAATTTGCATCTACTTTATCAGGAAGCAATTTACAAACCTAAGTCTCAGAAAGAGTAAATACCTGTAACAGTTCCATGCACCGGAGGGAAGGTTAAATACACAGATTCTGTCTTATTTCTCAGACTTTTGCTCTGTTATAATTTCAGCATGAAGCAATAATAGATAGCCTTACTGAGATATGTTCCGATTTTTTATCAGGTAACAATTTTTTTTTTCTAGAAGCCATCTTTGCATTTCTTGGCCGTAAATGAAATACATGTCAAATTCTAAATGATATAATTAAAACCCAGCAAATCTCATTTTTTTCCTTGAAATGGAGTAATTTTGTCCTGCTGAGAAGCAGCATAAATCTTGGCTAGTTTGTACATTTTTGCTTTCAAGGATGTAATGTAACCATCAGAGCTGTTACATCATGTAAATAAATTTCAAAGATGGTATTAATATAAAAACTATATCACATAACCCTAAAAATTTAATATATCTGCCATGGCAATAACCAGATCATTATTCCAAACAAATATATATTCCATCATGTCATTTTGAACTTTTTCTGACCTTTTTTTTTTTGTTTTTTGAAGAAAGAAAACTACAATTGAGACCAAATGTTTTATGAAAGAAAATACAGGCAAGCTGATTTGGCCAAGCACAGATAATTTCAGATTTAAGATGTTATTATATCCTAGAACTTAACTCACTTTTTCATAAGCTGCCGTAATTAGGATATAAGTACGATATCACTTAGGAAGACTATGAGCTTGCAATGGTGCTTACAGTGTCTTTTGAATGGTTTGATATAAACTAGGACTACCAATTACACAATTCCTTTTTAAAAAAAAAAAAATCAAATGCAAGGTTCATTGCTGTTTGAAATAGAGGCCACAATTATGTCAGCATCTTTTCACAAACAAATGACAAATGCATTTATACCAAATGGAGACCATCCCTGTAGCATCCTCTCGGCCCCTCTTCCTTCCCCCTTCCAGGAAGGCCTCCCACATCACCCAGCCCAGCCGCCAGCGCTCCTCTCTCCTACTTAGTTCAACCTCATCCCTGGCTTCTTTCTATTCAACTCTGCACCTGTGATAAACCCCAAGTCCCCAAGTCCCCACATTTTAAGCACTGGTTGGATCAGTCAAAGGAATCAAAATATTAGATGCAAGGACACTATAGATCCTAGTAGATTTAGTTTTATTTATAGATTTAATTCTATAGTATAGAACTAAAGTCACCAGAGGCCAGCCCGGCCTGCACACTCTGAGTGAGGGGTGTATCCCCGGGAAGTGGGTCGGCATACACCTGCAGCAATGACTCTCTAAAGACCTCCTCAAGAACTGCCAAAACACCATGACCACACCACCCATATCCTCGTCTCTCTGGAGCTCATGCACACAAAGTTAAAAAATGGATGCAAATATAACTTTCCCTGGATAGCTTCCATAAATTGTACCTGTGCCTCTTCTGAATGCTTCTGTGGGGAGGTCCGTTCACAGACTACCTCACAAAGGACACAGTCCTAATAGGAAATCCACCAAGAGATTCTATATTATACTTTAAAGCTCATTTCAGCCTGGTTAAACCACTAGTTTGGGGTGATGCCTGTGGCTCAGTGAGTACGGCACTGGCCCCATATACCAGAGGTGGTGGGTTCAAACCTGGCCCCGGCCAAAAACTGGAAAAAAAAAAAAAACCCACTAGTTTGGGGGATGATAAACTTTTCTTCTTTCTTATTTGTCAAAGAACTGTGAGTTTAATAATAGCATTTCATTCATTTAAAAATGACCTAGAACATGTTAAATGTAGGGTAGGGGAAGCACAGAGATTCACAAGGGCTAGGAAGGGCCACGCTGCTTCTCATCAGTAGACAAGTGACGCTTCCAATAGCTTCTTTCCACTCCTTCAAAAACAAACAGCAACCAGGACAAACAACTGAAACAAAACAGTCATCTACAATGTTCAAATATTGAACATTCTGTGATTGCGTCTGCTTTCCTTTAAAAAACTGTGGCATATAAAAATCCAAATTCAGCCAGGCAGGGTGGCTCACACCTGTAATCCTAGCACCCTGGGAGGCCGAGGCAGGAGGATCACTTGGAGTCAGGAGTTTGAGTCCAGCCTGAGCAAGATTAAGATCCCATCTCTACCTAAAATAGAAAAAAAAATTAACCAGGTATTGTAGCAGGTGCCTGTAGTCCCAGCTAGGAGGACTGCTTGAACCCAGAAGTTTGAGGTTGCTGTAAGCTAGACTGAGGCCACAGCATTCTAGCCTGGGCAAAGAGTGAAACTGTGTTTCTAAAAAAAATAAAAAGCCAGCTCGGGTGTAGCTCAAACGGCTGGGGCACCAACCACATATACTGGAGCTGGTGGGTTTGAATCCAGCCTAGGCCTGCCGAACAATGACAACTACAATCAAGAACTGGCCAGGCGTTGTGGTGGGTGCCTATGGTTCCAGCTGCTAGGGAGGCTAGGGCAGGAGAATCACTTGAGCCCAGGAGTTAGAGGTTACTGTGGGCTGTGGCGCTATGGCACTCTACCCAGGGCAATGGCTTGAGGCTCTGTCTCAAAGAAAAAAAAAAGTCCAAATATATGGCACACCTCCTGGGTGAAGGACTCAAATACAACTCAGACTTTTCCTAACAAACGTAAACAATATAAAACAATACTTCTATCCCTATATTAATCTAAAATTTAAAAAATAAAAATAAAAAATAAGCAAATTTAGAAAAGAGATAAAGGAATAATTTTGCTTGACCAAAAACTTCCTTTAAAGATCTATCCTCCCCAGAGTCCCAAAGTATGACTCAAATTTTAAAAATTCCAAGTATATTTCAAAAATATAGCTGCTGTGTACAATAGGGTTTACCTGTGTGTGCACACAGATAAAAAGTG
>NW_003852555.1:1130558-1149560 GCF_000181295.1 Otolemur garnettii | reverse complement strand
GACCACCAACAGCGACTGTTTCCTTTTGCACTTAGGATTCTGCAACAGTATCTCACACGTACAGTTAACCAATATTCACTCATGTGCTACTTTTTTTTTAATTATTAGAATAAGAAAACTCCACAGGCCTGAGAAGTTTCTTATCTTTTGGCACAAAATCATGAATGAAAAAAGAATCTTGCCTCATAGAAAACCAAGTGTGCTGTCAAAGAATTCTGGCCTTAATCAATATCTGAAAGGGAGGTGAAGGGCGCCTGGAATGGGCAGGGTTCCTCAGACCTCGGCGTCAGTATTCATGCTTTGTGCAGTATCTTTATACTACCTGTACCATAGTATACTTAATATTCTTTTAAAAGCAACTTTAAATCAATTTGTTCATGGCACTTAGCCTCACCTTAAGCAATATTATTTATAAAGCTGTGGGTTTGATGTACAAGATACATCAAAACCATTTTTCTGAATAGCATCTAAAATTATTTTGAGCACCACACAAGCCACACGCTGGGAGATGCTGGCTTCAAAAACAACACTGCACTAGCTTCCCAGGCCAGCTCTGCTCTGGCTGTATGTGCCATAGGGTGAGTAATTTTAAGCTCTAGGGATCTCCTAGTATGCCCATCCGTAAGTAAAATGGCCAAGGTAACCCCAAAGGTTTCTAAATCTTAAAATTCCATGATCCCAAGACTCTGAGAGTGATTTGCACAGTCACTCTGCATAGGAAATCAAAGTAGAATCACACTCAGGTCTTGGGATTCTCAAACCCCAATTTCATGTTCTACTTTAGTCTTCTTACGTCCTAACACGCACACAAATGTGCAAGTCATCTGGAAGTGGGCATACTGGGACAGGACAGCAAGCACATGTCTAGTGCTTACCTGAGTCAGGGACAGTTCCAAGGCTGCAACATAAATTATTATCTCACTCCGTCCTCTCAACCATCCATGAACCTACTTCAGAGGTAGGAAACAGACATGCAGAGGAGAAGCACCTGGTACAAGATTGCAGGGTTAGGAAGAGACGTCGCTGAGACCTGAAGGCTGAGGAACTGGGCTCTAGCAGGGTTTCTGCCACCAAACCATACTGGTGGGGCCTCTCAGCTACTGAGGTTCCCTCGTGCATTGCCAGCCTGCCTCGAGAGTGAGGACAGCAGTAGGAGAGACAGGGAGAGAACCCAGAGTAACAAGGGAGGTAAATGACAGCCTGACAGAGGAGAAAGGCGCGGCAACGTGGATACTTTCGCCTAAATTGGGCATAAATAAAATCAGCGACGTTAAACCTTTTTCTAGCAGTAAGAGCAAGAAATAAAAATCCAAGTCACCTTCCATCTCCAGCCACTTTTAATCCCCCCAAAGTGATTTAAATTTAAAGGAAAAATTAGAAGCCATTCTCCTAAGTGTAAAATCACAGGAATGGAGAACCAAACACACGTACTCCACACCATTTGGATCTGATTCATCAACACTTAGGCGCACTTACAGAAGTCAATCTCAATGAAAATGAGCTGGGAGGGGGAAGGAGGGACTGGGTAAACTCACACCTGTTGGGTATGGTGCACACTGTCTGGGTAAGGGGCTGCTTATAATCTTGACTCAATTGGTACAAAAACTGGCTCAGTGCCTGTAGCACATTGGTTACAGCACAGGCCACATGCACCAAGGCTGGTGGGTTTGAACACGGCCCAGGCCAGCTAAACAATGACAAACTGCAACAAAAAAATAGCTAGGCGTTGTGGCAGGCACCAGTAGTCCCAGCTGCTTGGGAGGCTGAGGCAAGAGAATCACTTAAGCCCAAGAGTCTGAGGTTGCTGTGAGCTGTGACGTGACAGTGTCCTACAGAGGGCAACACAGTGAGACTCTTGTCTCAAAAAAAACCCCAAACAAATAAACAAATTTGTGCAAAAACCCAAGTATGTAAACAAAACATGTGTACCCCCTCATATCCTGAAATTAAGAAAATTCATTGACTGTTGAAATATAAGCTGACACAGATTTACTTATGTAAACCATACTTCAACAAAGTTGTTTTTTAAAAAAAATCTTAAAAATTACAGTCAAGCAGCTATCCAGAACAGAGTCAACCGTACTAGCAGATACATGGAATCTCCTGAGACATACTGGCTACTTAAAAAGAGCTTTTAATTGGGTTATTTTTTCTCTTACATTTTCATTCTTCCAACAAAATAAAATAAAATAATAACAATGAGAAACACTTAAACTGGCCTCTTGGGATCCTCTTTGTAAAATAGTCTGGTCTCTTGGGTGAATAATGTCGTGTATCTTACTGCAGTTCTCAGCCACCACGGACCCTATAAACACATTAAAACAGCCGGGGCACAAATAAAATAGAAGGGATGTGGGTCACCAGGGAACATGCCAACGAACACATTCAAAGTCAGAGTCACAATCATAGTCTTTAAAACTCATAAATGGAATTATTTCCAAAAAGAGATAAAGGTCTGACTTCAGAGTAGGATGGGGCTGGAAATACAACCTTATAATTGAAATCGTCCTCAAAACTCTCAAAGAAAATCTGGTCATTCTCACTTCAAAGAGTCCTCTCCCAAAAAACCAACAGAACAGTGAGAGTTGGCCCAACTCGAAAGTTCCATTTCTACTATAAGATCTGAGGCCATCTGCAAATATAATTTTAATACTTTAATTTCCTTTAGTGAGAGTGAAAAAGTAATAAAATTTTTTCTTAAATATCCCGAGGCAGTGTGACAGTTAACAAAACAAACTAATGAAACTTTCAAGTAATGAAACTCCTCTGTCCAAGTGGATTGCTCTGGTTCTTTTAATATTTGTGTATCGTGGATAAGTATGTGGAGGGCGAGGGGGAAAGTGTGGATGAATAGATTCTTAGGAATTTAGAAATTCATCCAAAATTCAGCCGTTGGAGATGACTTAATGAGTTTGATAATAGGATACAGAAACTTTAATTCTTAAATCATTTGTTTTATTTCAAAGCAGTCAGGGTTGATTAATCAGCATTAGTAATAGTTTAGTGACAAAGTTTCTGGGCCTTTGGGCTAGGGAGCTGGGAGAGGGGGGGTTGTTACAATGTTGCATTACCAACTGCCTATCTATAGCAACCATTGATGGATACACTCTAAAGTTTTATTAAAGCCACAGGTCTTTAATACCAAGCTGAGCTCAGCCCTTAGACATGTGTATAGAGTGGAGCCACTTCAGTGGAGAAATTTCTGCACTCATTCTTGTAGCCAGGGATGTCTTTCTGTTTCATTTTCTTTTTCTTTGGGGCAACAGCCTTAGTTATTTCAGAGCAGCGAATCTCCAAAGTCTTGACACTGCATTAAAGGTTTTCCACTACCCATTTTGTCTGAGTTACAGATTTCTAAACCTCTACCTGATAGGAGGAGTAAAATGTTTTAAATGCACACAGGTAAAGGTAGCTTTATTCGTATTTATGCAACAACACCTTGCACTTGTGCAGGACTTTCCTGTTTTCATAAGATTTTCATATATTTTACCTCACTATGGTTTCCAGCCTATATAAACCATCTAATAATTGCTAATTCTGGAATGATCACCATCTCTCAAACAAAGACAGTCATAGAGATCATTTGTTTTCAATAACAGTTTTAATTACTTAAAGAGTACAGGGATCAGTGAGGTTTTTTCTTTAAAAAAAAATACCTCTGCTCTTTTATGCATTGTTTTGATAAGATCTGGTTGTCCTTATTGCCTGTAGAGGCTGAAAGTGTCAAACGCTGAAGGTTAAATGTCCCCGCATTGCGATGTGATTAGCTTCTTAAAACACTGACGTCTTACAGAACATTCTGTTGCCCATCTCCGCCTGCAGAGCAGTAACTTGAGATGATCCAATTTATTGAAATGTACTCAAAGAATTAATTCCTGGGAGCTAAACCACATAATGTTTAGCAGAAATCCTATGCTGAAAATGATGGGTAGAGCTACAAGGTTAATAATTTTTATGTTTGTTTACAGTTATTCTGGCTTAATTTCATTTAATTAAACCATTTTATAATAAACACATGAAAAAGTTCAGTTTCTTTTAAAAAATCAATCCAAATGCACCCATAAATTAGCTTTCTATGTGTGCCACTATAATTTAAAATACATAAAAATTCAAACGCTTTCTAAATAGATCAAGGGGATCTAATATCTGAACCCATCTTCTTATATCAATTCATATTTGGTTAACAGACCATACCGATTCCCATCATTAAAATAAACAAGCTTGTTTTTTCTAGATGCTAGTTACAAGCACTAAAACAAAGACCTCTACTGAAACACTTAATTAACTTTGAATGTATCCACATTCTTTTGGGTGTTACATTTTTGAGCTCAAGTCTCCAATTATTAAAGCCATTATAATTATTAGGAAAAAGAAAACAAGGAACCCAAATGTGGTGGGAAAATCATGCTGGGAAAAATATTATTTAAATTGTGCATTTATTTTCCAGGCACATTTTGAGTTTTTACAAGGGGAAAAGAAGTATCATTTGGCTCACAATTAGAGAAAAATATTTACTGAAAGAACAATATGACTCTGAGATGTTGGAACTATGTACACAGACATAACCCAAAAGTTTGTAAACTGATCCTTAACTGGTTTGATTAAAAGAGAGTAATTAATAAATGACAAGACAGAATGAAAAGTTCATTGTGGCATTTGATAAACCACCCAAGAAGTGAAATCAATGCTTTTCTGTTTAATTTCACTATTTGTTTTTCCATTTGTGCTGCCAACTTTCTAACATGCTACAGAAGGAAGGCTTTCCTTTTTTTTTTTTTGATTGATAAACATCACAGATTGTTGTTTCAAATCAATTGAACTTTTTCAAGATGATGCTTGCCTTTGCTGTCACACTTGTGGTGGAGCCATTATTCCACCAAAACTCTTTAAATAGCCCTGTCTTTTTTAGCTACTTTGACAAGAACACCATAACAGTTCACATCACCCTTGACCTTCAGGGTGTATATCATCTTGTCAACATATAAACAAACACACTATTGGTTGTATTTTAATAGATTTTTTGTAAATATCAAGATCCAATTTATCAAAAGGTTCCCCCTAAGTGACAGCTCTGAAGTTCCGGATTGCATTTGCAATGCTAATTCTGACTTTTAATAAAAAAGGATATTTGGGTCATGTTTTTTTCTTTTGTCTTTTTTTCAGGAATGTGCAATACCCTACTAGAACCTTTTTTTCCCTTTCTTTGATGGACGCTTTTGCTCTGTCACAAAAGGAGAAGACAGGTAATACTAGCAAAGGTAGTTTTTTCTCTTTTGGGAGAAACACATATTTGCACAGGAAGAATCTATATGAGATTCCTGGCACTATCTCCCTAGCTCGCAAATTGCATAGCCCGGAATGATAATATTATCATTATAATGGAAACAGAGAGTATGTCAAAGACAATTAACACTATTTCTGCAATCAAGCAATTATTTCCTTTTTATTTTCATATTCATAGCCCTCTCACACTGGGTGTCCCTGACTTCTCTCTTCTTTTCAAAACATCCAATGTGTTATCAGTCTGAATTCACAGTCACATTGATAAAATGCTTTTAGCAGACCACTGGGATGTTGTACACTTTGTGGACCAGGAGAATTGAATGGACAGAATGTGCTGTTTGTCAGGGAATCGTCTTCAAGATAAAATCTGTTCAACATAATACATAAGAGTTTACCAAACTTTGACAAGTGTAAAGATGTAATAGCTACATGCTGGCCAAACAGAAAAAAAATGATCCCAAAGCTAGTATATCTGGGAGGGAAATTTTTTAAATAATTAAGACCTCTAAAATAATGATATTTAGAAAAAGACAGGGGCCTGTTTTAAACATACTGACTACATCTATACGTATGTGTGTACAACTGTAATTCTATCGTGTTAGAAACCGTGCTTGGAAACCATCCTGTATAGGCACAGTTTCTTTGAGTCTGGGCCAAGCACTCAGCCTAAAACACAGATGCATTTAGAAACATTCAAAGCTTCCTGAAGTGTCAACACACTTTGAGAGTGCTTCACCAGAGATAGGGGATGATAGACCCACTCTTGTGAGAAACTAAACAAGGAAACCCATTAGAAGGTACTTACAGAAAACCCAAGATTTGAAAACTTCTCTTTGATAAATTAGTGAGAGGAAACACACACACACACACAATCCCCACATAACTCGCTGTTACTTAGAGGAAATTGCTTATCTTTTTATGTGAAAACTTATCATTTGAATTTAATTGAAATTAGCAATAATTCTAATTTAATTAGAATTACCAACAATTCTAATTTTGGAAGGCCTGAAATGTTTCTCCGCATTTTCATACCCAGTGTGTTAACGGATGGGATTCTTAGAGCTACAAAGACAAGAAAATAGAAATTCAGCTCTAGTAAAGAAAGTGTGGCTGTCCCTACGCAGTTTTAAGTCTGACATCAAGAAAGAGAGGGAACATACTTCAGAATGAGATTTTCCCAGGTTAGAAATAATGATACTTAATATTCACAGACTGCGAGTCTGTGCCAGATACAGTTCTAAGTGCATTGTACATGGTTAGCTGTCTTCAGCTTGCTTTATGGAGAAGATACTATTATTATATCCATTTTTGGTTTTGAGGCACCCAAAGCCCAGAAAGGCTAAACCACTAACCCAAGGACTCACTCCTAGTAGAGAACAGCTGAGATGCAGCTCTGTCTTAGACGTAAAACAGCTGGCACTGTACTTGGCACATGATAAGCATCCGATATCAAGAAATAATTCTTATCATCATTGTTCATTCAGCAAATATCAAACTTGAGAACCTACATTTGAGTCAGACATGATCTCTGACCTCAAATCGCTTTTATTCGCTCTACTAAAACAGATATTAAAATTGATGACTGTAATGCATCATGGTGTTACAATGGGAGCTTTTCAGGGCTTTGGATTTTGATGTATTAAAAGGGAATAATTAAACCACCCTCCAAAAGATAATTCAAGTGGACGATAGATGTAAAGTGTACAGAAAAATATCTGACACATGTTAATATTAATAATGTTTCAATTTTTTATTTTTACAGATACCTAATAGTTATACAGATTTACGGGGTCCATGTGATATTTTGATACAAGCATACAATGTATAATGATTAAATATTGCCAATTGAGATAGATCCGTGACCCCCCAAATTAATCATTTCTTTGTGCTGGGGACATTACAAATCTATTCTTCTAGCTATTTGGAAATATACAATAAATTATTGTTGGGATGGGAGAGGTGAGGTGAGGGGGGTAGATGGGGGGAGGGAGGGTGATTGGTGGGGTCACCTCTATGGTTTATCTTACAACGGTACAAGTGAATCTTTCTAAAAGCAGAGTATGAATGTCTTAATAACTAAGAAAATGACATGAAGGTTATGTTAACCAGTTTGATGAGAGTATTTCAAAATGTATATGAAAACAGCACACTGTACCCCATGATTGCATTAATGTACACAGTTATGCTATAAGAAATAATAAAGGAAATTTGAATGGGAAAAACAAACAAAAAATTATTGTTAGCTATAGTCGCTCTATTGTGCTACAAACACTTGAATTTTGTGTGTGTGGATATTTTTTAAAATTTCCAAATTAATTCAAGTTTGTTAATTTACCTAACAACTATTCAGTTACATTACTTGGGTTTGTTAGGTAAAGTCCAAGTTGTAGTTGTGCCCGTCGCCAGGGGTGAGGATATGTTAAGAGTAACATATGTGCTTACATTGTGCCTGTTAGGTGATTAGCACACCAATCCTCTTCTCTCCCACCCTCCTTCCTCCTCTCCTTCCTCCTCCCACGTGAATGTAATTGTATTTTTCTCTTGCACACACTAGGTCTTATTCCTTCTACGGGTTTTTCCCACATAATCCATCACCTCTTTATCCCCCTCCCGCTCGTCTTCCCAGCCTCTGCTAACCTGCACTCTAGTCACTACATTTAGAGACGTGATTCTATGATAAGCAGTGTGCTATGAAATTTATATTACTTGATTTTATTGAATTCTTACCTAGGGTAGGTGAGTTTGATATCCCCCATTTTACAAATGGGAAGACTGAAGCTAAGAAAAGTAAAGTGACTTGCCAAAATGACACGACACAGTCAGGATTTGACCCAACCTGCATGATTGCTAAAGCCTATTCATTATACTACTGTTCCAAGCAGCCCCTGTCACATAAAGGTTCTCTCCTTGTTACCACGGAAAGGAAGGACACATGGGAAGGTCACAAATAACCTTTACTTAGTGTCCTCAGACTCTGTGCTTGTTGGCATTGCAAGATGTTTCACACACACAGTAACGTAGTGGGTTTTAGGGCAGATTGACAGGTTAGTGAACACCCAGGAGATTTTAGTGCACTTAGAATGGGAAGGTGTTATCTGTTAATGATCATCTATACATTAAGTCCCGAATCCGGTCTGGTTTCACAGTTACGTACTACCGTTTTCCTTCTTCCTACCCTTCTCTGTAAGAAGTCCTTTAGAACGGCATTTTTCTAAAAGCTCTGGTTAGGATTAAAATCATTTGGTTTGTTTCATCCATAGATATTTCCAGGCATAGATTTAAAAGTTGACAAGCCTTGAAAAGGATCAAGCCTCATAACTAACAGCACTTTAATTTTTTCAACCCTGAATAGTTCCTTCTTTCCATGATGTTACCCACAGTCACTGAACGGAGAGTGCCGAGGACTAGAAGTGAGAACTCGCCAACTTCTTGATCTTTTTCTTCCTCCTCAACTGTCGGATTTTTCCCAATGATTCTGGGGAATAGGAGTAAAAGAAAATGCTGAGCGTGGGGTGGGTCTGTGACTAAACTTTGCTGTCAGGGCTTTCGGTTAAATTTACTGCTAAGCCATTTGCACCAAAATAACAACAGTGGACATTTATCAAACTTTCCTTACCCCCAAAGAAGAAGCTATTTTGTGTCACATTTTTTTTTCTTTTTGAGACAGGGTCTTTCTCTGTCACACTAGCTAGAGTACAGTGTCGTCATCATATCTCACTGAACCTCAAATTCTTGGGCTCAAGTGATTCTTCTGCCTCGGCCTCCCCAGTAGCTGGGACTACAGACATGTGTCATTATGCCCAGCTAATTTTTTCTATATATGTGTGTATATGTGTGTGTGTGTGTGTATATATATATATATATATAAAGTGTATATATATGTGTGTGTACATATATATACATATATACTTTTTTTTGGTAGAGATAGTCTTACTCTTACTCAGATTGGTCTCAAACTCGTGACCTCAAGTGATCTTCCCACCTCAATTTCCTAAGTCTAAGATTTGCAGGTATAAGCCACCAGCTGGAAATTCTTACTGGCTAGGAGTAGTCTCCTTACAATTAATCTTATATCCTACATTTTAAGAAAATTTAGGAATATGTATTATCTGTTCTCCAGGAGAAACATCCTGCTTCAACAGACAAAGCTTAGAATCTAAGAAACTAGTGGTATCGTCTAAAGGTCTGGGCTGACTCTGAGAGTGTTTCAGAACCCAGGTAGGCAGGTGGCTGGCACAAGACCATGTCCATAACTCATTAGCTGAGCCCAGAGAAAAGGCTCATCCCACGTAGTACTGGTCTGCTAGTCACTGCGGGGCCTGGGGGCCTGGCCCTCTGTTACTATGGAGATGCTACACTAGTTTCGCCAGAAAAATCGTGATCAATCAGGGTCAACAGCTCTCTGCTTTCAGACTTTTCAGAAGTTATCCACCTCCTCTAAGATTTCATGCCAAGCAAAAGAGATATAGTGATTACCACAAGTGTGACATCAATCACAGCAGCCCCTGGTTTCTCTCACTGACCTCACTGATACTGCCCTATACCCTTCCCAGATTAATGAGAAAGGTTGGGCCTTGAAGCCGAAATGAATTTATAAGAATACCTTGTAGGTTATTCCCCCATTTCCAGAACTGTTTGTTATACCAACTTAGTCCCTACTTCCTAGCTATTAAAACATAAGTAATTAAGACCTTAAAGTGGTATCTGTCCAGCCGTAGCTGAACTATCAAACTACATCTTACATCCTCTCATCTCACACATACACAGGGGCACAAGAGACAGGGACAAAGATCCTACAACGTTCTGAGGTGGTCCTGAAAATTAGCATTTATATGTTGTTCTCCAAGACCTCTAAAAAGGAACATTCCACAGCTCCTCTCCAGCACCTGCACGCTGGGACTCTGTGTCTTTCAGAGCATGAAACTCCCTCGACTTCAGTAAGACCACTTCTTCCTCAGACATCTAAACTACCTCTTCCTCAGACATCTAAAATCAAAAATAATTTTTTGTTCCAACTGTCAAGTCTCTGTAATTGGAAATCACAACAGAGGCCAAAGAAATGGAGCAGGAAGTGCCATTCTGAATACCCAAGAACTTCTTCCCCAAGCCTAATTATTAACACAATCTCCCCTGATGAAGAATGTTCATCTTGCCATATATTGTGCTGGACCTACCGGGTACGTAGGAGGAATAAGGTTGGAGGAGGGGCATGTCAAGTAGACTTTGCATTTCTGGCAAATGCTCACTGTATATTTCATTTCAAAGGCCTAATTATGTCTGCATAAATAAACTGTGCTACGCAGCTTGATGCATGGCCATTTGTCATATTAAAACAATGGCATCCAAAGTAAATCTCCATTAACATTGTTTAACTTTAATGCTTTGGGGTGTTTGCTACTCAAATGATTAAAAAAATGGAGTGATTTATGATATCACAATGTAAATGAGGCAACATAACAAATAGACCGTGAGTTACCAAGACTTAAAATGTACTATGAGCCCAGCTGGGTTAGCAGTGCAAAAGGCTGAAGAGGCCCTAAGCTCTATATGCTGTGGCTTTTGCTGTGTGTGTGTGTGTGTGTGAGAGAGAGAGAGAGAGAGAGAGACTATAAGGAGTCAAGAAGAGACTGGGAGAATTTTTAGGAAAATACAACGCAAGTTTTCAAAAAACCCATGTTGCCTTCAGTCTCCAGGGTAACGATGAATTGATGAATTCCTGGCATCAAACCTTTGGGGTATACAAAATGCAAATGAAGAAAAACTAAAAGTTTTTTCACACTTCTGATGCAACATTATGGACTTTTTTAAAAACTCTATTTTACTTTTTTATTTTAGAAAACAATATGTAGGATCTTTATTTTATATGTAGAAAAGAATACAGAGCTCGAGGACACATCCTTTCAGAGGCCATAGATCTGTCTTGTGAAGTAAAAACATCTTACGTAGGCCAATAAATTAATAAATGGCAGAGCTGTCCAACTTTCCAGACTTCTCTGGTCTTAACCGTAAATTTTCTGGATGCAACAATATCTTAGTTTTCCCTGCTGTCAAATTTGTCTGCTTTTCTCCGGGTGGTAGAACCATTTTAACCCCTCATCCCTGTCCTACCTAAATCAAGGCAACATGATTGCCAAAAACAGCAAAGTTTCTGAATTAGGCACTATATCTGCAAAAGACCAGAATTAGCCCATTTAATGCCCAGTTCTAGTTGGGCGATTGTCTTAAAGAGCAGATTTGGGTAAACACATTTACCAATGGAGCAATAATATTTTTGTCTTAGGCCTTGAGAACCAAACTTCCTGTGTCTTTTCCATAAAAATACTTTGAGGTCTTTTAAAACAAAGCACCATATGAAGTGTGTCTAAACAGCACAAAAGTAAACTGCAATTTGGCAACATTCGTTCTACCAATGTGAGTGGCTGAAGTGAACAATTGAAGATAAAATCATTTCCATTGGAGTCTGAATTATCCTGCTGGCCATCTACACTGAAATAATTATTTAGAAAACCACCACATTGGCTCTTCCTGTTGTGCAGCATAACAAGTCACAAATGCAAAGAATTTTGGTTTGGTTGCCTTGTTGCAGGACAAAAATACAGAGGCAGGACTCAACTTGACCTCTACACAGAAGGAGCAGCTGCTCAGCCTGGGAGGTCAATCTCCACGGCCGGCCTGCCCTGGACCAGGTTGAAGTTTGCAGGGACCCTGTCTTCCCTGTCCTGCTCATGTCCTTCTGGGAAGCTTTGTTTAAAGGCTATAACCCTCTCCAAACTGGGGATTTCTCCAGTTTTTCAAAACAGTCAAATATCCCAGCTCTCCCTTTCTCTACCCAAACCTCAGCTCTCTGCTTTTCTTCTCCATGTTACTCCTTTTTCAGTCGCCCTCTAATGAGAGCCCACAGAGCTCCATCTGATATTAGAGGCCAGCAGACCCAGGCAGCCAGAAAAGCCAGATAAGAAATCAGGGCCACATCTAAGGGTCTGTATCCAATAGGCCTAACGCTCTGAATGTTATTAGAGTGGTACAGAATTTGCATGAGAGGAAAGATCATGCCTCTTCGGAGCACCAGGATAATGTGGGGAAAAGAACGAAAATGAACAGATGAAAAGACTACAACCAATTATAAAATAGTTTTCTGGCAAGGTCAGATGCCAGTGATCCCTAAGATTAACTGAGAAAGTGTCATTTATTTTTGGATTCATTCTAAAGCCTACTAATAAAATGCTGCCACCTTTAGAACCAGGGTATTTCCTTCTCTCTACCACAATGTAGTTAGTATTAAAGTGATCAGCTAAATGAGAAAACACAATAGCCAGGCACATGCCTCAAGCTTCCTTAAGCCCTGTAATGAGAGCTGAGGGCTTTGAATTGACCATGGGTGGCTTCCCAGACCCCAAAATGTGTTTTTCTGATACTCAAGAGTCAAAAGAGCCAAATAGTAAATCTGTAGGTCTGGCGCACCTCCAAAATGCTTAATTGAGGTCCTCTATCAAAAACCACTAATATGGTGGAGGAGACGGGAAGATGGAGGGAGGACTAGAGAGGAAGGAGGGGGACTGCAGTGCTCCCACCCCCCAGCACAATGTAGGGGAATACGGCACACCTCCTGAGTGAAGGGCCCAACTACAAATTGGACTTTACCTAACAAACGCAAACATGTAACCTAATCATACGCAGCCTTATATATATCTGAAATAAAAACCCACTAATATACAAGACATAGAAATGGTTTATGATAGAAAAAGGCCACAGTATAGACAGGGGTCAAAGAAAGAATACTCTCTCATCCAATCAGGGGAATGTCAACCGAGACAACCCTTCAGAAAGCAAATGAGACAAAATTAAAAGTATTAGACAAAATGTAGAAGTATTTCAACTAAGAAATATAAAAATTTATACCAAGAAAATAGTGATAATTGTACAAAAAAAATTCTATAAGGATTTAAGCAAGGACTTCCATACCAGGGGAAAAAAAAATCTAAGCAAAGCAAGTATAAAAAATTAGACCATATCCATATGCCAAAATACTAGGCAGCCATTAAACTTATAGTAAAGAATGTTTAGTCATTTAAAAAAAATTATATGTTTTGAAAGTCACAAAAAACATAATGATATAATGGCATTTTTTTTTTAGACAGTTTCACTATATCACCCTGGGTAGAGTGCTGTGGCATCACAGCTCACAGCAATCTCAAACTTTTGGGCTTAAGCAATTCTCTTGCCTCCACCTCCCAAGTAGCTGGGACTACAGGCGCCCACCAGAATGCCCAGCTAGTTTTAGAGATGAGGTCTCATTCTAGCTCAGGCTGGTCTTGAACCAGTGAGCTCAGGCAATCTACCCTATAATCCCAGCCACCCAGAGTGCTAGGATTATAGGCATGAGCCACCACGCCCCAGCTGGAATTTTAAACTTTGCTTTTCAAAACGTTTACTGGCTCAGCGCCTATAGCTCAACTGGCTAAGGTGCCAGCCACGTACACCTAAGGTGGCAGGTTCGAATCCCCAGCCTGGACCCGCCAAACAACAATGACGGCTGCAACCAAAAAATAGCCGGGCGTTGTGGCAGGCGCCTGTAGTCCCAGCTACTTGGGAGGCAGAGGCAGGAGACTCGCTTGAGCCCAGGAGTTGGAGGTTGCTGTGAGCTGTAATGCCACGACACTCTACCCAGGGGGACAGCTTGAGGCTCTGTCTCAAAAAAAAAAAAAAAACGTTTACTGCCACAGGAACAAAACTAGAATGAAATACAATGAAAATAGTAACACTGATCTCCTCCAAGTGGAGACTATATTCTTATTTTCATTTTTATTTTCTTCTTACTGCTCTACATATTCCCAGTTTTCTATAACAATTATCCTCTATAGTCAGAAAAAATAATTTTTTGCAAAGAAAAGATGGGTAACTATGGATATGATGTGAACAGACTGAAGAATTTAAGAAGAGAATACTCAAGAGAAAACAGTAAAAACACCCACAACAAGAAATGATCACCGGGAGAAAAGAAGCAGTTACAGAAAGAAGCTGGAAGTCATCTCAGTCATCGTCCGTATGAGAAGTGGGTCCCACTTTGGGGAAATCCAATAAATAAAGGGTTTACATGTAGGCTAAGGGACTAGAGGATAATTATACTTCAAAAAGTTTGCTCCTTTACTAAGATGTTCTTTCCAGAGGTGTCTTAAATTTGCTCCTTTATACCGGAGGTTCTCAAAGCTGTTGGTTCACAAAAATCCCCAGTTGAGCTTTTATAAAATGCAAACAATCAGACCACATCCCTTCTGATTTGGAGCCAGTAGGTTACAGGTGAGACTCAAGAATTCTTATTAAAGAATAAAAAACTCCCCAACTAAACGGATAGGGTGAAAGAGGCACAAGAGATATTTCAACAAGATGCAATGTGAAGGCTTTGCTTGATTGTTATTCCAACAACTACAAAAAGGTATTTGGGATGAAATGAGGGGACCTGGAAATCAGATAAAATTAAGACAATGTTAATATTACCAGGTATGAAGATAACATTGTAGTTATGGGGTATTTTTAGAATCTATATCTTTTGAAACAGATATTAAAATATAGGTAAAAATGTATTAGATACTAAAATATTTGTGGGCAAAGATTGAGATTTACCTCCCCCCAACAAACAAAACAAAATAAAAACAAAGCAAAAAAAAAAAAAGCTGGAGTAAACAAGAATGGAAAGAAAAATTATTCAAAATAGATGCTGGGTGCAAGAAGATTTATTATTCTATTTCTGTTTGCTTTAAGGAAAGTTTGAAATTTCTGTAAAAACTGAGAAGGATAAATATTCTTCTCAGTGGCTTGGGACACCTGCCCCGTGGCTTAAAGATATTCAGTTTTCGGTCTACAAAACTGGACCTAAGCAACTTTTCAGTGCTTTGGTATAAAGTAAGAAATTTTACATTTTCGTAATTATCATTTTCAAAACATCAGTGAGCTATCATTTGCAAAACATCAACTCAAGCTGTCCCCCTGTGTAGAGTGCCGTGGCATTACAGCTCACAGCAACCTCCAACTCTTGGGCTCAAGCGAGTCTTCTGCCTCCGCCTCCCAAGTAGCTGGGACCACAGGCTCCCGCCACAACGCCTGGCTATTTTTTGGTTGCAGCCGTCATTGTTGTTTGGCGGGTCCGGGCTGGGGATTCGAACCCGCCACCTTAGGTGTACGTGGCTGGCGCCTTAGCCAGTTGAGCTATAGGCACCGAGCCAACTCACAGATCCTTAAAACAGCCCTATTCAGCCCAAAGTTAAGCAAACCGGAGCCCATATTTAATAAGCACCCACTCTTTGTCACATATTAATTTATTCAGTGCTGCCAACAGCCCTGATAAGAGAGAAGTAATTCCCAATACAGAGAAGTCAAGTCTATTCAAAAGATCAAGTAACATGTTTAATATGTTATTAAAATAATGAGCGATTAACAACCTGGATGATAAATGTTGAACAATAAGGAAACAGTTAAGCAAATTCTGACTCATCCATTTGAAAGACAATATTTCAAATGATTACGAAGAATATTAATTGTACCAGGGCATGTTTAGGTAGTAACTTTAAACAAACCAAAAAAATTTCAGCATAATATATACCCAAAGGCACATATACGATTTTCTAGAAAAAAAAAATACATTTAAAATTTTAGAGTTTGTCTCCAGGTGGTGAGCCATGAGAATTTAAATTTTTTCTGTAGTTTTTGCATTTCTGATAGCAAACATTAATTATTTGTTTAAGAACCAAAAAAAGCCCTTAATAAAGAAACCTAGCATCATGGCACAGCTAGTTAGTGACAGCCCACAGGCCAAGCCTGCCCAGTTCCACACCTCTCATCCTGTCCACTGTGTATGACGTTTCCTTCAGAGGATGGGGTAAAACGTCACATCATTGTCAAGCCACAGCCCTTCAACAAAGAAACAAACAACAAAATTCCTGGAAGAGCATGGACCTTTACCCTGCAAGTGAGGACAATGTAACCTAAAAATTGTACCCTCATATTAATTTGCATCAAGTTTAAAAAAATCCTGGAAGAGTACTATATCAGGTAGCTATGTCAAAACAGCACTATTTGGATATAACACAGTATACCATCACTCACTAGAGCAGCACTTCTCAACCTGTGGGTCACGACCCCTTTGTAGCAATGAAAATACACTGCGCCATTAGGAAGGTTGAGAACCACTCATCTAGAGTATTTTTAAGTTATGCACATTTGTTTCCATTTAAAATTTTCCTTTTTCAACTTCAATTCTTACCCATCTCTAAATGTCACCTCTCTAAGATCCACTTCACCTACTGTGTATATTGCAAGCATACATGTCAAATATATTAAGAGTAGATATAAATGTCTAAACACAACAATTGAATAAGTGAGGGGAATGATACGTTGACCAGTTTGATATGAACATTCTACATCGTATATAGAGTCAACACATTGTACCCATAAATGCAGTAATGTACACAATTATGATCTAATAAAAAAAAAGAATCTCAAGAATAAGAAAACAAACATCAAAAAAATTAAATAAATAAACGCCCATACTAAAATGAAAAATATTCAAAATTGACCAGTGATTCTTTTCAAGATATCAGAAGTATATCTTGGGCATTATAGGAGAGATAATGACAGGAAAGAAACCTTACAAAAAAATTTTTAACTCAAAATTTTCAACTTAAAAAAGAACATTGAAATAGAAAATAAAATATAATTTTTTAACCTTGTTTAAAGCTCTGGCATAAAACTGACTTTGCTGAAGGCTATGTTAACCAGTTGGATGAAAGTATTTCAAATTGTATACAGAAACAGTACACTGTACCCCATGATAGTATTAATGTACAGTGCTATGATTTAATTAAAAATAATAAATATTAAAAATAAATAATTAGAAAAAAAAAACTGACTTTGCTTAACTTGGTAGTATAACCATGGATAGATTTGAATTTAACATGTCTCCACTTAGCTTGCCTGCTTGAATTCCTTTCTGTTGCTTAATTTCCAAACAAGAGATATTACTGCTGGTCTTAAATGGCTGAATCATCTGAGAAGGGTCTCTCTGACACCACTGACAACGTAGTTCTAAAACCAGAAAATTATAGATTATCAGAGAAGGAAGTTTAGAAGTATCAGCTTAGGGTCTGAAGCATGTCTGGTGAGGCCACCCAAAGACAGCTTTCCTCTAGTCCTGACCCTGGGCTCTAATCTCCAGCCCACAAACAGATGCATTCCTCTAATTCCAAGAGGGGGCAGGGCTAGGCATCACCAGCAGAAGCTTCTGGTCATTGCAGCAGGAGTGTAGATGTTACAGTTAAGAAGCAGCACAGTGGCCCTGAAGGTGGTGGACTGGGAACCCTGCTATAACAGGTACCTGAGTGCGAGCTGCTCTCAACACCTGTCTCTCCCTTAAACTTCACCTTCTCAGAGACTTCTGTCTTCTTCCTCTCCAGTCCTTATCTTTAACCACCCATTTTGTTCTTTGTTTTCTTGTGCTTTGAATTTCTTGCTTTTTTCCCTACTCTGCTACTACTTAAAAGATTGCATTCTAGTTTTCTTGTTAGTTTGGAAATTTGCTTAGGTTAGTTTCTCTGTTTTGTGTTTCTTGGGATGCAGGAAATAACCATGGTGGATGTTACCTGCCACACGTTAGCCACGCCAGTGCATTACTCATCTTCTTCCAGACGTACTATTTGAACACCACCACCCTCATCTTTCAATTCTGATCTACACGGGTGGGTGGGGGGGGTGTCTTTGTTTTTCGTTTGTCTCCTCCATTTTGGAACACAGTCCAATGTCGCTTGTGGAAGGACTGCATGATGGCAGAGACACTTAGGTCCTGAATCTAGCAAGATGCATTCGTTTGTCACAAAACGTAAGCTATCTCTCTGTGTTCCAGCAGAAGATCATATAATTGTGGGTGAATCTACCACAATCACCATCAGTAAAGAAGGAAAAAAACCTTCCAACACAGGAAATTACTGTCTTAGAGAGACTCCCTTTCCCCATTCAAGGACCATTCTACTCAGATTCATTTCCCCTACTCCTTGCCCATCTAATTAGAATGCCACTTTGAGTCACGTACCCAATCCGAGACAGTGCCCTAAACCCGCCATGCACCTGACAGCTCCTGTGTAAGGAAAAGTGTCCTTTGCTCATTGATGGCCACTGGGCTTCAGGGATGTCCCTAGCTTTATTGTGATCTCTGTTGAGCCAAATGAAAGGGAGAGCTCAGATGTCGGTGAAACCTCCAGTACCTACAGTTTTACCAGATGAAATCCTATCTCTCAAACCGCATCCTCTTCATCAGTATGTAACTCATCCTCTTTAAGTTTCCCACCTAAAGATCATGTTGTAGTTTCCTATTTGCACCTCAAATCTCAACTCTCTAACCAGCTTTCAAGAAGTTCACTGATGTGCCTGTTTCCTTACCCTCACTTCTTAACCTGTTGAGAGGGACACACCCTCCACGACAACCTATTAAACAACGGAACAACTTGCTCACGCCTCCTCTTGGCTTTTGCACTTGCTATTCGCCCCATCTTAAATTCCATCTCTCTTCTTAGTTACTATTCCATATACACTAATCCTGGGTTAAATCTCCATTTTAAATTCCATCTCTCCTCTTAGCTACTATTCCATATATATACTAATCCTGGGTTAAATCCCCATCTTAAATTCCATCTCTCCTCTTAGTTACTATTCCATATATATACTAATCCTGGG
>NW_003852555.1:1102316-1130538 GCF_000181295.1 Otolemur garnettii | reverse complement strand
TACTATTCCATATATATACTAATCCTGGGTTAAATCCCCATCTTAAATTCCATCTCTCCTCTTAGTTACTATTCCATATATATACTAATCCTGGGTTAAATCCCCATCTTAAATTCCATCTCTCCTCTTAGCTACTATTCCATATATATACTAATCCTGGGTTAAATCCCCACCTTAAATTCCATCTCTCCTTTTAGTTACTATTCCATATATACTAATCCTGGGTTAAATCCCCATCTTAAATTCCATCTCTCCCCTTAGTTACTATTCCATATACACTAATCCTGAAAACCCTGACTGCAAACTAACTTCCAGAGGTGGCTTGAGATGACTCACCTCTCCCTCGGGTCCCTCACTCACCTCCTAGTTATACTTCTGGATTTTCACAATCAAGTGTTTACTGTACTCACTTTGACTTATTTATTTCACTTAAATATCTTCCTTGAGTATCTCATGTGTTCCCCATAGATTATACAGCTACTCCTGGGCCCAGACCACATCTAATACAACCACCCTGTACAGTGCCTGGCACATAAGAAAGTTGTCAAATATACATTCAATTATAGAATGAATGGTTCACCCCAGTCACACTGTAAGTTCATCCAAAATCAGAACTGCCTGCATGAACACGTTACACATCTTCACAATTTCTGGTCCAGCTCTTGGTATGATAATGACCATGCACACAGAGCAAATGAGCAAACGCTATTGAGGACGTCACATTCATCCTACATGTCACATACCATGGCTGCTTTAAATGCAACTCCCTGCTCTGGCAACTTCGGCAACAGAGACCTTATGCCAGCAGGGTGAACCTGAGCAAAACCCATCAGTAACTCTAACTAAACAGGAAAGGTGACAGGGACACCAAAAACAAACCCACCTTGCTTCCTGCTGGTTATCTAGTTCTTTCTAATGTGCTAAAACACTCATTTTAAACTTTCCAGACTCAAACCTGCTGTGAACCAAAGTCAAGAGCATGAAAATTTCCATCATGCCAGGCCAGTAATGCCCCTCCTTTCCCCTGGCTAGAGGGAAAAAATGCCAAAACCAAAGGCACCTTGAATGACCACTGCCTTCTAGGCCAGGCCAACTGTGGTTCTATCTTAGCCATAAGCTGCCTAGCAGGGACAGCCTGGGGATGGGTGTGTTTATTGCCTTTTCCCCAGACCCAAGCCCCCTCCTTCCTAGGAGCTCTAAAACTGTTAAGTTGCATAACTCTAAAGTTACTCTGGATCTGGGTCCAAATTTAAATACTGTTGGGCAGCCCTGGGAGGCCCCCTGGGAAAATTCTTCAGAAAGCCCAAAGCCCTGTCAGGGCTTTAGAGCTTGTGACAATCTCAGGGACCGGTAAGCAGGAGGCAAAACTAAAGTCTGACAACAGAACTTGGTAGCTGGAGAGCCAGCTTATTCGAGGTCTGGAACACAGGAATTTGCCAGCTACAGAGAAGTGAAGTAAATTAGGAAGAACAAGGAAATTACTGGCTGGGAGACAGAATTATTGTGGAAAACTGATTTCACTGCCCAAAAATTTAGCCTGCATTTATTCTCAGAATTATCCAAATATTTCAGCAATTATCTATTTATATGGTTATTTTCTGGACATGTCCTTACTGTTTCTCTCCAGTATATCATATAGTGTAAAAATTATTTGGTTTTGAAGTCATTTTCTTTTTCACTTTCATCACAGCCTGCAAAGCCTTGTCTCTCTGCCCCTCTGGGTTCCAAAAGGTCTGGATTTGGAAAAGGTTTTCAGTTGGCACAATGCAAAATGTCCTGTAACAGAAAAAAATGTTTTTTCACTCATACGACATCATTGAGTTTGCTTTCCACGTCGATCCCCTCCAATAACCACTGTGGACAGTGATCTAATGTGTTCTTAGAAGATGTCGCCATTGTCTTTGATAACTCCAGGTTTGGAACCCAAGGTGTGTAATGGCACGAAACAACTTTCTTAATTTGAAACCTGTTCAATATTACCTTGGCTATACACAGTTTGCAATCCCTCTGTTTTGTACATTTTAGAAAGCAAAGCTCATAATGAGTACATGAGTCACTCACATGGAGGTGACTTACGATTCAAATTGAATTAACTGTAAATGCAAGTAATTTGAAAAAAATTAAGGCCTTATGTTCAGCGTTGTCACTACATTTGTTAGGGATTTCATCACTGTGTGGAGGCGTTTAGTTCCAGGCTAACATTTGGACAGATGGAAAGCTCCCCTGGAGCACGCAGGTCAAAAGAGCCAGCTCCACCCGACCTTCCCAGGAACCGAGCAGGCAGCTCCGACCCACAGCTTCCCCATCTCACTCGCACCACACAGGCCCCAGCACGGCCTGCATTGGAGAGGGCGCAGCCGCAAAACCAGCCAACCAGTTGTGAAATCCTTTGTAAATTAAAAAGTGATGGACAAACGTTCGCTGTGGTTCTTAGCATTATTGTTGTTAGTACAGAGGGAGTTTCTCTGTGTCTTTCCCCCCGCAGGTGTTTTGGCAAACCCGATGCAGCACACTCAGGATAACAAATGATTAGTGATATTTTCAAAGTGAGGCGAGAGACAGCAGAAGGAAGGAAAGAAGAAAGGATGGAGGAGAGGGAGGAAAAGTGGGCGGGGGGTAAGAACCACCCCAATATTCAGCAATCGGAGTCAACCCTATTAAGCTCGTGAAAATTATGTTCACAAAAAATGTTCAATATGTGGGAAACCTTATCATGATTTTATAAGAGGCAGACGGCAATGTAGCCATGTCGATATTGAAAGAAAATACTAACTGCATTACAAAGAATTACAGCAAAGTAATTTTTCTCATTTTTCTTTCTTTTAAAAATATTTTTTAGCATTTACTAAATTCCCTTTCATAAATATTGCCAACCTTTGTATTCATAAAACATAACTAAAGCGATGACAAGAAACACGGGAAGCCCGAGAGGACAGTCTGTGTGTGTCTTGTACCCACATACACGCGGCAGCGCGGCTCGCGATGCCTGGAGGAGGGAGATGAGATTTTGGGCACCACATTTATTGTCAGATTAAATATCCTTCCCTTTGAGGAAGGATTTTGGTCTAGGCCTTAGCTGGAACACAAAACGGCCCCATGTCACAGAGTCCAACACATTCAGTGCCCCACTGCTGCCTGACTGTGCTGTAAGGTGACCGTGAAGGCTCTTCCCACTGCTGGCAGAGGGCAAGAAGACGGGGCATCCAAAGTACACCCAACTACATGGTCACTGGTTCCCATTCGGCCTGCAGGTCCAGCACGCGAGTTCTGTAAGATCCACCAACATCTCAGCCCCCCTCTAGTCAAAGCCCTGCCTCTCCTCGCCCTCCAGTGGACCTGAAGCCGTCCTGTGGACTGTAATCTCAGCTCTATGCCTGCAATCCTGATCTACCTCTCCAGCCACATCCTGTCCTCTGAGCAGCTCCTGACAGCATCCACCCTTGCCCAACTATAGACTGTTCTCCACACAGCGCCCAAGGAGGTCCTTTTAAAACGTTAAGTTAGCTCATAATTACTGCTAGCTGAAAATCTACTTCACTCAGAATAAAATGCATGGTCTTTCCAGGATCTAATATCTGACTCAGGTGACCTTGACCTAGTCCCCACCACACTCCTCCAAACCCACCTGGCTTCTGGCACCCTGGCCTCCCCAGACAACCACAAGATTCCTTCCCTTTTCCTTCAGGTCTCCCCCCAATTGTCACCTTAAGTTTAAATTAAACGGTCAGATTCAGCAAATAAAAACGGAGACCACTGCATTCAATGCTGAATTATAAACAGCAAATATTTTTAAAATATGACTATTTCCCAAATATGAGTTTACCAAACTTGTTGAAACAACAAGCAATGTTAGGAGATAACTCAAAACCTCAGCGATTCTCAGGGGGATGGTTGAGGAAGGAGAGAGAGAACATGGAAAGGGTGATGGAGGCCCCAGGACTGGTCCAAAAGGAATTCTTGGAAGATGTGATACTAAAACAGTAAACTATAGTGGTTGACCAGAATACAATCGGAAAGCCATCTAGGTGAAGGAACAGCACAGGCAAGATCCTGAGACGCTGGTGAAGCTGTGTGATGAGTGCGAGTGAAGGAGCTGGCAGAGGAAACAGCTGGGCTTGGAAAAACAGCGGAGACCCAGCAATGAGCAGCTCCTGTTCTCCCAGAAGCATCTTCCTCTCAATCCCTCACTTGCTGTGAATTAGCCACCTCTGTCTTCCAGGTCAAATATTCCCTCCTTCCCTAATATTCCAGCAAGAAGTCACCATGGTCTCCTCTGTGCACCCTCCCAAAGCCCTGTCTGCACCCTGCTTCCAACTGGAATCACTCATGGTCCCACCACTTCACAGCTTGTGAAGGCAGAGTTGCTTTTTCCATTTCTGTGACTCACACAACGCTGCGTGCACGAAGGTTCTCCATAGTGTGTTTCTCGGGAGGGAGTTTAAACTTTTCAGCATAATAAAGGTGGAGCCTGTGGCCCTGAACCACAAGGTGGACTGGCCATGTCAAGAGCCTGAGCCCCACAGTCTCCAGGAAGCTGTGGCTGGACCATGTCTGAGAAGCCAAGGCAATGTCCACCAAGGAGGGAAAGGTCACATCCAGGTTCAGAGGCCAAGGTCAGCTGAATGCAGGCACCTGCGGCAGAGACTGAGTCCTTAGGAGTGCAAGTCAGACAGTGGGAAGGGCAGCCAAGAGCAGGCTGGTGAGGAGCAAGGACTCCACGACCCACCACACCTCCGTGAAATCCTGCCTTCACTGCCCACAACACTGAGCAAGTACTTAACCTCTCTGGGCCTGCATCAGAAGAGGTTCTGCATCTGAAAATGGGTGTGGTAGTCCTCACCTTGTTGGGTTATTCTGAGAATAAATTAAAATAACTCCTGTAAAGCTGTTAACATAATATCCAGCACACAGTCTCAGCAAAATCATGTTAGCTCTTATTATTACTATCAGATCAAAAGTACTTATTAAGTGCCTTTGGTATGCAGGATACTCTTAGCTGCTGGAAATACAAACATTAAAAAAGCTATTACAGTAACTCCAAAACATTGGGCTCATGGGTTAAAAGGACTATGAGAGAACTGCAAGTTAAGGGTAAGGAGACTCCTCTTTGGGGAGATGTGAGGGAGAGTCAGTTAGCGAACTCAGTTTGAAGCAGCGTCAGGACTTCCGAACTGAGATGTTGCACAGACAACAGAGGGTATCGGATTTAAGAGAGATCAGCGCAGGATATGGCATCTGAGAGCCATCCCTCAGAGGGAGTAATTGAAACAAGAAGAACAGGTGAGCTCTCTGGGTGTGAGGAGGTAAGATCAGAAACAGGCTGCATGTTCAGACTACTTTCGTCAATAGGCAGCAATGGGAAGCCGAGGAGGAGGACAGGAAAAGATCAGCTCATCAGCAGTTGAAGTTGGCATATGGAAAACTTACAGACTGCAAATCACAAATGTCATGCAAGGAACATATGGCCTCTCCATATGACATAGAACTACACAGAAGGGGCTGGCAGGAGCAGTGGAAAGGACAGTGTCTCTGGGTAATATGAAAGTGAGCTTTGAGAGCGTAGGGCTTGAAGGTGGCCCACAAGGGGTCACAGAGCTCAACCCCAGTGGCAGCTGGAACTCCAGCCCTCGGAAAGGCCTTCTAGTGGGCCACCTCCTCCTGCAGTACACCTGGATTACTGAGGCACCAATTACGCACTGCAGTTTACACACAGCATAAAGCCTTCTGCCATTTGGCTGCTTCCTTATGCCTCACCAGGTGGAGTTTCAAAATAGAGAAAGATGGAAATCACAGGAGTTCACGTCGCTGTCTGTTAGTAGTTCTTTAACATTTATATCTGTCTTTATCTATCTGCATTAATCCATCTGTCGTCTATTTATTTATATCTGGGGAAGTCAGGAGAGGTAAGAAGGGAGGAGATTGGAAATGTCCAAAAGAGATTAACCAAGGTGGAGGGGTGGGGGGAGCAAGGTTGAGACAAAATTAACGCAGGAACAGGACTGGGCCAGGTGTGAAACTGAAGCACAAAGGACCATGGGCTCGAGAGTAGCAAAGACAAGGGAAGAGGCAGGAAGGGGGCACCACACGGGGCAAGGAAGAGAAAGTAGAGCCTGACATTTTGGTTCTCAAAGGGAGCTCCGAGACCACCTGGGGCATTTGTTAAGAAAGCAGATCCCTGAGCCTCAGCATCCTTTAGGGGAAGGTCCCTAGATTGCAACGTGCTTCCCTCCCTGCTCCTGGAGATTCTTCTATCTGCTGGAGTCTGAGCACTGCTGAGCGTAGGAAAATCACTGAAATGGAGCCAAAATACACCTGTGGTAAAACTTACCATGTAACTATTTTTAAGTATACTACAGTTTGATAGTATTAATTATATTCTCATTATTATACAACTAATTTCCAGAACCTTTTCTCCTTACAAAACCAAAACTCTGCACATAACAAACCTGATTATTCTTATTATTTGCTTAACAGCTTTTCCAAAGCATGGCCAGCTATTCTAGATTCAGAGGTGATAGGCAGACCATGAAATGCAGATATGGCTGCAGGCCTCTGGGTTTATGGGTCAGGGTCTAAGCTGGATTGCTGGTACTATATTTGGAATATCTTTAGGTTGCCGTGAAAGTAACAACTCCAGGGATCATAGTGGAAATGATTCATATGCAATCAATGCGTATTAGGAAAAAATAATATTCGTCTACATTTTTGTTCTTTATAATATGTTTTGGCATTTGTGTTCAGTTTTTCATCTAAATTTCTAACCACACACTGTCACCTAAAACTCTTGCTATTTATAAGGGCAACATTGACCCACGTTCAGAATTTGTATGATGTGCTGTTTTGTCTGTACTCACTGGCCCACACAGAGCTGCACATGTATTTTTATGAACAGTGGCAAATGTGCCACTGTGTTGATTGGCTGTCATTTAATATTTATTGACACATCCCAATATGCTGGACATGAAGATGTTTTTCTATCCTGAATCCAATATTCAGTGTCAAACCCACCTAATGAATTGCTGCTGATTTGAGATCCATGGTCAAAAGGCCTTCACGCTTTAGGGCTTCCTTACAGTGTTTCTAGATGTTATGAAATAATTCTCTTTACATTTTCATATGGTAAGTCAGTTCTTTGTTGTGAAGATTTTGAGTTGGCATTTCCACTGCTGATGTGCCCAACATTTGTAGACATTGTTCTTGCCTTCCATTAAAATTACCGTTTTAAAAATGAACGCCATTGAATGATATCTTTACATCCATTCTGCATGGTGTCCCCTTAGTAGATCATCTGTTTTTACTTGTAAGCAGTGACAAGTAAATTGGCATTAAAGCACTATTTAAACTTGATTTCACAGTGATTGAATCCAAACCGTATCATGGTATACTAGATACAATATTTTGTTTGATCAGAGGGTGAGTTTTTTTATATTTATGAGCAGAGTCCACTCGAGACTTTAAATGTACTATTAAAATCCAACCAAAAAAGGGGGGAATCTCACTCATTATACAAATGTCATAAATATTTTCCCTCCACTGCAGTCCAGTAGTACCCTTCTTCACTCATGGAGAAAAGAGGTACAAGGAGATTAGTTTCCTTAAAGTCTCACTCAGAGCTAGATAAATTAATATCTTCCACTTTTAAATGTATTTCAAAGACCCTTACATATAAACAAGAAAACAGAAATCTTCTCCTTCCTTCTCTAAGGACCATTACAACCTCCTTATAGACCCCAGGAAGGCTCGAGTTTTATTAAAGACGTGCTATAAAACATATCAATGTATCAGTAGAATTGTTTCTATAATATATCAGTAGGGTCTGCAGACTGCTAATGAAATTTCCCACCAGGAAAGATGCAAAAAGGGGAGGATGAGACTAGAAACAAAAATCAAAACCTCTTCACAGGTGAGCCAAATTTAAACATTTATGGGAGACCCTGTGGAAACCGTGTCATCAGCTGTTGCTTTTATGCTGTATTTTACAAGGCCAGGAGTGGTAGCTCAGGCCTAGCACTTTTGATGGCTGAAGCAAGAGGATTACTTGAGGCCAGGAGTTCAAGATCAGACTGGGCAGTAGTGAGAGCTTGTCTTCACAAAAAAAAATTTTAATTAACTGGATGTGATGGTGTAGGTCTGTAGCCCCAGCTACAGAGGAGGCCAAGGCAGGAAGAGTGTTTGAGCCTAGGAGTTTGAGGTTGCAGTGAGCTATCATGATGCCACTCACTCTAGCCCAGGAAAGTATGAAATCTTTTCTCAAAAAAAGGTATCATGAAAACCATTAGCAATGGTTATCCCTGGTTTATGCTCTTATATAGTTTGAATTTCTCATGATATAAATTAATTACTTGGGTTTTATTTCCGTTCTTGAGACAGCATCTTGTTCTCTTGCTGGGGCTGGAGTACAGTGGTATCATTATAGCTCACTGCAACCTCAAACTCCTCATCACAAATAATCCTCCTGCCTCAGCCTCCAGAGCAGGTGGGACTACAGGCAGGTGCCTCCATGCCTGGCTAATTTTTCTATTTTTCTGTAGTGACTGGGTCTCCCTATGTGGGTTATGTTGCCCATGCTCATCTCGAACTCCTACCTTCAAGCAATCATCCCTTCATTGGCCTCTAAAAGTGCAAGGAGTACAGGTGTAAGTACAGGTGTACGTGGTGTGAGCCACCACGTCTGGCCTATGCATTTATTGCTTTTAATACAAAAATTCATTTCCATTATTTTAATAATGATATTTTCCACTTTGTGGATTACCTGGGTCAAATTTTAAACTGTAATTAATTCTAACAAATTGAAATTAAGTGCTTTACTTAAGCAGCCCAATATTTTTCAGAACTCTCTCCCCCAGGAACTATTTGTGGAGGGTTTTTTGTTTTGAGGGGTATTTTTAGACAGAGTCTCACCTATCACCCACGTCAGAGTGCTGTGGCATCATAGCTCACAACAACCTCAAACTCTTGGGGCAAAGTGATTCTCCTATCTCAGCCTCCTGAGTATCTGGGACTACAGGCACCTGCCCCAATTCCCAGCTATTTTTTAGAGGCGGGGTCTCGCTCTTGCTCAGGCTGGTCTCAAACCCCTGAGCTTAAGCAATCCACCTGCCTAGGTCTCCCAGAGTGCTAGGATTACAGGTGTGAGCCACTGTATCACAAATGAATTTTAATCTTTGGGACAAACACAACAAGTTCAAAAACTCTGTATTCTAACACAGAATTTACTTAGGAGCTATCTACCATCTTGAAGTATGCATGGAAATCTGAGAATTTAGGGCTATTACTTTTGGGATAAACATTAACATTCCCAAGTGTGCTAACAACACTTTAGCTCTTGGAGCTTTACAAGACACTGAAAACATGACTTGATTACATTTAATTTGATTCCAATTAAAAAGCACTTAAGAAGTTTCTACTGAATTAGATTACACTGAATGTTTCTATAGAAGACACTTCATTATCTTAGGCAACTTTAATTTAAAATGATCACAGGGCCTGAAAAACACTGTTCATTTTAATAAAATGGGCTTAATCCCATATCATTATTTCACAAATGCAGGCTATAGATTTTGCTTTATTAAATAAATGTACAGAGGCACTGGGAAAAGCATTTGTATTCCTGAGTCCCTCATTCACAGTTCACCCAAGAAAGAACTAATCATGTGGCTTTCAAGGCTTAACAGAAACCAGAAATGCTGTTTTAAAAAGAAAAAAAAGTTTTTAAATGAAAGTGAGGAGCTAATATCAAGACCCTGGAAAAACTATTGCCTTTTTACTGAATTTTTAAGCAATGAGTTTTACAACTAGCAGAAAATGAAAATATACTTCTGAGTTATCAAGCAGTAAGATTCAAACAAACTTAAGGTGCCACCAATCCACTCCACTTCCTAGAATACAACAGTTCCCGTTTTAAGCAAAGAATTACCTGGAGATCAAACTAGTACACATTCACAGTCAGGACAAACTTTTTTTTTTTTTTTTTTTGTCTTCCCAGCACTGTTCACCAATTTTCTTAAGTGTTATTATTTTCCAAGCCCCAGTTGGTGTTAAAGTTTCAAAAGGGGGAAATGATGATTGAAAGTAAGTGTCCTAAAATTAATTATTTTGCACTAAGCATAAACAGCATGGCTAGCTTTGATTGGACAGGGTCCTACAGACCCATTTGGCCTGCCCATCTCTGATACTTCAAGAATAAAGGCAACTTTGTGGTTTGTGGTTAGTGATTAAGCACCCAGTGAACGGGTGTGTGTTCTTGTATAGGAAACCCGCATCATTCTGAGCATTTCACATTTGTAACAATGTCTTTATTATGCCTTCCAGAATTAATTGACCTAACATCCAGTGACTCTACAATATATCTATTGGATAATTAGAACTCTAAGGACCAACAAATAAAACACTATTGACCTTTAGATACTAGGTATTCATCCCAACAAATATTTACAGATGCAATTTGCAAAAATTATTTCCTTTTAAATTAGCATCATATCAAAATCTGTGCTACTGATCTGAAGCATATCAGTAGCGTCAATACCCTCCCTCAAAATTGAATTAAAATCTAAGAACAGTGTTGTAACCTTTAGAACAACCTGCACCTGCTCTCACAGCCTAGATGGGTCTCCTCCGAAGACAAGTAAAACATCATAATTGTAAGCTTCTTGAAAGTCCTCTTGACCTTGAGACCAAGAACAGCAGAGTGGGGGAAATAGTGACCTGGTGTAGTGACCAGTAGCTATAGATATCAGAGAATGTGCTTGTTGTCAATGATCATTGCTGAAATCTGTCTATACCACACTGGAACAATCAATTTTGTAAATGATTGCAATAATCAAGGAAATTGCCTAATTTATAAATCCTTGCATACCGCATTTTAATGGATTCCTCCATTTTAATGCTGATGCCTTCAGAGCTAAATGAATTGTTGTCCAGGCTGTCATTACACAAAATGATAAAAACATTCCGTCTGGTGGGGAGACCACATCTCATGGATATTCAGACCCTCACCCCATAATCACTCATTAGTGACTTCCACGAGAGTCTCACACTGCTGAGCCTCAGGAAGAGCAAAAGAGCACGCGAGGCGGCGTCTGTGCCCTTGTGGAAATCCCTGCTGCAGTTTTGCAATTTGGACAAATTACCTTTTCCTGAACTGTAAAGCACTAGAGGTGCCCCCCAGGTCTGCTACCCCCATATGATAATAGTTTTTCTCTCTCTCTTTTGTCTGACACTGCACTGTATTTCAACACCAAACCTCGGAGTCTGCAGGCTCAGCCACTCCGAACTCCCATATCGTCGGTCACATCAACATGGGTGACGCTGGATGCGCTGAAGAAAATGTGTGATGTCCCAACCCTTCCACTCCCACTCACAGGTAAACCTGCCGCGTCCACCTGGACACCCAGGCCACACACTCAGGTCTCTCCCAAGTCCGCCGCACGTAGATTGCTCTTCTCAGTTAAGCCTGGCCAATTGATCCCAGCCAATAGTGTGCTGTCAGTGCTTTACTTACTGCTCAATCTCACTAACCTGACATTTATGGTGCACTGATTGGCCTCTGTCAGTGGTGCTGGTTGTAAATTCACTTTGAAAAGCTTTGTGTTAACAGCCTTCAACCAGGCTCCAAGAAGAGTACGAACAGGCAGCCTGACAATTGCTCGACCTCCTGCCCTTATTATAGTGAGTAAATCAGGGTTTGAGCCATTAGGCTGGAGCCTGGGGCCTACACAAAAAGGATTGACATGACGAAAGGTCAACCTCTGTCACACATGTGTAACAATTTGGATAATGGAATTCTGTAACTTATCTGAGTGAGGTGGCAAATGCTTACAAGGAAAAGTATATTCTGCCCTGGCTTCTCCGGCTTTTATGCTAAGTACTTCTACTGAAGCCTGTATTTCTTGTGTAAATACACAAGGAATGTCTGAACTCATGAAATCTGGGAGTATATATGATTCTACAAAGGAGAGAAAGGAGGGGGAGAAGGCTCCTGGTTGTTCTACACACAGCGTTCTTTAGAAAGGCAAAAGGTTTTCCCCGCTTTCCCAATGTACTACATCCCTCCTCTGAAAAGAGAAGAGTTTTGATATTGTGGGCATGATTCTCTAGTAAGCAATTTGCAGTGCTTCACTGTCAATCAAAAAAAAATTAAAATCTATAATGTTACACTACAGCTATCAGTGATTCCTGGTAACAATTTTCTCCAATAATTAAAACAGCCTTAACTTACACCATGGAACAAGAAGACTCCCCGGCAGGATTCTCAGGACCAGTGTTACAATATCACATCACTTGCTGCCGTGATTGAGAAGGGCAGATTTCATCTATCCGGTAACCTCTGAGATTCTGATTTTATTTGCTACGCCCTACTCTTAAGTGAGTGTGGGAGAAGAAAAAAAATACTGATGTAAGAAAACATGGCTTTATGGATTTGTGAATTACTGCTTCACACAGAAAAAATGCTACTGATAAAAGAAGCAATCTGTAAACAATAGATAAACTGAACTAATGAGAAAAATTGTCCTGTGGATACAGAACACATCAGTCTTTATAAAGTATTTGCTGCTAAAGCAACGTGGTGTCACATGCATGTTTAGACTAAACCTCACGAATCTGAGAATTTCCAAACGGTTGTTATAATTTTTTTTTAAAGCAGAATCATTCTTAGACTCAGAAAACCAAGGGTGGCACAGTATAGCCTGATACATAAAGCAAAGGACCAGGACTTTACATGGGCCTTTTCAAAGCCAACTTAAAGTACCAAGTGTTGATTTTTAACACAATGCTGGAAACCATTCCAAGAGGTGGCAGATGGTTTTACAGTTTATGTAAAACTACAAAATGCTCACACTTTATCAAATGGGCACCACTATAAAAGACATCTTCAAATCAAATGAGCCAAAGCTGTGGAGATACACCAGCTGTTACTCTGCATAATTTAAAGCAGAGGAGTAGCATGACTATGGTTTGTTTTTAAGGAAAAATTATTTGAATTTCACAAAATTGACATATTCAAAACCAAACTGACAAGCAGACTAGTATATTAAATGATAAATTGCTAAGAAACACAATTTTTACTTCAATATAACTGTGACAGCCACATAATTCTAACCCCTGGTGTTTTGGTGAATCAGGCCAAAATGAGTCAAAGTCAAGCTATGGAGTCTGTAATTACAGTACTATCACTGGAACAACTTTTAAATGATCTTAGCGTAATTTAAAATGATTAATTCTAAATGATTTTTTCAATATCTAAGTCCATACAAATGGGTACAGTCATTTATAGAAACATACACACAACACTTAAAATATGAAATCAATTCATTTTCTTCTAGTACCAATTACCTATGATGGTTTTGAAACATAAAAACTTAGTAATGTGTAATATATTTTTAATATTGGTTTGGGTTTCATTAATGTCTTTTGACCTACGCTAAATAGTAATGATGAAAAATAGACCATTTGCTTAAAAGCAGAACTGTTATTAAATCTAAAATATTGTGGCACAAAATCAAACCACAAAAGGGTCCACATTATGTTCCCCCTTGATTTTCTAAAGAAAAGTAATGAAGGTTTCCACACAGGGCCACATGAAAATGAGACACTCAAATTTACTCAAGCAAAGACAGGTTCTATAAAATTAAATCCCTTTCTAGTACCTTGACTGTAATCCTAACAAGCCACTACGTTTTTTCAGTTAGCAGGATAATTTTTCCAGGGTGAAAAGAAGTGCAATTCATTTTGTCATTGTTGCTAAAATTTTTTGTCAAATCAGACTTTGAGTTGAAAGGCCTGAGTCGTATTAGCCTATCTTAAACTGTAGCTTTATTTTAAACTTCCGTATTTTATTCCAGTAGAATTTTAAGTATACATTGGTCACATTCCTCAGGTCCAGTCATATTAAATTCTGATGTTAAGCAGAAAGGGGAAACCATGTGCAACTAGATTAATTTATCTCAAGGGAAAAAGGGCACATTAATAATTGAGATAATGTTTTCGTAAATGTTGGATTCGAATGGGCCTTTTCACTTCTTTATTAGAAAACACATTAGGATAAAATTATCTCACTCTCATCAATAAGACCTGATTGCTGAGAAAAATTCTGTTTTCTTTGCAAAACGTTCAAGATTTTTTTCCCATTACGTTAACTAGCTAGAAATGTATCACACATCCAAGTCTTGTTGGAATAAATGTATATAATCAAGGCGAGTGATTATCTAATGCACCCTATATGTAATTTTTTGTTTTAAAGTATCTGAATTTATTATTTTTTTAAATGCATTAAAATTCTGATTCTAAAAGAAACTGGCAAAAATTATGGCTAACAATTTGGACTTCAGCTTGCTAATCTCCTTAAACTATAAAAAAAAAATTACTTTGGCTTATTGCTAAAAGAAAAAAAAAGCAAGAAGAAAAGAAGAACTCTTGAAATTTCCCATAAACATTCAAAATAGTCCAAACATATTGAATGGAATATAATTACATTTAACTTTCTTGAAATTGCTGTATTTTTGAAGTACTAAGATTATACACAAAGAAACTTTAACAAAAAAAAAAATGATAGTATGCTTACAAACCAAACAAACAAGCTCTCCATGGCTGATTTCTATTAAATATTTAAAAGTCTTTTTTTCTACAAAGAAAACACAGCCTTTAATGATTAAACAAAAGAAATAACTAAGGTGAATCTGACTGTTTCTGTAATAAGCCTTCATGTGTATAATAAAGTACAGCCATACTAAAAACAATGAACTGTAAACTGAAACAAAAATCCATCATCTACTTGGAAACAGTGACGGGAAAAGATTACCAATCCATTTATTGTACTGAAATAAAGATAAGTGACCCTGGTAAGATCCATCAGGACCTGAGTATTGAACTTTAAATATAAAAGACATTTCTTCATCAGCAAATGACTTGAAAAAATGTGAAGAAGAGAAATGATTACAGTTAACTTTTAAAATGAGACAATTATGATTCAACTGCTTTTATTTTTTTTTTAATTTGCTTTATGTTCACCTGATATTTCGGAAGACATTTAAAAGAATCTGTTTTTCAAATAGATAATTATCGCATGAGTCATTAAACAATTATTGCCAAACATTTCCCATAGGCCTGTAGTATATTCCAATAACTGATTTTTTCTAATGTAAATAAGATAATGATTTTAATAATTTTACAATGGAAGTTAGGTTTGAAAGGAAGAACTACAATTTAAGAAACCATTTAATATTTAAAATCTTCTGTTATGAATGTAACTTAACTCAAATAGTCAGGTTTCAGAAGAATAATAAAGTTTAAAAATTCAAAATAAGCTCCTATTTCATATCTTAAAAATTACTAATACAAATAAAAATTTAAAACCTATTTTGAAAAATATTTTATCTTAGAAGTGGAAAATAGCACTAAGTTACCTGGCCCCAGTTAGTCACATTCTATGAGACTGATAGATTCCCAAGAGACTGATAGATTTTATGTGGTTGAAGTTTTAATATCCCTTCAACCCCCCCCCAAATGTGTGGTATTCTAATGCTTGTTATAGATGATAAAAATAAATAGATGAATCAGGTCCTGAATTTAGGAGGAGGAACTTGTAGATTGTCCAAGCATACACCCAACAAGTCTTTTTTATAACACAAAACCAACTCATGTACCCCCCCACACACACTCAACTCACATGCTCAAATGACAGAAAAAAAAATTTACTTTACATCTACCGAAGCAGCAAGAAAAAGAAAGACACTAAGAAGTCCAGTCTTTCTTATAACAGAAATTTAACTGCGTCAAGCACAAGTAAAGGTACCGCCCCCCCACAAAAAAGTTCCCTAGTTTTCAGTGTTTTCTTTCTATGTGTTGGTATATTCTGTATGTGTAGCGGCCTCCTGCCAACATCCCAATCAGAAAAGCCTTCCAAGAAAAAAAATACACACACACACCCCCAAAATGAACTGTGGGATTTTCTTTCTCATGTTATGGCTTTGTCCCCTGGCACCCTAAAAGTAGACACTCATCACAGGGCAATATAATGGTATTTAGTTGTAACGTTTCAGATCGAGCAACTCTGTAGACTGAATAACTGCTTTATATTATCCTTACAAAAGTATTGGCAGACCTTTAAGTATATGATATTAGAGTTCCTAGTAACACTACTGGAACATGAAAAGTGCCTATGTGTGTTTTATAAACTTTAAACTACATTGAAGGTTACAGCTAATTAGTCAGAAACAAAAACCAACTAGAAAATGTTTCAAAACCAGCAGCTTTGAGCCTGGGCACAGTACTCCGGCAGGTTATGACAGAGTAGCTAGCCCACTGGCTGCCATGTTCTCATCTTGGGCTGCTGGGCGAGGGGGGCTCCCACACTCAACTCCTCCACCATCAGAGGAAGCTTTTTGAGCCCTAGACCTTAGCACCCCATCCCCAACAGTCATGTGAGGGTTCTGGATAGCAAGTTTATCACAACACTGTATCTCCAGGGCCTAATATAGTGCTGGCCAGAGTGGGCACTCAGCAAAAATTTAAATGGATTATTGAGTCCCATGAGTTTTATTTACTGAATATGAGGCAGCTCACAGTAAAACTGATCATTTTGACAAGCCATTCGGCCAAGGGTGAGGGGCAAACTGTTGCAGAAACAACCGTTAATGTGCCATTAATGAAGCCTACAGGTCTGGGTCCACTTGGCCACTGGCATTTAAGAAACTTTCCTTTCTGGCTATTCACACTTAATTCTGTCACCTGCCACCACTAGTCAGATTTACATTTTGCTTAAGGATATGACTTCTAGCATCCTGTACTTAATATATAGCTCTCCATAGGTGGAGGTGGCTAAACCAGGTAGGAGGATTCCTAAGGCTAAGTGTCTATCCCCTCAGGAGTGAACCTCAATAATCAACCAGGAGGCTTTTGGAGAAATCTCAGGTTGACATTTTTTCAAATAGGATATTTTAAAATAACAGCCTCAGGTAAAGATTTTGCCATTAAAGTATTATCACTAATTGGGCTGTACCAAAGTGCTGAGGTTTCCTGTGTTTTCATTTTCTAATCTTGATGATTACATAATTCTACATTGTCAGAAAAGCAGCAAAATTTGTGATTTCTGACTCCTAGTAAAATTTGCTTACCTCGGGCTCTTTGAAAGTTGTGAAACATGTTGAAGTCTCTCCCATTTAGCATTTACAAAATTTTTAACGGGAAGAAAAGAGCCTGACTCTCTCTTTCCTCCTCCCTGTGGTTCTGCACCTTTCTGCCCAGCGCGCTGAAACACTGGAATTGCTCAGAGTGGACCGTAAAGGTCACCCAGCGTTCACCCTAATGCCTAACCTCTGCTTCATCTCCTCCGCTGTTTTCTTTCTCTCAAGATTTAGGAAGACCAGCAGTCAAATGCATCCTAGCTGGAACAAAGATAGGTTAAGGTGACTCGCCCTGTCCTCTCTGACCGCGTAGCTATGGTGTCAGATCCCCTCCTCTGCCAGCCGCCTTAGTGCAGGTGCTTCAGACACAAGGCATTACCAGACCAGGCGATCTGTTCTCCACTACCCTCCGGGGACCAAGGGAGGCTCTCTGTGAAGTTGCCACCCAGCAAGAGTCAGGTTCTGTGCTAGCCAAGGCTCGATGGTGAGCTGCTGGGCACCGGCCACTTACCTCCCAGAGATGCTGCGTGTTCCTCACTGCGCCCGCCTGCACTTTCTCTGGGGGCAGCAGCACGCCCTGGAAGGGCCCAATCCAGGTGCCCTGCTGGATCCTCTGAGCGGCGCAGATGCCGTAAGCCAGGCCAGGCACGGTGCTGGTGCACAGGCACACCTCCCGCGGCAGGTCCCGCAGCCACTCCGGCAGCTCCGGCGGGGGCGCAGCGGCTGCGGCGCTGCTGGTGCCCACAAGCCGGCGCAGCGAGTGCAGGGGGCCGTGCATGGGGCACTCGCCGTTGCGGTTGTCCGCGCACATGTCGCAACCTGCGGGAGACACGCAGGAGGGAGGGAAGGGAGAGGGTTAACCTGGCCGCCCCGAACAGCCCATCCTAGTGTAAATCTCCCAAACCCCAAACAACAGCACCCCGTAGGCCAGGGTAAGCCACCTGGAAGGAGGTGACCGGGAGACCCCTCAGAATGGAAGAGAGGCCAACCCCCGCCGCTCCCTTGGAATTGGCTGCGTCTAAATCTGCCTGGCACGGCAGGGGTGCAGACCCTCCCCCAAACGCCCGCGGAGCTGTGTGAGGGTCGCCCCGCAGTCCTCTGCTCAGGACCCTCGATCCTCCCGGTTTCCGTCTCTGTCTCTCTCGCGCCCTTCCTTCCCTTCAGTCGCTGTATTCCTTCAGCTCTCTGGCTCATTCCCGTGGTTTCTCTCTCTCCGATGTTGGAGAGTGCATTTATCCTTGTACCACGAAAAAAGCCCATCTCTTCCCCAATCTGATTATCCCGGAGATTCTACCCTGGTCACCTAGGTATTTCATTTTCCTCTTTTTACAATTACACGGGAGACGTTTAACAATCACCGGGGCTACCAATCTGACGTAGGGCACCATTCGCACTCTCCTCGACCCAGGGACACACAGGAATCTTCCACCACCTCCCAAGCACCCGCAGGATAGGACAGAGCAAGCCTGGGGTCCCATGGAGCCCGAGCTGCACGCAGCCCCAAGCAGCTGAGGGCGCACCCGCGCCCGGGTCCTTCCATGGCGATGGCCCTATCAGTGCCCAATCTAGGCACTCCAGCCCGACAGGGACAGGTGGGGACTGGGGGTTTGCTCCGGAGGGTTTGTGTGCAAGTTTTTGTCAGACTACAAAAGGAAATGAATATTTAATTTAACGATCAGGGATCAGGGTAATGGGCCTTTAATGATCAGGGTAATGGTTCAATGGAGAGGGCCCCAACCACTGCCCCATGGTTGATCCCGAGGCTAAATGAGATTATCTTGTGTAGTAAACTGAGCTGTTGATGAAACTGTCTCTCTCTGACATTCCCCAGGGTAGCGGGCGCGGAAGGGACCTCCACCTTGGGCCGGGCGGTAGTGGGCGGTCAGTGTCCCTCGACTCGGACCGGGTGGGAAGGGGCCGATGGCAGCAGGAAGCAGGGCCTGCAGCGACGGTGCTGTCGGATCTCAGCGCCCTCCAAGTTATTAATGGGCCTGGCGGAGCCGCGGTGTCTGCGCCTTGGCGCAGTAGGGCCTTCCCCCAGGAGGCGGCCTCAGCGCCCGCTAGCGCGACCCAGCCTCCCGCCCCAGCTTCCCTGGGGAGTCACCGCAGCTCTGTGCAAGTGTCAGGGTTATGGCACTGGGGCTAACACCTGGCGAGTCCTGGCTGGAAGAGATGGTGAAACCGGAACTGGATGATGGGCACCTGTGCCTGGCTTGCTGGGTCACCCTGGATGTGCCCTATCTGTGGGAAATGGCCGAAACGCCCAAGGAACTTGTGAGTCAGTGAGAAACTTTCTAGGAACACGGAACCCAGCATGGCCAGGGAACCCTCCTTTTGCCATTTGCTTCACAACAACAAAGGTTGACCATGTGAGCAATCCTCCTGCAGTGGACTCCTGATCCAGCCAGCTGTGCCTTCCCCTCAGTCAGCAGTTCCTCCTGCACTCCTCCCAAGAGAGCCCAGGAAAGGGGGGGGGGCCCTCTGACTGCCTCTTCTTAGAGGTGTCTCTGAGCATCGTAGGTGAAAACAGCAACCTGTTTCCACAGCTAGTGAAATGTCCATGGCTCTCTGCCTCTCTCAAGCAAAGGTCCTCCTCTGCTCCCCTCTGCCAGCAATACAAACAAATGTTCAACTTATTCAAGGCTCCATTTTCTAACCCAGGTCCTAGATGGGAGTATTCTCATGCTTACCTGTAACACACACACTTTACATACCCTCTCAAGTTTTTGATTGTGAAAATCAAAACTTTAAGACATTTTGGGAATAGAAAGAAAGTCCATAATACCCCAATTACCAATGGCTATCAGCCAGGCACCTGTCTTGAACCAAACAACCATTATATTATCTAAGTATCATGTTCCCATTTTACGGATGAGGCAACTGAGGATTCACAGTACTGTAACTTGATCAAGGACCAGAAGCCAGAAGATGGCTGGAAGAGAAAGGATCATTCCCTCAGGTCTGCCTGACTCCACAGCCTCCAGGAATTTGATGGAATTCCTTCCAGACATGTGGGAAGACTAATGAAAGCTGGAAGAATTTTGTATCCAAACTCATGATTCAATCAATAGAACTGAAATATTTCACTGCAGAAACTGTTTTATTTGGGGGTCGCAATAATTTCTGTAACATGATTGAGTTACCCAAGTTTCTCTCTTTCCCACACTCTTGAGTTTGGGGACATAAAGAAAGAGAATGAAAAGGCAAGTAAATAGATAATGTCCATAATTGCGACTGTTAGTGTTTGACTTTAGATGTAAACCTTTCAGCACCTTAGCAAAAATGTCTAAAAACAAATGGTGATAAGCAAAGGCAATATGCCCATGGAAATAAAAATAAATCACCCCAGGGAGTTGGTTTAACGGATCTTTCCTTTCTGGTTGACTCAATGAAGCAAAGGGTAGAAGCAAGAATATTTAGTATCCATTCCCCCAGCAGCCTCTAACAGAGACTGGGTTGACTTGCAACATCACCACATGTAGTGTCACATCATCTACACCAGTAATAAAGAGTAAAGGTAGCAATTCCAGCCACTGCCCCACAGACAAGAAACACACACCTGATATTCGTCATATATGATAACGAAACTACAGCCAAGTCCTTTATCCAAGTAGTTCTCCAAAAGCCCTCTTTAACTTGTTTTATTTATGTCCACAAAGTGTTGAAAAAACTTAAACGGTAGCATTTTGCATAGGGAAAAAACTGAGTTTTCCCCAGCAGTAGAAGACTGCGTGTATGTTAGGTGCATAGCAGAGCAGAGCAGGCCAATCCACTTTAATTATTCCACCCATCACTAGTCGTCTTAATTTGTGAAGCACTTCATGCCTTATCAAAATATTCTGCCAGAAAAGCTGACCAACTGTCATAAAAATATACATTCTGTTCTAATTTTTTTTTAATATACAGAATATCCCAAGCTGAAAACATTTGGGTGCTAACCTGTACCTCAGAAATCCAGGAGAGCTTGAGGAACAAGTAACATTTCCTGGGGTTGACAAATATGACACAAGGAGACAAACAGGCAAAACAAAGTATTTTCTAGACATAAATATCTCTATGAAAAGGTTTGAGGGGGAAGCCAGCTTCATGCTTTACCTATAAACATGTATAATATACAATGTATATCGTCATATCTTATACGTACACACACACAGCATTAAGCAACACATAATACAAGTCTTTCTGTATTTATAAAGAGAAAACAAATGTTCCTACTTTTTTACACGTTCATAACTGTTATTCATCAAGAATTAGCTATATTTGTGAGAGACGGTCTCATATTCTTTAAGAAAAACTCTTTGCAACACCATTTTAGCATTAAAGAATATAAGAGATCAGGATTCCTTGCTATCTCGAATAGATTTATTGGTGCTCCTGTCCATAGATTCCAGACCTGTTCGTTTCCTGACTTCAGAAAGCCAGGCCAAGTGAAGCGAAGGGCAGACCAGACGTTCCCTATGTCATATCCTTCCGTGTCGTTTGTCTTTACAAGTGACATACTACTTTCATAATTTTAAAGGCGTCTATTTTAAGGTAAAGGGGGCAAAGCAGGCCAAAGTTTCCTGTTCTAGAATGTCATTCTAGAAAGGTGAAATATAAAACGCTTCAGTCATTTTGGCGTCTGAGAGGCCGACAGGCGCGTGTGGGCGCGTGCAGAGTATCCCCCACACCAGGTCGTCACTCCCCAATGAATCCCCGACGTCTTATTTGGCCCTCACCCGCTCTCTGTATAGGGAACCAAGGAGTAGCTGGAAAGCCCGCTTCCTCGGAGGGCGGCGAGACCCGCTCGGGCAGTAAATCCTCCCGGACCGCCGCAGAGGTCGCGGCCCTTGGTCCCGCAGGCCAAGCCCTGCGGGGCCGTCGCCCATCGATCCCGCCCAGGCGCTACGGCCCCCGGAGTGCCGCCTGCTGGCAGCGCCGCGTGCGCCCCAGAGGGGGGCTGGGCTGACCCGCCAAGGACCAGCAGAGCGCCCGCAGGGAACCTCCAGCGCAGGGTTCACGCCCCAGCCTGCGCTCGCCCCCTGCATTCCGCACCCCCAGCTAGATGGGGGTGGGGGCAGAGGCGGGATGCGCGGGGTTGGGTGCCCTGGCCTAGCCCCAAACCTAAGGCTGCGTTTTGAAGGCCTCGCCCGCTCCTGCCCTCGAAGGGGCTCTCTTCCAGCACCAGGCGTGGCCAGTGACGCCACCCCCACCCCTGAGCCCCTTCTGCGCCCCGCCACCCACCCGGCCCTCCTCCTCCACCAGGATGGGGTCTACCAAGATCCCAGAGCTGATCTAGAAACAGATCAAAAGGCGAGGCGGGTTACCCGGCCGCCGACCAGGGGCGCCGATTGCGGTCGCGCCCAGCTCACGGGGAGTCTGCTCCAGGACTTTCCCTCCACCCGAGTGAAACCCCCCACCCCCCGCGAAACCCCAGAAGCGCTGGGCTCTTTCTGCCCCGCCTGGCTGGGGGCTTGGCCCTGGGACCTCGAAGGAGAGAGACAAAGAGGGCGGAAAGAAGGAGGGAGGGAGAAAACGTGGGTTTTATTTGTCTCCCGATGACTGTATTAATAAATTAAATGGGAGCGCCAGTGTGTGAGGGTGAGAGAATATTGCGTGGAGATAAACCTCGCTGGCCCCTGCCCCTGCGAGGCCGCCATATACAATGCGGAGATGATGAATAGGAGCCGCGAGAGGAGATCGAAGCGGGTCTGGGCTGGCTCCACTCTCTCCTACAAAACTATAGGGCAATTAATTGTGGCTTGTCCCCTCATCCTTCATCTCCTGGTGGCACATATCGATGGAGATTACTGCTGATGGACCATTTTATCACCTTAAATAAACAGTCGCCACCTCTTCTAACCTCAATCTAATATATGGCTCTATGTTCAGTTTTAGGGCGCTAGATAACGAAAGATGTAAAATAGTTAAATCATGTGTGTTACTGGATGGGGCTGAGCTTGCACACAAAAAGAAAAAGAGAAGAAAAATAGAATACGAAAGCCCACACACCGATGCTGAAGCTCCCTCCCACTAGACCATGTAAGTTGCTGGCTGCTCGCTGACAACGGAGACGCTGGGCGGTAGCGACACAGCGAGATGTGCCTCGGTGCCACGAACAGCCCGCTAGTGGCCTAAAGCTCCCCAAACAGACTTGCATCTTGGAACTGGGTGGGAAGACATTACTGGAAAGTCAAAAAACCACTCACCTTCCTTTCATCTCTTTCCCTAACCCCATAGCACACTTCCCACAGACAGACAAACCAGTGTTGTGCCCACATTTCCTTCTCTCTCCCCAGAACCTCTCCCCAAATCCTTAAAAAGAAGACGCAACCAAAAAATGAAGCCTGGGGTCCTGCTCCCAAACCTGTTCAAACACCAGCCAGCGCTGTTCCAGGTGCTGTTCCCTGCACAGGAGGTCTTCTGCAAATGGAAAGAGGACAGAGCCCCTGCCCTAGCTGGGAAAGACACAGGGTGGCCTAACTCTGCTGAGACAACCGAGAAGAGCTCTACTCCCATTTCCCTCCCAAGTAATACAGAGGAACATCTTCACAAAAAGGTATGGAAAGTTATTCTGTAATAAGCTCAGCTGACAGGAAACCCAGGATCCTCCTTAAAAAAGCCAACACAGCTCCCAGAACCCAAGCAAAGGCCCATGCCTAGGAGCAAGCAGTAGTAAATAAGGGCAGTAGTACAAGAAGGGGAAGAAAGGGCCCCATCCCTCATTTATATTACACCTCGCACCACTTGACTTTTAAGAGAAGAAAGCTTCAGGAGCAGCTCAGTAAACATTCAGAGCTTCAGTAGAAAGTATACTTCAGTCACAGAATAAATTGATACAGTTAGATAATAAACATTCTAGAAGAGCTCCCCTGGGCTAGTTTGCACAGTTTCTGCGGTTTTAAAATTCTTTTGTGTTTGAGAGGACTAAAGCTCCTTCACTGTGGCATTTGCCATAGATGCCAATAAAGTTTCAAGGTGAAACAAGCATTGGTAACTTCTTTCCTTACAGAGCAATGGTGTCCTGTATTGCTGATCCCAGGCAAAAAGTTACTTAGCTACAGGGAAGAGAGAGGTTATTTGTGTTTGTTTTGCCTTATATGAAAAAGAGAAAATGACTCAATGCTTTTTAAAGTACAAAGTGACAAAATGAAGCAATGTTGAGTGATCACTTCACAGCCTTTCTTATGGAAAAAAGGAAAACTAAGGAAACCTAGGTATGGCAGATTAATAAGAGTTTCCCCCCTGCCTCTACCCTGCCTCTCACCTTATCCTTTCTCAGAACTCAGGAATCAGGAGAAGCTTCTGTTTTTAAGTCTTTCAAGTAATGCTGTCCCCACCCCTTTCACCCTGTCAAGGGTCAGAGAAAAGTTTCTCAATCTTTTGCTTTTCTGAATTGTTCTGAGCCCCTAGTTAGGCTCAATCACTTTCATCTCTGTAAAACACATCCCATGGTTTCAAATGAGTGCCTAAGCTTGCTTGCCCAGAGAAGTTCCTGGAAGAATGAAAGACCTGGTCTCCCAGCATTACAGACCTATCTCAGCATTACAGACCTATCTCAGCTTTCTATTTTCTTTCTCAATTGCCCTTTAATTAGTGAGCAGGGTGGGGTCCCTCTAACAGGATAATCTAACCTCCTTTCCAGTCTTTCGCCCTGCACACTAACGCAGTCCGGTGGACTCAAAAAGGAGATACCAGAAGGTCAACACAACAAATAAGAATAATTTAAATAAATTCATAATTCACTTCCTCCAACTACAAAAAAGTTACCTAGGCAGTAAACTGGTTCAATAGTCATATATTAATTAGGAATCTATCCTAATTCTTTCTCTGATTAGTCTAAGTTTCCTCTAGTGAAAATGTATTAAATCTCAATACTGCATTGTAAACAGTCTAGGGAGCTCAGCGTACAGCCAGGGCTTTGGGTGTGTTGCTCATGTCTTTCCGCTCGCAGATTTAATTCAGAAGAGAAACTACAAGCTTGCTAAAACACTTCCAGTAAAATAACTGTATTTTACTCAGTAGCAAGAAATGCCTTTTCCAAAGCCTTTCAAATCTTTTTATTTCACATTAAAAAAAAATTAATTGCTTTGAAAACAACACATTCAAGAAATTCAGGAGGAAAAAAGTATTTTTGGAAATCCATTTAGACAATCTATAATTTCACAAAATTTCTGGAAACTGAAATATAATAGTCCTCTTAACTGCACATCGGAGCCCCCATTTTAAACCAGCTCTTTACTCTCAGACTCTAGAAAGGAAAAAAGTAAATACAATTGTTCCTTTTTGTTGGCAATTATCTTTAACATTAAGAAAACATTAATATACCTCGGTCACTAGGCTGATGCCCAGTGTTTTTTCATCAAAGCAACGACTTTGGGAATTCTTTAAATGGCTATAACTGAAGTTATTTTGCTTTTACAATGAATTAAGGAGTTCACGGAGTGGTAGACATTCTGCCAGAAGCAACTCCTTCAAAATAGAATAAAAACAAATGTTTATGATCAACTTTTCTCATTCAGCAGCCAGACAAAGGAATAAAATGAAGAAAATAACTAAATCAAGGCTAATCTTTCAAGTCCCATACTGCTTTCAATACGACTCTCTTAACTGGTTTTAATGTTATCTCTAGAAGTCTCTGAAAGTATATTTTACACTTACCGCAAAGGTTGGGTGTAAACACACATTATATCCGCTGAAACTACCCCAAAAGAAGCAGATAGGAAGCGATAGACTTGATCTCCATCTAGAGTTTTGCTTCAAAATGGAAACTGTATTTGTGATAAGCGTTTGAAAATTGTGAATACAGGAACCCAAGCTAGGGAGTCTTCTATTTAGTTAGGCATTTGCTATTTACTTGAAGGACAAAGGAGTAAACTTCTTTTACTAAATTACTATCACCCGAATTTCTAAAATAAATAAATAAACCAACACGAATTTCAAACGTTTGCAGGGTCAAGGGTGCGCGGAGAATGTGGGATCCGCAGAGAATGACTCTGACCTAAGTCGGAAGTTTTCTTCTCTGTAAGTATAGGCAGTTTTTTCTTTTCCTTCTTTTCTAAATAAATAGTAGACCTAAGCATCACGCCTGCCTTAAAGAAGAGACAGACTCGGTGTCACCCAAAATTCCTAGTCCAGCAAGGCCCTGACAGCCAGAAGCTCCCAGCGGTCTCCTTACAAGCCCGAGGCCCGAAAGCGACTTGACCGCAGTTAACTTCAGAGGTAGGGTAGAGAGAAGTAGAAGCAAGCCCTGGTTTCCACGCTCCCCCAAAACTCCAAGCGTCCCTCCCTAGTCCCAACTAGGGCCAGGCGGGGCCGTCCAGGCACTCCCTGCCGCGCGCAGCCAGTACCCACCCGGCCCTGGGCAGTGTCCTGCAGGAGGACGGAAGTCTATATTGACCCCCAAGTACTTGGGACTGTAAAGCTGGGGCTGAGCAGAGGAGAAGGGAGGTAACCCCGAAGTGCCACCCTGCCATCCTGTACGATCTCCTTTCTTCTCCAACGCCAGAAAACTTTTGCCACAGTGGTCTGGGAGGCACATGGAGGGAGCGGAGCGGTCCAAGCTCCCTCCTTCATCCACCCGGGTGTCACCCTCATCCGACCCGCCTCCCGGACTGGCGCCCGGGCTCGCCCGCGCCGGCGCCCCTGGAGAGAGCGCGCGGGCCGCGGCTACGTACGGTTGTTGGGGTCGCTGGTGTGCTGGTTGAGCGGGATGATCTCCATGCGCTGCTGGCCGTACAGGTAATAGTCCAGCTCCTCCGCGCTGCAGCGGAAGCGCGGGGCGCCCCGGCCATCCCCGCCGCCGCTGCCGCACTTGGCGGGCCCCGGGCCCGAGGCCGCGCCGAGGCACAGTTCCTTGGGGGGCAGAGGCTCAGCGGCGACGGCGGCAGAGGCTAGAGGCGCGAAAACCGGCAGCTGCGACACCGGCAGAGCCGAGAGACCTGCCAGCGCGGCTGCAGCGGCGGCGGCAGCGCAGGAGGAGGCAGAGGAGGCCGAGGTGGAGGAGGGACCCGGGGTGGACGAGGTGGAGGAGAGAGAGGCGGGCCGCGGGCGCAGGCTGTCCGGTGGAGGCTCGGCGCGCTCCGGAGGCGGCGGCGGCGGTGGCGGCGGCTGCAGGGGCTGCGGTGTGCCCAGGGGACCCACGCCGCCGCCCTTAAGCGGGCCACCGCCGCCGTGCGGGAAGAGCTGCTGCCAGTGCTGCAGGTAGGCTGGGTCCACTTTGAGAAACGCCGAGCCGCCGGGGTCTCCCGGCTTCAGCATGTCCGACGCCTCGAGCTGGGGGCAGAGGGCAGGGAGGAGGGTGTGCGTGAGCTGGACCCACGGCCTGGGCGAGAGGGGATGAGAAGAGGGTCGCCGGGACCTCGAAGCGAGCGCCAGAGGCGGTGTCTCCGCCAGCCGCAGCCCAGATCTGCAGCTCCCTCTTCCCAACTCCGCCGGGGCACAAAGTTTACTCCGAAGCCACGGCGCCGCGCAGAGGGAGCTGCGAGCACCCGCCTCCGCCTCCCAGACAGCGGCGCCCAGCTCCCACTCCGCGAGGCTGGAATCCGGCGGGACGTCGCCTCCCCGCACAACTCCGCCGCTGCAGGATGCAGCCCCCGCCTTCGGCCAGCGCCGGGAGCCGACCCCACCGGAGTGGCGCAGCTCCGGAGCCGCGCTGGCCTCTGGAGCCAGGAGGCGGGACAGTCTCGCCCCCCACCCCGCCCCCAGCCTAGGACCTCCAGCCTCCCCATGTTGGGGGCCTTAGACCCTCAGTCCAGGATGAGCTTCACCTTACCCGAAAACTCGGAGCTGCTGGTGGGTGCGTGCGTGAGTTTCGGTGAGAGTGCGGGAGAGTGTGCACCCCGAGTGCGCTACATGTCTATGGGCAGAGCGGGAGGAGAGCCCTAGAGATCCGGCCTCCTGGTGCACTTCTGGCCTGAAAGCGAGGGACGTGGAGGCCCGCGGAGGGCGCGGGAGCGCGGACAGACCTGGGCGCGGGACCGAGCCGCCGTGGGCTGCTGCGCGCGGTCGCCGCCTGGTCCTGGCTCCTTGGCTCCACGCTCTGGCAGCCTCCCGGTTGGACACGTGGGTTTTACGACAGCACAAAATACAAGAGCGTGTGTGTGTGTGTGTGTGTGTGTGTG
>NW_003852555.1:1087877-1102246 GCF_000181295.1 Otolemur garnettii | reverse complement strand
CCAAAAGAACGAAGGGGAGGGGAGAGGGAAGAAGGAAGTTCTAACTCGGCCCGACCCACACACACAGCCCGTGAGCCTCTCCCGCACGAATACCTCCTCCACCCTCCCACCCCTCATATTTTGGCGTGACGTGTCCTGCCCGTCTGTTGTCTGTTTTTGTCCATGATATGCCTTTTCTAGGTGTCTGCTCAGTGCCCTGATCCTGAAAGCAGTGGAAACGCAGAAACCGGAATGCATCTCCGCACGCGCGCGAGTGTCAGCGCTACAGCAAACGCGCGCCGCCAGGGACCGGGTTTGCGCTTTTCGCCTAGCTCGTTTTTTTCCTGGAGTGCAGCTGGGTGCCTGAGTCGCCTCGCCTGCCACGCAACCTCTAACTTAAATCCTCCGGGGATAAAAATTGGGGGTGGGGCAGGGGGCGTTGCACAATGGAAAGAAACCCTCAGTCCGAAGCCCAGAAGGCGGGCTTGAGGGTGCAGGGAGGCTTGGCACTGAAGGTCTCCAGAGCAGCTGGTCCTGGTGGGACTCAAGCCTGGTGGAGGAGCTAGGAGGCGACTGCAGTGGAGTCTGAACACCTCCCAGCACTCGGAGCACTCAATCGCCCTCTCTCGGGTTGTCTTCCTGGAGGGCTCCCTCCCTCTCTGTTGGCATCCCAAGGTCTGGTGGCATGCCTGCTCCTGGACACCGGCGAAGCTGTTTGACTTGCCTGCCTGGGGCTGCCCCAGGAGGTCCGCATATAGGTTTCTCCCCCACAAAATCTGCTGTGCAGGGTGGGAGCGCAGGCCCACCTCCACCAATCCTTCTCCCTGGGCTTTGGCCTCCAGGAGCCCTACTCAGGCAGTCTCATATTCATGAATTAGGCCTTCACCCCCAGCTCTTGCTGGCATTGGTGGTAGTCCATGGTAGAGGGCACCGATGGGGTATACAAAATTGACCGACTGCGGCACTTTCCCGTCGCAGGAGTTCTGTCCATACCTGAAAGAGAAGAAATGCCATTCATCTTTCCCCAAAACAACCCAACTTACTTAGCACTCACCACTCTGAGCAATTAATAACCATTTTTCCCTGATTTTTGCTTCTTTCTTTTTGTCCGAGCCTGGGAAACGCACTGTTTAGACTTTGTCCGAGTTTCACGTGGGATGTCTCAATGTTGGTTGGAACAGAATTGGACCAAAAATGTTTTGACTGGCTCATTATGACAAGACCATCTGTCATGCCTGGATAGATTGATAGCACCCAAGATAATGCAAACACCACAAGGGAAAACCCAAGGCTCTGAGGACACCTCGGCTAACAAGGCGGTCTCCGCAGGCTTTGACCGATCCTGTGGGGAGGAGAGAATGAAGTTCCAGGCCTGTTTCAATTAATCTGCTCACAGAACTGCTGAGGAGTAGCAATTGGGCTGAAAAGGGAGCAATCTCACACTCTCTGGGTTCGTTGCTGAGAAACCAGGACACTTCTCCGGCACTTGGTCCTCAGGACTGGAAGTGCCCCCTAATCCCTACTTGCCTCCTGCCCTCTCTTCACTAGAAAATGTCAAGATTTTAAGATGTTACAGCTACTGCTTCGGAGGACTCTGTCGCCTACACTCTGAGAAGTGGGAAGGAAGAGTTCCCTGTAATAGGATTACAGGACCAGTCCATGAGAGCTTCGTGTGTGCCAGGAAGGGTGCTGTGTGGAGAAGGCATTACCATTACCCCATATTACAGATGCGGACCACTGAGGCTCGAATAAGGTCACTCAATTAATGAGTAATGGAGGTGAATTCAGGTATCAGTGAGGTGTCAAGAGCATCTCCTGTCCACCAAGTCAAGCCTCTCTACTCACACCATCCAGACTGACACCAGAGTGGGCGTCAGAGGGGTGGGTGCCTTGAGAGAGATTTGGCTCCCCTTGGTTCTGGTGAAGAAAGAAGAGCAGGTAAGGAGAGCCTTCTCTAGCTAAGTCTACAAGTGGTGTACCTGATCTGTGGGATTCCAGCTCCCCCTAGCCCTGCACCATAGGCCTGGGCACAGAACCTCATGAAGGAGGCAGTTTGAAGCAGGCTGGAAAGGCTCAGAAGGCCTGGGAGCAAACCAAAACATCTTCGAGGGGAATACATCAGAATTCTGGGCATCCTCTGTGCCTCCGCAGTGGGCCCAGGGCATGAGCCAGCCCCTGCTCCCACTTCTGCACATAGGAGGACCGCAGGGCTGGCTGGGGCAGGAGGCACGAGAGCCCCCCCACCTGTGCACCCTCTGAGCGGGTATAAAGCAGGACCACTGGCCCTATGTGCACTGCAAGGGTCGCTTCCCTCTCACACAACTGACCCTGGGTCAGCTTAGTCATGGTCACCTGGGTGCCCTGGGGGAGGGGGGTGTTTAGAAAGTGGTCCCACGGAACACCTCCTTCTCACTGTTACTTAGAAGACCTCAGAAACAAATCACTTCGACCACTTAGGAAGCAATCAAACCTTTATAAAAATCCATCGTTCCCAAATCAATGAGTGAATATTTGCAGGGAATTTGTTCCAGAGGAATAAATAAGGAGCGTGAGTGTATTAAGTGCAAATGGGGGTGGGGGGGGACACAGTGGTGTTTTTCTTCATTGATTAATGACCTCTAAAATAAAACAAGTGAGAAGAGGAGTCAGGATCAATAAATTAACCACCCAAATTCATCATTTTCTTGAACATTTTTTCCCCCTGAAAATTATCCTTAGGAAGCCCATTGTAGCCTTAACTGGGGGGGGGGGGGAGAATGGAGCAAGCAGCCAGAGTAGGGAAGGAGTGGCAGGATGGGCAGGAAAACAGGAAGAGGAATCTGTCTGAGAGACCCTCTATCTGATTTCGTTTGACATACAATTAAAAAGTTTGCCTTTCATATTAATTATTTCTTCCGGATGGGGGAGGGGAACAAATGGTAGGTTGCCTTTGACAGGACTCCAATAAAGGATTCAGCATCTCTCCTCTCTGCCCTGGGTGCTCCCACTCCTAGGTTTAAGGTCATGGGTGGCTGAGTTAATAATTCATTAATATAGACATTTATTCAGAAGGCTTCTCTGAGATCACTCTCCCTGCCTCCTCCCAGAGATTTATTTTCCTGTGAAATGGATGAGGGGGGGGTGTCAGGCTGCAGGTGAAAGGAGAGGGGAAGAAGAAACAGAAAAATGAAGAGAGAGGCTGTTACAGCTTGGAGTCTTTGCTGAGCCACATTAGCAGACAGGTCCCTTTAGCCTGCAACCAGAACTTGATTAAAAATGTGGCATCCAAACAGCACAGCACCTCTGGTCTCTGGTGTCCTTTCCCCAGCTTCTATGCCTGTTCATTCACTTGTTCAGAAATCTCCTTTCCTCCAAGTTTTAAGATCTGGGGAAAACCATCTAACTGAGGACTTTCAGCCTTTGAATACAGTCAAAGCAAGAAAACTCTGGAAAAAGAGCACCACCACCCCCACCACCACCCCCATCCTCACAAGGGTCCCAAAGGAGAGATTTGTAATTTGCCCAGACCTGGAATATAAAGGAACTTCTTTACCTACGGATACAGGCAACTTCTGGTGGACACTCTACCCCACAGAAATAGGACCATAGGAATATTATAAAACCAACCCAAAGGCGGTGGTCCTCCCTTTTACATTCTAGAGGGGCTAGAGACTGAAAGGAATCAGAAGAGGAGTGAACTTTCAGATGGTAATAAGGGCTGTGGAAAGCAATCGCAATCGAGAAAGGATGAAATGCAGAGAGTGCACATTGGGGGACCTTGCTGTTATCATCCATACAGTGCTTAGGGAAGGCCTCTCTTAGAAGGTGAAATTTGAATAGGGCCTTAAAGCAAGAAGATGCCAGAGTGGGGCATTCCCTGCCCCAACCTTGACCAGTGACCAAAGCAATGAAAGGGCCTCCCCTGAAGAACTGTCAGAGCCCCGGGTAAGGAGTCTGCCTTCCCAGCTACCAGCCACCTTGCTTCCCTTCAGATGCTGTGAGCTCCTCCATAGCCTTTCTGTACATCTATGCACTGTTCACAACAGTTGGAGTTGCCTCTGTTGCTGGTGACTTAGACCCAGTCACAGTGACCCCCCCACCCCAGCCTGTCTTCAACAGCCAAATGAAGAAGTGAGACAAATGCTGTGCTCTAGACTAAGCTTTTGCAAAGCAGCTACCACGTTCTGAGCTCACACTCGGCTCCACACTTGATACCCCACCTCCTGGAGGCTGCGAGTCTAAGTATGTAGGGTATAAAATGTATTAAGAAATTGAAAGAACAAAAAGAAATTGAAAGCAAGAAAATCCACTGTTAGTGTGATGGCTGCGGTCTTCCCACTGACCCCTCCGCATCTTCACTTGCTTGTCCTTACCATGTAATGGAAAGCAGTGCCAGTCACCAGTGTGAAGGATGAGGCCTGAGGTGGACAGCAGCGGGACGTCACAGCATGCAGACGTCTTCGTCAGATGACGCAGCGTGAGCTGACACCGCTGCCTCTTTTTTCCAGGCCTTGCCATTTAGACGTGCGTCCTTCCCTGAGCTTCCCTCTTCTCACTAAGGTACTTGAAAGGCCACCTCCTCACTTTGCCAGGTCAGAGATGGCCTCTGCGGCAGAGAGAACATGCTCAGACGATTTGTGACCGCTCTCTTTCATCCTCTGCCAGCGCAGTGCAGACAGCACCTGTTCACTTCACTTGAAATGCAGCAGAACCCTCCAGCTCATTTCACCCTGGTCACCCAACAGCTGCCACTCAAACAATGCCTCTCAGCCACTCGGGCCTGATTTGGATTTGACCTACTGACCTTGAGGTGAAAGGCTCTACAGTCCATTACCAATCCCTGGGGCCAGTTCATTCTCCCAAGGAGCCTCTAAATATATCCTTCCCGTGTGCAGGGAAATCGGCTATTATAATTTGCAAAGGTCTCATGAGTTTAAAATATATTGGCGGCAGTTCAGCGCCGTAAAGATTTAATGAATAGCCACCCGCTGAAAAACAGCTGCTGTTTTGTTTGTTTGTTTGTTTTGTTTTTTAAATCTTGACAGGGAGAACTGTTCCTTCAGAAACTCCCACTTTCCCTTCATTACCTCCTTCCCGTCTACCTTTTCCCCAGGAATTTAATCTTGTTTTTCCGAAGAGTCTGTAAGAATAGACACCCCCAACCAGAGTAACCTACAATTTAACAACCATCAATAATACCTAATGGATACCTCCTGTGTGCAAGAGACAATGGGTAGGGATCTCTGGGACAATCTCCTCTGAAGGTCTTCTAGCAAAAGCTACCTGGTTCTAACACAATCTTCTTTTGCTCACCAGATTGTTGCTTAAATTAATTGAAGGCTGTAGGCCTTAAGTTATAATCAGGAAGAACAAGCATGTTAGAGTGCATCTGTTTGAAATGAGGAGCACATGCTATGGCTGATTCACGTTCTGGGGGCTGGCAGTTCCCAGTGCATGGCAGGTTCTCCTGAGTGCCCAGCAACATTGGGGCGGGGGGGCAGGGAGGATTCCAGTTACCTCCATAAATGAAAGGGCCCTGAGCCTTTCCTGCCAAAGCAGCCTGAGGAAAAAAGGATGCAGATTCTCACCTGGGCTCTTACATACACCTGCAGGACACCTGGGAAGCCTTTCTGCCTCTCTCATTATACACGGTCCTGGCTAGACAGCTGTCCTCACTCTCCTTTGAGCTAGGGTGTCAGAGGGTGACACTAAGGCTTGTTTTTATTGGATTATTTCCAATAAGCTTCCTGGGTGAGGGCCTCTCAGTTAGAGAGAAAAGGACCTATTCTTAGTTTCCTTTTTGAAACTGGAAGGTTGCTGTGGGAAAAGCCAAAAGAGTGTAAATGATGGTGCCTCTTCCTTCAATGACCTGATACTATGGGAACCTTTCAGAGACCCAGTTTTCCTTCCAGTGCTCAGCTCTGGAGCCAGTGAGGGGCCTACAGATTCAGAGGAGGAAGCCATCATGTCAGTCTAGCAGATGGTCCAGCAAAGCTTTGAGCACTAGATGAGCTAGAAAGATTTCCTGTATTCAAGCGGGCAGAGAGAAACTGAGGACAGATGTTCTAGGACACAGGAACTGCCTGAGCAAAGATCCAAAGACTGGACCCTGCACAAATAAGCTGAGAGGCCCAGGTGACTTTGCTTTCTCCATTCATGAGAATAGCAATTAGATTTCTGGCTGCCCTTTCTAAGAGCAGGACTCTATCTCCTTGGGGTCCCTGAACTTATATTCCACAGATTCAGAAAAATGCTTCTGGTTCGGCGCCCATGGCTCAGTGGTTAGGGTGCCAGCCACATACACTGAGGCAGGCAAGTTTGAATCCAGCCAGGGTCTGCTAAACAACAATGACAACTGCAACAAAAGAATAACCAGGCGTTGTGGTGGGCATCTGTTGTCCCAGCTACTTGGGAAGCTGAGGCAAGAGAATTGCTTAAGCCCCAGAGTTTGAGGTTGCTGTGAGCTGTGACGCCACAGTACTCTACTGAGGGTGACACAGTGAGACTCTGTATCAAAAAAAAAAAAAATGCTTCTATAAGAATGCCCTGACCTAAAATATGCTCCCATTTAAGTCTGAGAATCAAGTGTCACAATTAAGGCAATTGAGAAATAGTTGAGAGCTCAAGGATGAGCCATCAGCACAGTAAGCAAAAGTTGCACTGGACTGTAGTTGGTGAGCTTGGCAAAGCCATATCCTGGCTCTGGATGATACAAGCGATTATTCTCTGGCCTAATCCTTTTTTTTTTTAAGAGACAGTCTCACTTTGTCACCCTCAGTAGAGTGCTATGGCGTCACAGCTCACAGCAACCTCCAGCTCTTGGGCTTAGGCGATTCTCTTGCCTCAGCCTCCTGAGTAGCTGGGACTACAGGCACCCACCACAATGCGTGGCTATTTTCTTGTTGCAGTTTGGCCACGGCCAGGTTTCAACCCACCACCCTCTGTATATGGGGCTGCTGCCCTGCTCACTGAGCCACCATCGCCTCCCTGGTCTAATCCTTTTTAACTGTAAAGGACTATGCAAAATGGATGGCGCCTGTGGCTTACTGAGTAGGACGCCTGCCCCAGGTCCCTACTCACTTTGACCCAGCCCGGCCAAACTGCAACAAAAAACAGCCAGGCATTGTGGTGGGCACCTGAGGTCCCAGCTACTCAGGAGGCTGAGGCAAGAGAACCGCCTAAACCCAAGAGCTGGAGGTTGCTGTGAGCTGTAATGTCAGGGTACTCTAGGCAGCAGAGTGAGACTCTGTCTCTTAAAAAAAAGAAAGAAAAGAAAAAAAAACTATGCAAAACAAGACAAAACAGAAAGGAATGAAGCTTAACAATTTAAAAGACTAGTGATCCAGATCCTACTGAGGTTAAAAAAAAAAACATGCAGGAAAATGTTTTAAAATAAGCCAATACACTTCCCAAAGATCCTTGCAGACTAAGTATGGTTAATCTCCTTTCAAAAGAAAAAAGAAAAGAATTGCAGAAAAATGACTTGAGATTTCTGAGACGCAAAGAAAAACAGTTTTTGCATTGATAAGACTCCTAGATTCTTAAATAGAATTTAAAAAGATGTGTAATCATGTAATACATTCCTAGTCGATTTGTATAATATAGTAATTGACAAATGGCCCTGGATCATTGACTGGAAAATTAACAGTTTGAAAATTCAATGATTAACAATAAGATTTTCAAGACTATTGCTACATTTGACCGTATTTGGCACCTTTCCTTCTTGTCTGTCTACCTTGGCAAGCATTTTCCATTGAAACATATGTTTGGGTGGACAAGTATTTTATTTGGCAGAAACCTAATAGTTTAAGTATAGATTTCAAAGTCAAATGTTTGCTCCATAAGCTAACGTTTTCAAACAGAAGCGTTTCTCACAATTGTTTCCTCAAAACAAATGTTTGTCTTGGAGCCAGCAGAGAAGGCCAACATTCCAGTAAACGTCTTGCATAGGGCTGACACTACTATTCTGTCACCTTCAAGATTTTCTATTGGTTGCACTCTCTTTCTGATTTCCGTGAGTTGTATTAGAGGGCTAGTCCCTCCCAAAATGCTTTGGTAAGATGACTGCAAGCATTTTCACGATGATGTTTTAGGTAAAAATGAATTAGAAATGCATGCGTGTTTACAGTGTTCCATTCCATTTGTGTGTTTTGCACAAATTTTGTTCAGTTCATCTGGAGGAGTTTTAGCTCTCTTCATACTATTGTTTTGTTTTGTTTTATGAAATCCTAGCTGTGTACATTAATGTAATCACGGGGTACAGTGTGGTGTTTTCATATACAATTTGAAATACTCTCATCACACTGGTTACCTAGCCTTCATGTCATCTTCTTGGTTATTAAGACATTCATACTCTGCTTTTAGAAAGATTCACTTGCACCCTTATAAGATAAACCATAGAGGTGACCCCACCAGTCACCCCCCCTCCACCCACCCCACCTCTTCTTATTGTTAATGGGGCTTTGCTTTCATTATACTTGGTGTCTTCTATCTAGGTGGTTTTTTATATATGTGGCTTACTAAATTAGACTGAATTCTTTTATTAATTACTTGCGTTAGTTTTTCTATTGGTTCCCTTGTTGTTTTCCAGGTATATTAGCACACAAATAATCTACAAATAATCATATTTTATTTCCTACTTTTCAGTGTTTCATGTTTCTAATATATTTTTCATATGCAGTTTCATTGTCCAGTAACAGCAGAATATTGTTGCAGAATAGGTCTGGTGGTACCTCCCATGAAGCATGATGCTGGTCTGGGGATGTACTTTTAAAAAAGATCTTTGCAGACTGAGAGATGTAGGTGTAGCGGTTAAGAGCATGAACTCCAGAGTCTGAATGACTGGGTCTACATCCATTCTGCACAACTTATTAAATATATAAAACTCTCTGTGCTGTAGCTGGATGTCTGTCCCCTCCAAATCCTTGGTAAGTTTGATCCTCAATGTTGGAAGTGGAGCCTACTAGAACTGGTATTTTGGTCATAGGAGTGACCCCCTCATGAATAAATAAATGCCGTTTCTGGGTTCGGGGTTAGTGAATTCTTGTCCCATTAGTTGCCAAGTGAGCTGGTTGTTAAAAAGAGCCTGGCACCTCTTCTGTCTCTTCCCTGCTTTCTTTTTCACCAGGTGATCCCCTGGGCCTTCCTCCGAGAGTGGAAACTACCTGAGGCCCCCGCCACAAGCCAAGTAGATGCTCGAGCCATGCTGCTTGACAGCCTGCAGGACAATGAACAAATAAACCTCTTTTCTTCATGAGTTACTAAGTTCAAGGTATTTCCTCAAAACAAATTAAAGTAGCTTGGGCCCCAGTTTTCCTATTTTTAAAATTGGGTTGGCAATAATAGTACCTAGATGATACGGCTGGTGTAAGGATTATATGAATAAAGTGCCTACAACGGTGCCTAGTTTATAGCTCTATGTAAGTGTTATTATTACTTTGTTACATCTATATATAGTTTGTTCTTGTTTGAAATTATCTGTGAGAATTTGGATATATAAGAATAAGGGATGCTTATGTTTAAGGAAGATAGAATTTGTTAGAGGGGCGGGTGGTGGCCCCAGATACTGAGGGTGGCGGGTTTGAACCCAGCCCCAGCCAAACTGCAACAAAAAAATAGCTGGGCATTGTGGCAGGCGCCTGTAGTCCCAGCTACTTGGGAGGCTGAGGCAAGAGAATAGCCTAAGCCCAGGAGCTGGAGGTTGCTGTGAGCTGTGACATCACAGCACTCTACTAAAGCTGATAAAGTGAGACTCTGTCTCTGAAAAAGAAAGTAGATAGAATTTGTTAGACATATGAATTATTTGAACCTTAATCAAAGAACAAGTAAAAGTGATTGTCTTCAATTTTATTTAAAATTACGAGAGTTGTATATAAAATCCTTCCTTTTGCCCTGAGCTACATGCTTAGTCCGTCCCACATTCAGCTTTGTGAGCCAGCACGTTCCCCTTTCTAAATAAGCCACTGCACTAGGCTGTCTCACTGGCAAACCCTGTCTGATTCAGGCTGACCCACGGAAACATGTTAGAATGGCCTGTGACATTTTACACGTTAGGAAAATCAGACGTCTCTCCTCCCTGGGCCCTTTCCCCTTCCCGCTTCCACTTCTTATTAAAGGGGATGCCTGTGTCAGGGCTTACTTCCCCCCGTGCTTCCGTGAACACCACTTGATTATTTGGGTATTGGTGAAACCCCTGAACTATCTTCAGCTCTTTGAAACAGCATCATATTTCTATTAAAGAGTGCCAGAGGTTTTCAAGACCTATATTAAATAAAATCAAAATATACTGTTTCTCTGATTCAAATTCCTTCATTGTTCTGGCTAAAACCTTTTTACAGAACAGATTCAGGGAGTACAGATTGAATGCTGTTACATGTGTCCATTACGTAGTGGTGAAGTCTGGCGTTTTGTGTACCCATCACCCATATAGTGTGCACCGTACCCCGTAGGTAACTTTATTCCTTTGCTGTCTCTGATCCTCCCCCCTTGTGAGTCTCTGCTGTCCATTATATCCCTCTGTGTGCCCTTGTATAGCTGTAGTTTAGCTCCCACTTAAAAGTGAGAACATCAGGCATTTAGTTTTCTGTTCTTGAGTTACTTCACTTAGGATAATGGTCTCCAGCTCCATCCAAGTTGCTGCAGAAGACATCATTTCATTCTTTTTTATGAGTGAGTAGTGCTCCATTTTCTCAAAGCAACACAAAACCATGTTTTGTGAGAGAGAGAGAGAGACGTATCTGTGTGTGTGTGAGAGAGAGAGACGTTTTCTTTATCCATTCATTGGTTGATGGGCATATAGGTTGATTCCATCTTTCTAATAATGAACTGGGTTCTGATGAACATACAAATGCAGGTATCTTTTTAATATATTGATTTCTTTTCCTCTAGATAGCTACCCAGTAGTGGGATTGAAGGATAGAATGGTAGATTAACTTTTAGTTCTTTGAAATATCTCCCTACTGATCTCCAGAGAGCTTGTACCAATTTACATTCCCACCAACAGTGCATAAGTATCCCTTTTCAGTATTTCCTGGGTCAAGATCTCTTGTCTTTTTGGCTTTTTGATAACAGCCGTTCTAGTTAGAGCATCTCACTGTAGTTTTAACTTGCATTTTTCTGATGACTGGTGATAGTGAGCATTTTTTGGATACTCATTTGCCCATTTGTATCACTTTGTCTGGCTCTAACCTGCCATTCCTCTTTCGTAACTCCAGATATGGCAGAGTGGTCCTCCCCACTCTCTTCTATAAACGCTGCTGTCACTTATGACGTTTGGCGCTTGGTTATTCCACGCTTTCTGCTTTGACGCCCCTTCTCTCTGTTCCATACCAGCTAAAGGCCCCATCTTCTAGGATCCTGCTCAAGTCCCAATTTCTGGGTAGCTTCTACTCTCATGCTCACTTTTCTGGGAGCTCCTGTGGCTTCTACTGCCTGGCCCACATTTTTAGCATTGACATTAAGGACACAATTTATTATTGTACTGAACTCTAAATATGTGCTAGATTGGTCTAGATTGGTCTCTTAAGTAAAATCATAAATTCGAGAGACAGGTATTTTAACGTAAACTTTACATTCCCTCACATACCACTCAGTACCTGGTATACCACTAGGAACACAGAGACTCTCATCAAATACTCATTGAATCATTGTTGGATGAATGAATGTGTTAGTGAGTGAATGAATGAATGAACAAAAGTGTATACCAATTAGTGTACAAATGAATTAATGGCTTGGCCCTAAATTTCTACCACATGGAGGCTTATCAGAGACAAAACCCAGAGTCAAAGACAGCAGCAGGGGCTCATGGTGCTCAGAGACAAGGGCAAGGGTAGACAGTGAGGCCGGCAGCCTGGAGAGCGTCCGTCTGCCTCCCCGCCCTGTGTGGGGAGAGTGCTTTCTTATGACCTGCCTATGCATGTAGGGCTCACTCCCTGCCATGATGTTGGACATAAATAGCTACACACTGAATTATCTCCCAATTTGTACCTGTTTATATTCTTGAATCCCTCTTGAAGCAGAGGGTCTGTGCCCCTGAGACCCCTATGTAGCCCTCCCACAGCCCTCTCAATTTGCTGAACTATACCCTCATAAACAGTTCTTCCAATGAAGGAAGGAAAATTAAGAGATTCTTCCTCTGGAGCGGAATGACCTGATAAAATTACCACATTACCATTATCTCTTACAAGTCTTCCCTGTGGTCTAATAATTTCCATTAAGACCCTGTAAGCACAAGCCAGAGGTGTGTGGTCCATTTTCTCTTTAATAGGAAATGCCAGCACACACGTCTGTGGTCGGGCAAAATGCACTCATATCTCACACAGGAGCGACTCTGAGACATTCTAAATGAGCTCCATTGAGTGTAATCATGGGGTTGTGAAATCTCGGTATAAAACATCATGTGATCTAATTGACACAGAGGGAAGGCCCAGGAACTTGTCTGGGCCTAGCAAAGCCTCAAATAATCTGGGAGAATAATCAAATTAAATTAAATTCTATAGGGAACACAGACTTTGGGAATAACATAAGCTATGTCAGCTCCTAGAAAAGTGAAGGAAACATTCATTCATAAATTCAATTTCCAGATTTCTGAGTCAAAGTGAACAAATTTACACACTCAGAAGGAAACCCCTTCACAGCTGGATGCTATAGAATGACGGGGTGTGATGGAGTGATGGGCCAGGACAAATGGAGGCCCAATGAGGAATGAACAGGTGGTGGCATGGATTAGAGAACTCTCACCTCTCTCAAGGAACTGAATGCCAGGGGCTGGAAAACTATTGTGCCTGCCATTTCCATGGCCTCCATTGTCAGGGGTTCATTACCACCAGATGTAACATATAGACAGGTGTTAACATGTGAAACCAGTACGCTGGCCACAGCTCCCTTGACCAACAGTGGGAGTCGTACCCCATCACAGCTGTCTGTACATGACTAAGTGGCCTTGTCCCAGATTTCTGTCTACAGGCAAACTGTGCTGGAGGGGAACTGGTTCACTGGTCAGATTTTTTCCCTTGAGTAGTGTCATTTAGGTATAGGGTCTTTGGGTCTATAAGAGCAGGTTCTTTGGAAGAAGAAAGAGAAAAGCTGAGTCACCCCCTAGTTGCACAGTAGGGGAGGAAAAAATAAAAAGAAGCCAACTATTAAACAAACAATAAGATGGCCCATTCTCTGGAGTTGTGTTGTTGCTTAAGGACATTGCAGTGGACAAGGGCTCTTTAACTGAGGCACCCTGAGTAAGTGTTCTTCTTTACCACCCAAAGTACCAACAAACATACTATTAAATACATAATTACCTAGGAGTTTATGTAGGTACAGAGGCTGTTCAAGTACCTATGAACTTGACAGAAAGAAAGTCTTTAAAAAGACATTTTTTGCGCTTATTTCAGCCTTGGATAAAAAAGAAAATGGGCATAAATTCTTCATCCTCTTTGTCTAAATAGAAATGCAACATATATGTTCCATAATGTCCAGGGTATCCCTCTACTATCAAAATTAAATTAACGGTGGACAAAAAGAGAGAAAGGATTTGAGGAAGGATAACAGTGTTTCCGTAGACTAGACACCTAGCAAACTTCGGTGCGCAACTCCTCCCAGGAACTGGGCCTTTCAATGCTTGAAGGATCTGCCTGCTTGAAATTGATAACAGTCCAAAATCTGTGTTCCCAAGTTGTGGGTGTGGAGAGCTTAGAATGAGGCCTGCTGATTTTAATGATCTGTCTTTTGTCTTAGCCTTGGGTCATGAATTACTCACAATTTCTCTTTATGGACAAAGACCTTCATTAGACTACTTTTTTACAATAAAAATCAAGACAGCAGGGCAGTGTGTCAGTCCTGCATGGAATCTGAGCAGCACTCTCCCCTGGTGTGTGTCAAGGCATCGTCCGTGCGTATGAGGTGCTTCTGGGTCTGAATACCTACCTGAGGACTAGCGGCTTCAAAGCACATTTAACTTGAAACTCACACTCTCTTTATCATACAGTCCACAGACGGGCAACAGCCATTAGATGGAGGGATAAATCACACACTAATATATTAGCAGAGGTACCAGCAAACTCTACCAAGGCAATAATAGGAACAAATGTGCAATTCCCCGTGGCAGCCTAGTGAGAACAGGGAAACATTGCAAAGGAGATTAGCACGTGCAATTACCAGAGGAAGTGAAATTTGTCTTTCTCACATACCATGTTCCCTCGTTCAACAAAAACGTGGTTCAGTACCATCTCTGTCATCTCTGTGGCAGGCACGCCAGAAGAGAAGGGCCACGGCAGCCCTGGCTGACAAGGTACCCCGGTCTAGTGGGTGTGAGAAGTACATTGCACTAAAGTATCTGGGAGATTCCTTCAGCAAGTCAGGAAAACTAAGTGAAGTATAAGGTATTTGGTCCATACTAGATGTAGAATATTTTTTCCCTA
>NW_003852555.1:1078951-1087330 GCF_000181295.1 Otolemur garnettii | reverse complement strand
ACAGTTCAGGATCTGACATGAACAAGGTCAGAGCAAAATCATAAGGAAAGATTAATATTTCAAATTCCTTAACTTGAGAAATAAAATTGCTCGAGTCCTATCAGGGCTATCTAGCCTGTTTGTGTAAAGACTGATTTTATTAAGGTGTCTTTGGAGAATTTCTTCTTGCCAAGACCTCTGGGGACAGCTGTGATGGCAGGAAGGACTTGGAAGAGATTTAGCACTCTCAAATTTCCATCAGTCCCACCCACCCCTTAATTCATATTCATCACAAAGGAAATGGATATTTCTTCAATATCATACAAAGAATTATGCATATATAATTTCAAGCCAAATCTCCCAGCCCTGTCCCCACCTTTTACCACCAGACTATGGCACCCAACTTTGTGTCCTTATGATTGTTCTGGCAATGCTTAACCTTGATTATGTCTTGGGAAAAGCACAAAAGTGGTGATTTTGTGAGAAGTAAAGGGGACTGTGCTGGGCTGAATAGTGTGCCCCCCAAATTCATGTCCACCTGGAACCTCAGAATGTGTTCTCATTTGGAAATAGCGTCTTTGTGCTAATGTATTTCCGTTATGATACAGTCATTTTGGATCAGGCTGGGCCCCAATCCAACGCCTGACGCCCTTTTCAGAAGGTCATATGAAGACAGAGGGAAGGTCATATGAAGATGGAGGCAGAGAATGAAATTACCCTGCCTCAGGCCAAGGAGCCCCCCAGAAGGTGGAACAGACAGAGAAAGATCCTCCCTCAGAACCCTAGAAGTCAGCATGACCCTGCCCCTACCTCGATTCCAGATGTCTCCCCCTACCCGAACTTGAAAGAATAAGTTTCTGTTGTTTCAAGTCGCCTGGCTTATGGTACTTGCTTACAGCAGCCTGAGGAAACAAAAGCGATAAATATATTGAAAGAAAGAACAGATGAGTGAATGACTCTTTGTTAGTGAAATAATGGGGCAGGGGCCTGGTTCTGACTGTGTCACCAAGTTCACTGGGGCAGAAGTGGCCTGCTCAAAAGAGGGAAGAGCTGGGTTTTACCACGAGTTGCAAGTCCAAGGCCTCACTCCAGCCTTCCCTCAGAGCAGACCCCACGCTGAGATGAAGGACAGCTTACATGGGCCTCTTAAAATCAGCACTAGGGGTTTCGAGTTCAGGGACGGGAAAGAGGCCTTGCCCTGGACCTCTCCATTTCTTGTTGTGGGGCTGGAACAAGTTCTCTGGAGTTTCAGAAAAGAGGGCCAAGTCCAGAGTCTTTGAAATCTCTTGCAAAAACCACAGCACGAAGCCCAGAGACATGGATTTGAATTCCCCTCTACTGCAGAAATTACTGGTGACTTTGGGCAAATGCTTATTCTCTTTAGGTTTTGGTTTCTTCTGTTCAGAAAACAGGAATAAGAAAATACTGAATTCTCAAGTATCCAAATATTTGCCATGAAATCTGCAAAGAGTTTTACTCAAAATTCCTTGACCACATTGCTGAACTACCCCAAGTACAATGACCATTGATCCCACTGTACCCCAGACTGTTCCCCAGACTGTTCCAGTTTCAGCAATTTTCTCAACATAATATTAACAGCTCCCCTTTCACACACACAAGAAACTGTCCCAGCCTGACCATGAATTATGTGGTCACCCAAGTTTGGAGAAATTCTTTTCAGCATGACTTGAAAAAAGTTTATGTTTCATACCTGAGCATCAGCTCAGAAATACAAAGAACATCATGATGGTATCTCAGCCATTTTCCCTAAAAGGTTGCATTTTGTGTTATTTACATTTGTTGTATATTTTTAACACATGTGCATGTTGCTTATTTTCCTTTTTTTTTGAGACAGAGTCTCATTATGTCGCCCTGCATAGAATGCCATGGCATCACAGTTCACAGCAACCTCCAACGCTTGGGCTTAAGCCATTCTCTTGCCTCAGCCTCCCAAGTAGCTGGGACTACAGGCGCCTGCCACAATGCCTGGCTATTTTTCGGTTGTAGTTGTCATTGTTGTTTGGCGGACCCAGGCTGGATTCGAACCCTCCAGCTCTGGTGTATGTGGCTGGCACCCTAGCTGCTTGAGCTACAGGCGCTGAGCCCATGTTGCTTATTTTCATTACAGTTTATTTCCGTATAGAAGGGAAATGTAGCTCGTATGTGACACTGTATGTTTTGTGTCTCCCACACAAAATACCCCTGATGTGTTTAATAATGACTGGGGTTCTTACACCTTTAATACGTGTATGATGCAAGGATCCTGGGTGGATTGCCACATGGATGTTGAAGTTGTTTTGTGGAATATGTAGCAAATTTATGAAAATTTTTGGCTAAGCCTGGAACTCACTATAATTTTTTATATTTAAAATAATGGAATATAATCTTTCTTATTACAATAATCCTCTATCTGGCACATTTTCAGGAAAAACTTCCATGGATAATGATGAGAACTTACCTCACTGGGTTGTGAAAATGAACTAGAACAGCGCATGGGAAGCCTGAGGCTCACAGTGGATGCTCTCTCGCAGAAAGGAAAATGAGGACAGCCTGCAGAGAGCCGGGATTCCAGCCCCCAAGCTCAGTGTGCAAGAATAATCTCTTCCTTTATTTATATTGTACATGCCCATTTAGCCTCAGTGACAGAAGTTTCATCTCACTTGAAGGGAGCTTCTAGCTTTCCTTAGGAGTGAGACAGGAAATTCTGGGTACTGTCATAGCAGGGCACTGGAAGTGAAGCCCACCAGGTCCTTGGTCACAGTCCATGGTATCACTGGGAGGCTTCCCTTGTCCCCATGTTCTGTCCCCAGAGATCTGTCCCCAGATCTCCTGTTGGCTCCTGCTGTGGGACTGCATCTGGGGCACTGGAGACGGGGTACACACCCTCTCCTGCTCTCCTTGCCCTCATCCCTGTTGTGTTAGTTTCCTATCACTACTATAAGGAATTACCACAAGCTCAGCAGCAAATAACAACACAGACATATCATCTTATAGCCCTGGAGGTTAGAAGTCCAAAATGAGCTCTATGGGCCAAAAGCAATGAGGCAGCAGGGCTGGTTCCTTCTAGAAGCTCTAGAGGAGGAGACGTTCGCTTGCTTTTGCCGCTGCATTCCTTGGCTTGTGGTCCTTTCCTTCATCTTTACAGTCAGAAGCGTGGCAGCATCACAACGCCTTTGCCCATTCTGCTTTCTAGAAAGGAGCCTTAGGATTACACTGGGTCCACCTGGGTGCTGCAGGCTGCTTTCCCCATCTCAAGATCCTTCACTAAATCACATCTACAAAGTCTCTTTTGCTATGAAAGGTAACATATTCATAGGCTCTGAGAATTAGAACATAGCCATTCAGAGGGGACCACTCATCTGCTTTGTGCATCCCACACAGCCGTTCCCTCCTGGTGCCCCACTGCCTCCAGGCTGTGCTGGAAAGCAGGGCATGGGCAGCTCTGCTCTGGGACCCACTCTCCTCTCTGCATCCAAGCCCTCCTCAGCCTTCCCCAGCAGGCCCCAGGCCAGGACAATCCTTTTTCAGGTTTGGAGGTAAAAATAAAGCTCTTTCCTCTCCCAGACATTTGGTTCAAACTCTATAACCTATTTAGGACCCCTAAATATTTAGGCTTTGGGAACACAAAAATAAGTAGAATTCGATCATTTCCTTTTGCTTTTTGGCCAGTTACCTTCTTTTCTTGAGATTACAGACCAGGGCCAACCATCTAATTAAAGGAAGAAAATATGGGAAGAGAAAAGTCCGTAAATTACTATTTCAAAGAAGTGTCCAGTCACATTTGCAAAAGAACATAGAAGATCCTGTGGGCTATATATAAAGGCATGAAGGCGCATCAGGGAGGGGCCCAGAGGAAGGCCCTGATGCGCCTCCCAACCTCTCCCTTCCTCTGCTGTCTTTGTGTCCTCACTTTCACTGTAGCTACCACCTCACTTGGCTCCAGGGGCACTCTGCTTCTTTTTCAAAATGTTCCCCAAATCTGCACAAAACCCTTGCCTGTGTTCTCCCCAGCCCACCTGAGACAGGCTGGCATTTTCACACACACAAAAAATACTCAGTTCCAAGACAGACAAAAAGGAAACACTTACCCAAAATACAAACAGCATGAAAAGTGTTAAGATTCTCTTGAATGACTGCCTAACCCAACATAATCCTCTCTGGCCAAGGAGGCTATTCCGGTAAGAAGTGTGTCTGGCTTTCTCCCTTCATGCCCACGCCTACTACCACCCACATCCTAATTTCTCACTCCAGAGCAGGTGCTGTGTTATTCCCTGACACAGGGCAGTACCCTAGGTAACTCCTCTTCCTCCTGACCCACGTTCAATGAGTTCAATGACCCACCTAGGCTTGGGAATGAGGGTTCATTGAAGCAAGTCTCAGAGTCCAAGGACAGCATCTCTGTAGACAAATGGATGACCTCAACCTTTGGGTCTCAGGTTATCTACTCCACCTGGGGAACTCCACCCCCTTTGGAAAATTTTACATCTTACTCATAGGTAAGGCTGACTTCTTACCACATGCACAAACACACCATTCTACAATATTAAAGTCTCTCAGCAAAGTTATAACTGTATCTCCCCTACTTCACTACATAGTATGGGGTAGGAAGGTAAATTTTCCAAAGGTGCAAATGTGGAATTTTAAGAAAGAAAATATAGTTTTTAAAAAGAAACACAGAAGCAACCCCATTAAAAATTGGGCAAAGAACTTGAATAGACACTTCCCCAAAGAAGATACACACATGGGCAACAAGCTCATGCAAAGTTGTTCAGCATTCTATTAGGGAAATGCAAATTAAAACTGCAATGAGGGCCTGGCATAGTGGCTCGCGCCTGTCATCCTAGCACTCTGGGAGGCCAAGGCAGGTGGATTGCCCTGAGCTCAGAGGTTCCAGACCAGCCTGAGCCGGGGTGCGACCCCATTTCTATATTTAAAAAAAAAAAAAAAAAAAAAAGGGCTGGGCATTGCGACGGGTGCCTGTAGTCCCAGCTACTTGGGAGGCTGAGGCAAGAGAATGGCTTAAGCCCAAGAGTTGGAGGTTGCTGTGAACTGCGATGCCACAGCACTCTACCAAGGGGCACAAAGTGAGACTCTGTCTCAATAAAAAAATTTTTAAAAAACTACAATGAGATACAACTTTATACCCAGGAGGATGGCTACAATTTTTTTTACAAAATACACCAGATCAAAAATAACAAGTATTTGTGAGAACGTGGAGGAATTGGAAGCTTCATCCTCTTCCCATGAGAATGTGAACTGGACCCCACTCTTCCATACTTTTACAGGATCTAAGTTGTAACAAATGTACTCACAACTTTTATTTATTTACTTTTTTGACAGTCTTGCTCTGTCACCCTGACTAGAGTACAGAAGCATCATCATAGCTCACTGCAACTTCCAACTCCCAGACTCAAGCAATTCTCCCACCTCAGCCTCCCAGAGTGCTAAGATTACAGGTGTGAGCTACCATGCCTACCCACAGCTTTTTTTAATTTTTAATTTACATATAGTAACCAAAGGATTACTACAGATCACTTTTTAATTCAAATAAATTAGTACATTATAGAAATTTATTCTTAGATATCAAGTCTCATTATAGAAATGACCTAAGGGAAGAAAGACAAAACACACATCACAGATTCTTTATGGACAGGTGACAGAAATGAGTCATTATATATATGCCTAATGGGCATAGGTGTCACATGGGTACTTGTGGTGTGTAAGTCTTCCTTAAAGTGGTTTTCACAGTATTTTCAAAAGAATAATAATAAAAATATGGGGGGAGTCACATAAAAACATCTTTAGTTTGAGAAAACATAAATAGGACATACTTCTTGGTTCCAATGGCATAATGTTTAGTTGCCCTGTTAGTAAAACACAGCCTCCCTCATGTTAATGTTAATCTGGTTTTAATTAAGATAATGGGGAATTATCCTAATTAATTCATTATTCAAAATAAAAATTATCCATATATTAAAGGTGTTAGAAAATACTACCAGAAGGTCAAGTTTATCTCTCTCTTTCTCTCTGTGTTTCCCAATCTTGAATACTGGAAGTAGTCACAAAGGAATTCAGTAATAAACAAAATCTGATTAAATAATTAGGATTTTTATAGCATACTATGAAGCTGGTAAGTAGTTACTCTTCTCTGATTTTATCCCCCCAAGTGCTAGCTGAGAATTTCTGGAAATATCTTTTAGGGTAAAATATAAGAGCGTTATGGGCTTTACAGGACTTCACAAATAATCTAAACTATTTAAATATAACTCTACTTTTCTCTAGAATGTCATAGTATTTCATGCCACTAAGAGAGTCCGACCATCTAATATTAAAAACCTGTGGTAAGATTATTCATTTTATACTATTCAGTAATTAGAAATAAAATCCTCTTACACAAACTAAACATAAGCAGTTATTATGAGTTTCTGGCAAAATTATAGTAGCTCAGTCTAGCCAGAATATGTGTTGTGATTGCTGTGATGCTGGTTTAGTTTTATTACTAAACAGGCTTCGTGTCCAACAGCAAACACCTCAGTCCTCCAAATTTGTAATCCCATCATGACTCTGGAGTTGGAAGCCAGACCCCAGGCAGGTGGTTTGGAAATCACCAAGGACTTCTTAGAGTTCCAAGCAACCAAGGACACCTCATAAACTCATATTTGAGTCCCATATGCAATTAGTTCATTTTCTCATTTTTAACTAATATGTGTACGTACCAAGAAAGATTGCTGACGAGCATAAGCTGATAGATACATTTTTCCAAAAGAATGTTACATTTTAATATTATTATAAATATAATAATTTGATTAATATTAGTCTTTCTGAACTGTTAAAACAGTTGGCAGCCCCTTGTTACTACATCCAGGGAATTCTATGCATCAGCTGCTTGGGCTGCAAACAGAACAGTTCCAACATCGCACCTGCCACGTGCCTTACATTATGGGATATGCATGACATGGACGTGGTCCCTGCCTTCCCAGAGCTCACATTCTGACAGGTCAGTTAAGAAATGAAGCCAGTGATCGAGTGGCTCTACAGACCTATGAAAGTGGTGGTAAGAACGTGCCACAGGAGAAGGGCTTTCTGGCTCCCAAGCAGGCTCTCAAGATGATGAGGAGGAAGGTGAAAATGAATCTTATAATGGTGGCAAACATGATAAGTTTAACAAGAGGCCTTTGATTGATTCAGCAAGAATTGACGAGGCACCAGGCTGAGCCCTCCTTTCCATATGACATTCCAATATTTCGTGCACGTCCTATTTCATACATACAGGCATCTCCTAAGAGACAGCTGTATTTCCATTGAAAGATCACAAGTATTTGTTAAAGATTTCATTGATTATTCTAAAACTGGTAGGGTGATAAGAGTCTCTTCAAGGTGGGGAGCCTGGCTGGACTTGAAGACACAAGGGTGGGGTGTTCCAGACCAGATTACACGCAGGCAGGGACCACAGAATTGAAGCATTCAGGTCGTGTCTCCCTCCAATGCATCTAACTGTGGAAACTCAATCAGGTCCAGAAATGAACCAATTTCCTTTGCCTGTGTCCTTAAATTTGATGAATAGAGCCTTTGCTTAGAGCTACTGAAGCTGCTATTCATCTCAGTTAGTTGCTAAATAAAACGTTGTTTTTGGATGTAATTCTGGTGAATATGACTTTGGAGATTTTTCGTTTAACTATGTAAGTCCAAATTATTCCCCAAGTGATTCTACATTGGAGCTATTTTTGTTCCACATGCTCCATATTTTTTTCCATGTTAAGAGACTAGGAACCTAGAAGTCCAGGCTTTCTTGCTGAACGGTGAGGAGTACAAAGTGCAAATCTTTGTGACAAAACAACCAACGTCATTCTCATCAAAAACGACTTTTCTGGTCAGCGTAATTTGATAATCTGAAAATAGTTTTGGAGATTTAGACATATAAAATTTGAAGTAATGAAGAAAGACAAAGTTTAAATAAAAAATAACCCTGTGTCTGGCCCAAGAGTCAGTAATTTGGACTTTGGAAATAGGGAGTTTAGGTAAACTTTCTTTACACAATTGTCCAGAGTCCTGCTGTTTTCTGTGGTTAAGGACTAGTCCAGAGTGATGTTAATTAGTAGTAGAATGTAATTGGACCATGAATCTTTCTTTCTCTGTTCTTTAAATTTTTAAAGAAGATCTTTATTTTTAATCTCAGTAAACATGCTCATAATTTAGAAAGTCAAAAAATAACAACTAAAAGCCTTCTCACCAAAAAGACTAATCCCTGACCCATCCTTTGCTGTACCCCTGGTCTCTATCTTCAGAGCATGCCATTTTCAAGCTGTTATTTCCAGCATTATACATCTTAATTTTTCTAATTCATAAGTTTTTATCTATAATTTTTATTATGAAAAACATTTTAAAATTTATGTATCCATA
>NW_003852555.1:1076519-1078734 GCF_000181295.1 Otolemur garnettii | reverse complement strand
ACCCTGACCATTTCATTAAGGTGACCTAGTTTTCATAGACTACACACACACCACGTGTAGTAGAGCAGGAGCTAGGATGCCCTGAGCAAGACTGAGAAGGAGAAGGAAGCAGCAGCTCAGAGCCTGAGATCTAATGTGACAAGGAAGAGAGTTTGGGAAGATTCCCGAGAGTGTGAGGCTCAAGGTTCCCCAGCCTTGTGAAGCCACAGGGCTTTCAAACTCAAAGACCCCAGCTGGGTGACTCAATGCTCAAAATAGGACAAACAAAGAAAAGAGAGAGAGAGAGAGAGAGACCATCAGAATTTCAGCTTGGCCTGGGAAAAGAATTAATAGAGTGGCCTGGAAAGGGAAATAGATTAAAATGTGTGTGTGTGTGTGTGTGTGTGTATGAACAGATACCAGGTCAAGCAATATATTAGCTCATTTCAAACAAGTTGTAATACTTTGTGTGCCCCTAAATTACCCTCCTGAGGTCTCTTCCTATTCTCTTAAAATATTTTTGAATTCTAGCTGGGTACGGTAGCACACATCAGTAATCTCAGCTACTCAGGTAAGTTTGAGGCTAGCCTGGACAACACAGCAAGACCCTGTCTCTAAAAAACAAAAAAGAAAAGAAAGAAAAACATTTTTGAATTCTATACAAGCATAGAAGCCTGTGTTGTACAGTGGAGGGTTGGAATCAAAGGATAAGGGCCATAGTCTTTGGTGGTGGATTGTGGAGAAAATATTCCTAGTCCTTGTAACAAATTACAAGGCATCCTCTGTTTGGAGGGCTCTGATCCATCACATCTGACAGAGTATATGTGGCCGGGCCTTTGCAATTAAAGAGTTTAGGAGTCCAGCTGCTACAGCCTCTCTGGAGATTGTCTTTTCATTCACTTATTGTGCAAACATTTATGAAGTGCCTACTTCTTGGCATTTGAACTAGGTGCTAAAGGTAGAAAGATAATCTGACATAGCCCCTGCCAATGAAGAGACAGCAGGAGAAACATTTGATGGATGTCTGGCTGAACTGGGAGATAGTTTTAACACTCAGGAGACTCCCTGCGTGTTCTTTAAACAGGGAATACATTGGCTTAGTAATTGAAATCCCTGGTTTACCTTCCTTTTGTTTCTTGCTAAATTTAAATGCAGAGGACATGTTACATCATTATATTCTTGCATGCTTTTGATTCAGTTTTAACACTTTTAGTAGCAAAAACTATTTCTCTACGTTAGCCTGGGCTCTTTTCTGAGAGGGGAAGATTACTCTTGAGATTCTCCATTAGAGAAGTGGAGAAGCCTGGGAACTGTGGCAGGGTCATGGCAGAGGCACGTGGGCCCTCAGAGGGGTGCACAGCCCTCCCTCATGAGTGCTCAGTGAGCAAGGATGTGGAGCATCATGTGTGGACTTTTCAGTATTCTGTCACTCAGTAAACACACCTGGCTACCGAGGAAGAAGGATTCCACACTAACAGCGTGGAAATCAAACGGACAGTATTTCCACGCAAGGCTTAACTGATTCAAAGTTCCCAAGTTCATTTGAACAGAATGTGACTCAGAGCGGCTAAGAATATGTTGATCCAGCTTGCAAGGATCCACTCCTTTTCAGGCTGGCCAGGTAGCCACTGGTCAAGGATCTCCATCCATCAAGGATGAAGATCTGATTCTGCAAGTGGCTCCATTCTTTGGCTCCGTTCTATTCTACTTGTAATAGAAAGTAAGTCAGTGGCACAGCAAGAAGGCAGCCTCTGAGAAGGCCTCTATCCTGAAAATATGTTTACTCTACCTAAGAAAACACTATAATTGTGCAGGGAGAAGAGGTTGTGGAGGCCCCCAAGGAACTCTATCTACTTAAGAAAATCAGGAGTCTCCCACCCCTTCTTGGGCCACAAAATCTGAGCTATCCTACTGATGTTTAAGAAATCCTTTAGAAAAATTAGTAAGAACATTTCAGCACAAGAATAATACCACAACAAACCAGTAGCTTTCATAAGGAAAACACAAATAACTCGCAAAAAAAAAAAAAAAAAATGTAGACTAAATCTCCTTTAAATGATACCCAAACAATTGAAGGGAAGGAAATCTCCCATCTCACAAAAATCTGACATTAGTAATAGAAGTGGAAAACAATCAATCAATGATAATTTGAGTATTCAGTATTAAACAAACTTGGTTCAGTTCTCTTATACAAACCACTAAAGCCTCCAGTACAATACTTACGATGTGCATGAAC
>NW_003852555.1:1069447-1076390 GCF_000181295.1 Otolemur garnettii | reverse complement strand
GAATTAAAATCTTGAAAGAGCCAAAGGAATGGTATCTCCCACACCACCAGGCATTTCCTCTCAACTCTTCCACCTCTGAGTATACAAAGAGACCCGCTGAGGAGTTGGGGTCAAACACAGAGGCTACTGGCCATTGGAGATAGCATGTCAGAATTAGCGAGAATTCAGGCAAGAGCAAAGAGTTCATGAAAACTCTTCAGTCAAATAGATTGTGCTTAACACGGAGAATTTTTTTTAAAAAGCCTGTTCATTGTATTGTTATGGAAAAAGAAAAAGGGGGAAACCCCAAGGAATGAAAAGTTCAAAGTTTGGGCATTCTCCCTTTAGGAAAAGGTAAGCATGACAGAGACTGACCCTTCTCCCAGGGGGAAGTTGCCTGGACTTGTCCCATGGTGGACGCCATGGGGATTGAGACTGGCACCAGACAAGCAAGTTGTGTTTTGCAACAATATCCTCCTGAGAACCCCCTGTACCACTTGCCAATCAGAGAAAGGCCTGGTCCTTAACAGTTCTGGACAGGGGTTGCCCCATCAGAAACAATAACCTAACTTTGGTTAGCCTTCACTTCCTTCCTATTAGCTCAACCTTATCTCACTTATAAGATAAACTAAAGCAATACTTGTAATTAAAATATTTTTATCATACATTGCCTGACTGAGACAAATTACCTCTGATTTACTTTATATTTTAAAACAAGATATCTCTCTGGTATCTGAGCAGGAGTTACCATTTCCTCATGCCACAAGGGAAAAGGTCACCAATTAAATGTCAATCTCATATATTGTTCCACTAAGATTAGAGCAGGCATGCCTGTGAAGGGGCTGGGTATAGAACAAACAAACCTCAGAACAGCGAAGGCCATATATGACAAACTCATAACTAAAAGTATATTGACTTTTAGGGAAAAAATCAAAAGCCTTTCCCTTAATCTGGAACTAGATGAGGATGCCCATTTTACTAACTTTTATTCAATACAGTTCTAGAAGTCTTGGCCAGAGCAGTTGGGTGATAGAAAGAAAGGGCATCCAGGCTGGGCATGGTGGTTCATACCTTTAATCCCAGAACTTTGGGAAACTGAGGCAGGAGGCCAGGAGTTTGGTGGTTCATACCTTTACTCCCAGAACTTTGGGAAGCTGAGGTTTGAAACCAGGAGTTCGAGACCATTCTGGCAACATAGTAAGACTCCATCTCTATAAAATCTAAATAATTAGTCAGGTACGGTGGTTATAGTGAATTATAATCATGCTACTACACCTTAGCCTGGGTCACAGAGGAAGACCCTATCTCTATAAAAAAAGAAAAGAAATAAAGAGCATCCAAATTGGAAAGGAGGAAGCCAAATTATCTTCGTTTGTAGATGACATGATCTTCTAATTAGAAGAACCTAAAGATTCCCACCAAAGATGCCTTACAACTGATAATTGCATTCACTAAAGTTGTAGGATCTGAAATCAACACACAAAAATCAGTAGCATTTATATATATACATATATACACATACATACACACCAACAGCTTATATAAATCAAGAAATGAAAAGGCCATCACATTTATAATAGCTACCAAAAAATAAAATACCTAGTTATAAATATAATCAAAGAAGTGAAAGATCCAGAAAGAAAACTGTAACACATTGATGAAAGAAACGGAGAATATACCCACCAAGTGGAAAGATAGCCTATGCTTGTGGATGGGAAGAATTAGTATTGTTAAAAATGTTTATAGTACTCAAAATGATCTACAGATTCAATATAATCTATCAATATACCAAGGATGTTCTTCACAGAAATGGGGGAAAAAATCCTAAAATGCATATGAAACCACAAAAGACCCCAAATAGCCAAAGTAATCCTGAGAAAAGTCACATTATCTGGCTTCAAAGCATACTACAAAGCCATAGTAACCAAAAAGGTATGGTCTGGCATTAAAGCTAATACATGGACCAGGAACAGAATAGAGAACCCAGAAATAAATGCACATATTTACAGCCAACTAATTTTCAACGGAGGCACCAAGGCTATATATTAGGGAAAGCACAATTTCTTCAATAAATGGTGCTGGGAAAACCGGGCAACCATATCCAGAAATATGAAATGAGACACTTATCTATCATTATATGAAAACAATTAAATCAAAATGGATTAAAGATTAAAATGTAAGACCTGAACGTATGAAACTACTAGAAGAAAACATTAGGAAAATACTTCAAGACATTGATCTAAGCAAAGATGTTTTAGGCAAGACCTCAAAGGCACAGGTAGCAAAAGCAAAAATAGACTAATGGGATTACATCAAGCTAAAAGCTTCTGTATTACAAGGGAAAGAACAAAGTGAAGAAACAACCTAGAGAATGGGAGTAAGTATTTAAAATTCCAAACTATTCATCGGAAAAAAGATTAATAATCAATATATAAGAAACTCAAACAACTCAATGGCAAAAATCACTAGTAATCCAATTAAGAAGTAAGCAAAAGGATCTGAATAGGTATTTCTGAAAAGAAGACTTACAGAATGGCCAAGAAGTATATGAAAAAATTGTTCAACATCACTTATCATCAGAGAAATGCAAATCAAAAACATCACGAGATATCATCTCACTCCAGTTAAAATGGGTACTACCAAAAAGACAAAAAAAAAATAAATTAAAAGTCTGGTAAGGATGTGGAGAGAGAGGAATCCTCCTAGGGGGAGGCAGGAATGTGAATTAGTACAACCACTAAGGAAAACAGCATGGAGGTCCTCAAATAACTAAAGGGAGAACTATCAGATGATCCAGCAGTTCCATTACTGGGTATTTATCCAAAATGTAGGAAATCAGAATATCCACAAGATATCTGGACCCCCATATCTATTGTCAGCCTATTCATAATGGCCAAAATACAGAGGAACAATCCCCATCCATTTATATCTAGTTATAAATTTAATCAAAGTGGCATCAATGGATGAATGGATTAAAAAATGTGGTACATATATACAATGCAATAGTATTCAGCCATAAAAAAGAATGAAATCCTGTCATCTGCGGAACGAAATCTGTTTGGAGCTGGAGGACATTATGTTAAGTGAAATCAGCCAAGCACACAAAGACAAATATCACATCTTCTCACTCATATGTGGGAGCTAAAAAAAATAATCTCATTGAGGTAAAGAACAGAATGATGATCACTAGAGGAGGGGAAGAGTGGGGTGGGGTGGGGTGAGGTAAAGAGAGTTTGATTAAAGGGCACAAAAATACAGTTAGATGGAAGGTTCAAGTTCTAATGTTTGATAGCAGAGGAGGCCGACTAAAGTTAACAACAACACGTTGAATATATCAAAGCAGCTACAAGAGAGAACTTGAATTGTTCCCGACACATAGGAATGATACTTGGGGTGACAGACACCCCAAATACCCAGGCTTGATCATTACACATTCTATGTGGGTAACAAAATATCACACATACCCCATAAATATGTACAGCTATTATGTACAGATTTTTTTTTAAGGTAAATCTAAGAAAGGAAAAAATAAAGTGACCAGACATAGTGGCTCACACCTGTAATCCTAGCACTCCCGAAGGCTGAGGCAGGTAGATTGCCTGAGCTCAGGAGTATGAGACCAGCATGAGTAAAAGCAAGACCCCAGCTCTACCCAAACCAGAAAAACTAGGTGAGCATTGTGGTGGGCGCCTGTAGTCCCAGATACTTGGGAAGCTACGGCAAGAGAATCACTTGAGCCCAAGGGTTTGAGGTTGCTGTGAGCTACGATGATGCCACAGCACTCTACCCAGGGCGACAGAATGAGATTCTATCAAGACACCGCAAAAAGGCCAATTCCTCAGTAGACACTAAATCTGCTGTCACCCTACTCTTAGACTTCCCAGCCTCCAGAACAGTGAGAAATATAATTCCATGATTTACAAATCACCCAGTCGAAGGTACTTCGTTATAGCAGCAGGAACAGAGTAAGTTAGCAATGATACAGAAAGTCCATGTTCAATACCATCTTCTCAACCAGGCAAACCCCATCATCCTCGTGACTAACATCATCTCACTACTGTTTTGGAGTTCAGTTCAAAAAAATTAAAAAGCTATTTCTTCAGTAATTGTAGTTGAAGGCAGGAATGTTTAGTAAGTAACCACTTAGTTATGGAATTAATAACCTCCCTGTTTTTTTTTTAACTATAGCTTAAAAGTCGTAACAAAATATCACCTTTATAATGCCCCTTCCAGGTCCAAGAGTCCAGAATCGCAGAATTTATATCAAGCCTTGAAGGGACAGCAGGATTTTATCAGGTTCTGTTGTTAAAAAACTGTCATTTTTTAGGTTCTCTGGTACATTCTTTCACCGAATGGAAAACTTAGAGGCTTTTCAGAATCATTGAAAAGGGTTTAGAATGTGCCCCGGGGAGAAAGGGAGATAGAAATCCTCTCTCTCTATCTAAAAACCGTTTCATCTGGGTTTGCACTTGAGAACTAGCTGCTTCGGACCACCACTGTCAGGCAGTGCTCTGCAGGCAGCTGGAGACAGCAGGGCCACCTGTGGAGAGGTAGAGAGTGGCCCTGGACTGCTCAGACGCCTGGCAGGGAGGACTGCTGCCTGGCGACACAGCCAGCCCTGCCCTGAGTTCTTTCACTCCCCAGGACCTCAGGCTTTTTATCTGTTAAGTGAGAGGGACTAGGCTAAAGCCCTTCCTGTTCTGATAGCACAGAGCTCTAGAGGCAGCCTAGATGGGCAGGGCTTCCCTGCCAGCCACATTCTGCCCTGGGCCTGGCCAGCTGCAGCTCAGAGATGCATTGAGGCTTATAAGGAGCCTAAGGGGTCCTAGAGCAGGTGGGGGACCTCAGAGCTCACCCCAGAAGTGAGTGAGTCTTCACACCCTTCCCATCAAGGCTGGAGTTTTTACTTCTTCCTGCTACCTCTTCAAATTCAATTTTTACTTCCTACATTTGAAAACTATAGTATGCTGTTCACAAGATTTGAAAATCTTTTCTTTTGAACAATTTCGGTATTGTTGTGGCAGGAAAAACGATACTTACACATTTTTCCTTTCTGCAAATTATCTTATGTCTTCCGAAACCATGTCTTAAACCCACAATTTACACATTGTCATCGAAGACATCCCAGAGCATTCTATTGGTTGAATCCAGTGAAAAAATAAAATAAAAATGTGGACGAGCAGAATAACGAGAGCCGGGGAGGAATAACCCCCCAGTATTAGATGTATTTACTGTGGGGGACTGAGACGGGGTTCTCCCCCCTGAAATTTAACTTTTTTCATTTTTAAAAAGTTGTACAGGAAAAATCAATTTGCTCGAAAATATTTTTATAATAATCCCATACTTAGAGCTCCACGCTTAAGGAGCAATTAAGAATTTTGTTTTCACTCTTAAAATAACATGATAGCTTGTTTGTACAGATTGATGTGAAAACAGTGGCTTGCAGTTTATCTTCTATTTGACTCTAATTTTATGGCCATGGATTAGTCCTGCGATAGTGCATACAGGCTAGATTTACAATACCAGGGTCTTTTCTCTCTAAGTAAAGCATATTAAACTGCCACTCTGGTGCCTGGGCCGCCTCCACCTGAAAGCTCAGAGGTTTTTAGACCTCCGAAATTTCCTTCAAACGGGAAAACACAGACAAGCCAGCAAGCAACAGCAACAACACAAAACAAGAGGAGAAGGAATGCTTTCTGTGACAATTTCAAATATGTACTATCAGCTGTCTTTCCTGAGCAGAGCTCTCCACCAGAAATCCTAGGAGCCACTTACTTATCAGTTGATGGAGGAAAGATATTCCAGGAGAAATCTACACGGATACTGTTAGCCAGTGGCCAGCACCAACACACAAAATGATAAGAATGTCAGTGTTTAAAAGAGCTGGAACTTTTTGAAACAGAGAAGTACATGGACTTTGTCAATCTGATGTTTTAACGAGGACACAGATGCCACCATTTTGCTTGGCTAAACTTTCTTTAGAGAGGTGGGGGGGTGAGGGGGGTTGCCTGTTTCTGAGGATACTAATTATATCTCAAGTTACAGCCAAGAAAAAATTTCCCTCTAGACTACTGTTGCCACCCGCAGTTGGGCTCAGAATTAGGTATTTTTATAAAACAATAATGTTGGAAGTATTTTGATGTCCCTTGAAATACCAATAATATGAGATTTCCTAAACGTTCAACTTTTAAAGAAAAATCACTTAGACAATCTCTCTTAACAGGAATGCAAATGACATAGAAGTGTTTCAAGTGGAATTTCTCTCTTCTCCAACAGGAGGGTTTTCTTTAACACAACCAGGGGTCATTACCAATAAATTAGAGTCAATTTCTATTTCACCTTTTAAGTTAAACATAAGATAGAGCGTGACTCAGTCCCACAAAACATGTTTTGAAGTAGGTAAATCTGCTCATGGCAACTTCACAAATGTTCCTTTGACTCTGGATTTATTATTTCAACTGTCTCTGGTGAGGGCATTTCATATGCTTATAAATCTCTTTAGTTTCTTTTTGTGTTTTAGTGCTTCATGTTAATGGACTCCGTAACTGTTACATAAAACACATCTATCAGCAAAGGTTTGGGAACAAACATTTATACCAAGACTGTTTAAAAGTTGGCAGGCTTGGTGAACAGTAAATAACAGTGAATAGGACAGAACATAAATACACAGATCAATTTAATAACAGATTGTCTCCAAAGAATTAAAAACAGTGTTGCCTGAACTGTCAAGGAAACACATCCAGCACCCAGATCAATGCAGCATGAAGTAGGGTCATCAGGCTTTTATAGCGCTGGGTTTTAGTTCTTTTGCATAAATTTTCTTTAATTTCTGGAATATAATCAGTGTTTAACCCATCTCCTTTACAGGTTGCAAGAACCGTATTTACCTGCGCTCTGCTTCTCATCCCTTCCGAATTATCCTGCAGGATGACAGCTGTGCTTCCATGCTCCCTACATTAACCAC
>NW_003852555.1:1036053-1069175 GCF_000181295.1 Otolemur garnettii | reverse complement strand
ACATCCTACCTTTGAAACACCTGAGGCTTCAAGTTTTGTATCCCAGTGCCCTGCCTGGGACAGCTGCTGCTTCTGTCCTGGCTGGTGGGGAAGGAGCTCAGGGAGGGCAAGAACAGAGTGTCTTAATGACTCCTGGATAGAAGAGTGTTTGTCAGTTTTGCCCCCGTGGGCGTATAAAAGATTTGTTTTTAATCTTTTGAAGATCTTAGTTATTGAAAGTTTGTCAGGGGAGCTCATGAAGGTGAGAACACTGGGAAAGCTCCAGAAGCTTCCATATCAATGACAAGAAGGACAAGCCTGTCCAGTCATTTCACCCCTGATGCAGGGTCTAGCCAGTAGCCTCTGGGGTCTCCTGACGATCACGGGTGACTTCACGCTTCCCCCTCATCCAACATTTGAAGGAAATTTCCCAGGCAAAACAAAACTCATTCAAACAGCTAGTTATGTAAAAAGTACTTTGTGCCAGTTCCACTGTACTTTGAAAGGAAGGGAATATCTGACTGAACTAAGATGTTATTTACATAAATGAGGGGGAAAGTTAACATACTGAATAAAAAACAAAGGGTTTTCATAGACACTTAAGTGTAGTTTTGACAGCCATATTTTATAAGCAGCAGAAATCTAAAATACGCCTCTAACGTGCTAAGAACAAAAACCCACTAAATATGGATAAAACTATACTCTTTGGTACTCATAAATGATTAATAAATAAAACACAAGCAGCCTGTTTCTGTGATGAATCAGAACTTCCACAACAAAAGACCCAAACTGAAAATACTATACCGTCGTTATTTATTTTGATAGGACAAAAAAATAACTCCCAAGAGATTAGCTAATCTTCTTATCATACATGTGATACTAGGGTTTCATTTTGTAGTCTTACATTTTATCTATAATCTTAATTGTATAATGTTACGCTATGATTGCATCACTTCAAATATTTTTGCATGTGAAAGAGACCATACAGGAATTTACAAAAATGAAAATAGTTGTATTAGGGTAGTAAGATTGTTTATAAGTGGTTTTTGAAGAATCAGTGACTGAGAATTCTCTAAAATTGGTAAAAGACATCCAGTTACAGAGTCAAAAAATTCTATGTAACCCAAGGAGGATACATTTTTAAAAATCTAACCTTAAGCAAATTCTTTAAAAACTGCTTCAAAAACCAAAATATAGAGAGTAAAAATGTTGAAAGCATTCAGATAAAAAACCAGGTCACTTTCAACAGCGCGACAATTAGACGAACAGCAGATTTGTCAATAGAAATTATGAAAGTTTGAAGTCAAAAGAAAAGACATATTCATACAGCTGAAAGAAAATAATTTTATACTAGGCAAAAAGTATCCTCAGAAATGAAGGTCAAAAGAAGACATTTTCAGGTAAACAAAAATAAAATAATTTACCACTAGCAGACTAGCAGTTAAGTAAATACCAAATGGAATTCTTCAGGCAGAAGGCAAATGATCAATCACACATGGAAGGTCTGACAGATAGAAAGTAATGACAAACAATGATATGTAAATCTGTGGGTAAGTCTAAATGTATATGAGTTTATTAGGTAGTAATAATTATGTTATGGGGGTAAAATAAAATACATGACCATCCATAACACTCCACAGAGGGCAAATGGAGGTGAAGTGTCCTGAGGTTCTCCCATTACCCAGAAAGAGAATAAAAGTAACAAGTAATATCAGGCTTTGAAAAATCAACTGTAAGCTCTAGTCTAACGACTGGAAGAATAATAAAAGAATATATGACTATCAATAGAGTAGAGGGGGAATACACATTAGTCCCACCACCTCAGAATAAAGCAAGAAAGGGGAACATAAACCAGAATACCAAGAGAAAAAAATGTAGGTGTTTATGTAAGTGGATATTCAAATGTCAACAGATTACGTATTCTACTTAAGATAAAAACTGTTAAACTTCATTGAAAAATCAGTTTATGCTACTCATTGAGATATATTAAAACACAAGTAAAACACAAGTACAGAAAGGGTAAAAGGATCACACAAAAAGATAAACCAAAAGAGAGTTATGTTAATATCAGTAAGGCAAAAAGGCATTACTAGAAATAAAGAATGATATTTCATGGCTCGTAGCTCAGTGGTTAGGGTGCTGGCCACATACACTGGGGCTGGCGGGACCAGGGCTTGCAAAACAACAATGACAGTTACAACGACAACAACCTGAAAAAATAGCCAGGTGTTGTGGCAGGCGCCTGTAGTCCCAGCTACTTGGGAGGCTGAGGCAAGAGAATAGCGTAAGCCCAAGAGCTGGAGGTTGCTGCGAGACGCCATAGCACTCTACAGAGGGTGACATGAGACTGTCTCAAAAAAAAAAAAAAAAGGATGATATTTCATAATGATAAACATTTAATCATCAAAAGATAATTTTAGATTTGTTTGCATTCAATAAAATTTCTTCAAAATATATATAAAAATATATATAGTATAAAGAAAAAATTTACAGACCTACAAGGAGAAGCAGACAATCTACAGTCATAACGAGATAGATTTTTAATATACTTTCCTCAGTAACTCTTATAACAAGCAGATAAAAAGTCAATAAGAATAGATATATGAATGTAGGGTGCATAAACAACCTGATAGACATATAGACTACTAAAGCCAACAAGGGCAGAATCAAAAAAACTGTTCAGACCCTCTGGGATAAAGCAATTCCCCACATATTGAAAAGAATGAAATAATACAGAAAATGTTCTCTGGCCACAGTGTAACTAAGCTTGAAATCCCTAACAAAAAGCTCTTTTAAAGGCATCCTTTGGATGACTTAATGCCTTCTGCAACAGTTTGGATGGGATTGGAGGCCATTATCCTAGTGAAGTATCTAAAGAATGGAAAAACAAACACCACATTTTCTCACTATTAAATTGGAACTAAATGAAAAGCATGCCCGTGCTCAGGAGGAAGTATTAATAAAACTTAACAGAAATCAAGTAGGGAGGCAGGAGGAGGGCATGGGTGAAACCTACATAACGGGTACAGTGAACACTGCATGGGTGATGGGCATACCAGGACTCAAGTGCTATAAAAGTGATCCTAGTAACTAAAAATATTTTTATCCTTCTAATACTTTGAAATTAAAAAGAAAACCAGGAGCCCTTACACTTTCCATGTTTTACAGAAAAAAAAAAGCAAATAAAACCATGAAAACAGACTTCTACAAACTTTTAAATCATGTGATACTTATCTCGGTACTCTAAAAATTTCATGGACTTTTAATAGTAAAAATTAGAAGGCCAAGAAAAAACTTGTTCTTTGTAAATGAAGTACTATACTTCTATAACATGGGTCAAAAAAGAAAAATGTAAAGTAGGAGATATTTTTAGCTAAATGATCATTAAAACTTGAGAGAAGTAGTTAAATATTTGCTTGTTAAGAGAAACTATTACTTTCAGTGCTTTAAAAAAGGCATAAAAGTTGATGAATTAAGAGTCTATCTCAACAATAGAAAAAAATAACAATCTACTAAACACAAAGTAGAAAGAAGGTAATAAACAGAAAATAAATTAATCAAATCAAACCAAATATATTATATTTACCAGCCTCCTTGGTGAAACTGTCCAAGGAAAATGAGAAAAGAAAAACCAAATAACCAATATCAGGAATGAAAAAGAAGACATTACTATAGATCCTTACTATATGTCTGTGTTTTACAGACATTACTATAAAATCATAAAAAGATATTTGAAACTTTATATAAATCTATTTTAAAATATAAGTGAAATGGATATGTTCCTTGAAAAATATGACATGTAAAAATTGACACAAGGATAGAAAATTTGAATAAACCTTCAACTATTTAACAAACTAAATTTATTTTATTTTATTTTATTTTTTTTTTGAGACAGAGCCTCAAGCTGTCCCCCTGGGTAGAGTGCCGTGGCATTACAGCTCACAGCAACCTCCAACTCCTGGGCTCAAGCGAGTCTCCTGCCTCCGCCTCCCAAGTAGCTGGGACCACAGGCGCCCGCCACAACGCCCGGCTATTTTTTGGTTGCAGCCGTCATTGTTGTTTGGCGGGCCCGGGCTGGGGATTTGAACCCGCCACCTTAGGTGTACATGGCTGGCGCCTTAGCCGGTTGAGCTATAGGCGCCGAGCCACAAACTAAATTCATAATTTAAAACTTTACAATAAGGAAAAGTCCAGGCCCCGATGGCTTTAAACAAACATTGAAGGAAGAAAGAACGATGTTACACAAACCCTTTAAAAGAGTACAGGAAAATCATCTACCTTTTGTAATACGTGCCTGGCAGGGGAGATACCATAATCATGAAGGTGGTTTTCCCGGGTTGAGGCTTTCCCAGGTTGTGCTGACCCCTGTGATTTCTCCAAATGTGGGAAGCTCAACTGCATAATATGTGGTAGTGGGGGACTTGTGTTTGCACTTTCCCTTGTTGGTGGGGGGCTACCTTTTGCCAATTCATGTTAAGGGATATAAAAATTGACAGGAAATTCCAAGAAGGAAAAATTTAAGGCTAGTTTCATTCATCAATTAGATGCAAATATCCAGAAAATAAGATTATCAAATTTACCCACTAACATCAAAATGGGCTGTGGGTAATCAACTCAGCCTGAACTGGAAAGCGGTGGCCACACTTACCTACTGTTTTCTCCTGAACTTTAGGGGAAAGCCAGTTTGGGGGGCTTTTTTGTTTGTTCTTTTTGTTTTGGGCAAGTTTTTTATTTTAAAAATCTTAGCAAACCACATACAGTAATACACAAAAAAAGGCCAATACGTGTTGGCTGTATTCCAGAATGTAAGCTTACGTTAAGATGTTAAATCAAGGCAGGCCACGTGTGGGTGGCTCATGCCTATAATCCCAGCACTCTAGGAGGCCAAGGCAGGTAGATTGCTTGAGCTCACAAGTTTGAGACCCTGAGACAAAGTGAAACCCCCCTGTCTCTACTGAAAATAGAAAAACTGAGGTCAGAGGATCACTTGAGCCCAAAAGGTTGCTATGCCACAGCGGTTGCTGTGAGCTATGATACCACAGCACTCCACCCAGGGTGACAACTTGAGACTCTGTCAAGAAAGGAAAGAAGAAAGAAAGAAAGAGAGAAGAAAATCAATGTAAATTATCATAGTAGTAGAATAAGGGAAAATCATATAATTTGAATCAAATGTATAATAAAAATCTAGCAAACTAGGACTAGAAAGGAATTTTATTAATTTGAAAAAATATTCCCTAAAAGAATGTTCAGCAAACATTGTATTTCACGGTGAAACACTGAAAGTTCTCTGTCAAGGACTGGGCACAAGACAGTATGAGTTTCCTAGGGCTGCGGTAACAGATGACCACAAACAGAACTCTCACAGTTCCGGAGGCTAGCAGTCTACCATCAAGGTGTTGGCAGGGCCATCCCCTCTTTGAAGGCTCTAGGGCAGTGGTTCTCAACCTCCCTAATGCTGTGGCCCTTTAATACAGTTCCTATGGGTCTCGACCCACAGGTTGAGAACTGCCGCTCTAGGGAAAGATCCTTCCCTGCCTCTTCTAGCTTTTGGTGGTTGCCAATCATCCTTGGCATCCCTTGGCTTATCCCCTCAGCACTCCAATCTGTTTCCATCTTCACATGGTGTCCTCTGTGTGTGTCTGTCTTTTCTCTTTTTATAAGGACACCAGTCATATTAGAGTAGGACATACTCTACTCCAGTATGATCACATTTTAACTTGATTATGTCTGCAAAGCCTCTAATTCCAAATAAGGTCACATTCAAAGATACTAGAGTTTAGACCTCAATATCCTTTAGGGTGACAATTCAACCTACAACCCCAGGACTCCCATTGTTGCCACTTCCTTTTGTACTATAGGTCCTAGCTGGGACAATAAGGCAAAAATAAACAAATAAGAGGCATAATGAAGTAAAACTGTCATTATTCAGAGATGATATAATTGTCTTTGAAGACAATCCTAAAATAATTCACAATTATTGGAATGAAAAAGTTTAACAAGCTTGGTATATACGAGGTTAATATACAAAATTAATTTTACTACAATATAAAACTAAATACTTGGAAATCAATCTAATAAAACATGTGTAAGCCCCCTCTAGGCAGAAAGCTATAAAATCTTATTGAGAGAAATTAAAGACATAAATATGCTATGTGCATGAATTAGAAGACTCAAAACTGTAAATGTGCCAAATCTTAAATGCAATGCCACTCAAAATCCTTGCCTGAATGTGGAAACTGATGGGCTGATTCTCAAGTTTATATAGATATGGAATAAGTCAAGAGTAAACAAGTATTTGTTGAGCGAAGTTGAGAGGATATATAGTATTTTCAACTTCGTTCAACAAATTCGTGGCTACTCTTGACCTCGACACATGAAGCTATGTTAATTAAGACAGTGTGGTATTGGCACACAGACAGATAATTGGGTCAATGGGACAGATAGAGTGTCCAAAAACAGGCACATGCATATGAGGACTCTTGCTTTATGACAGAAGTGGCACGAAAGAGCAGTGAGAAAGGAGAGACTTATCAATATGGCCAGAACAAGTGGATATCAATGTGGAGAAAAGATAAATTTAGTCCCTACCTTATGCTATGCACCAGTGTAGTTACATAGAAAAACATGGATGAATTTCCCAAACATTAAGTCAAGTAACAACAACAAAAATACCGTAATGTTCCATTTGTACAAAGCTTAAGTCAGAACTGCAGTTAATTTGGGGAGGAAAAACTATTAACCGGCAGGGGTTATAAGATGAGTTTTTAGAGAACTGGTGAATATTTCATTTCCTTGCCTGGAGGTGGGGTGGGGGGTGGCATAAATAAGCACAAAAAGTATTTAGGCCCAGTCATTCATGCAACAGCTTTTTATAGAGTCATCACTATGTACCTGGCATTCATTGTACTATATCTGGGACATCAAAAGGAATGATCTCTGCTCTGGTGGTACCTTCTTCTGATAGCGGAGACAGACAAAAACAATTACAGTAATAGACACAGATAAATATATAGTCAGCCAGTGGGGTAAGTGTTCTCAGAGTCACTCTTAGCTTGCTACTTTGGGGCAGGCTCCAGAACAAAACCATGAAGTCCTTCACCTAACCGAATCATAAAAATAGTTCAGAAGTGTCTGTCCATGCCAAAAAGCAAAGGTTTACTCTTTTTACCTATAACAAATGGTTCCAATGTCATTTTAAATCTACAGTTAGGTACACTGAGGAATCCCAACTGTTTATCCAAGGAAAATCTTGGCCTGAAAGTCATGGTACCAGTCCCCTCCTCCAAAAGAGAGAGAATATTAATAATTTCTGGTTAATTTTAGGGGTCTTAGTTTACAGAGAAAATGTTCTTTTGAAATCATAATTCAAAAAGCAGTGAGTATTAAAATAACCTTTCCCAGGTTATGAAATACTTATATACTGACTGTAGGACACCTGGGAAATCAGATTACAAAGAAAACAAAAATCCGCAATTCTATCACCCTAGCTACTGCAAATGTTTCGGTGCAAAGCTTTGGATTTTTAAAATCCCTTTTACAGGGTGGCTGTATAGAACTTTATATCCACCCTGTAGGTTAATTTTCACAGGTGAGAAGAGAATTTCTGTATGGTTTTGCAACCTGAGTTGTCCATTTAAAAATACAATGGGAATTTCCCCAGTCATTAAATAATCTTCCTAAACATAATTCTTAAGTTTGTGAAAAGTTCATTGTATAGATACAGCTAAAAGTCTGTTTGTCCACCTTGTTTCCATGGGAAAGAATTTTACTGGACCCGTGTCGGGAAATGCTCCCCTGAAAACAGCGTACATACGATCACAGGCTCACCCGGCACATCAGATACTTAAAACCAATTTAAAAGTTTTTCCAAACTTTTAAAGGGAGCAAAGGGAGTACTGGGAATCCAGCAACTTCCAATTTCCCGCAAACGCTATTCATCTCAGACAGAGGCCATCCATCCTGTGAAACAGAACCCAACCCATCCAGGGGTCCCAAGGTTCCGAGCAGCGTCCAAAGCTCAGCTAAAGGTTCGTATGGAGCAGTCAGACCCGGCCGGCTCCGCGGAGCTCCCCGCCCACCGGCGCGCGAGGTGCGGGGCAGAGCCGCAGCCCCAAGTCCTCGACTTTCCATCCCGGTTTAATCCGCGCCTACGGGGTCGCACCTGCCGCGCCCGGAGCCGAGGATCCCCGCCTCTCCCGGCGCTGCGCCCGGGCAGCTGGGGCTCCCTCCCGGCCTGCAGCTCTGAGCGCCCGTGGCAGCGCAGGGGAAGGACTCGGGCTGCGCCCTCTGCGTGCGGTACGGAGTCCCAAATTCTGGTGTCGCAGCTGAACTTGGGAGGGACGCGCTCCGAGTCCCCGCCCTGGCCCGACCGCCGGATCCCCATTCCCCGCCTCCGGGAGCGCGCAGGCGCAGCGACCCGGCGTCCCTCCTTCGGCCCGGAGCCGTGGTCGCTCCGGTGTGGTCACCGCTACTGCCGCCGCTCACCATGGGCCCCAGTCCCCGGCTGCTGGTACCTCTCCTGCTTTGCGTGGGGCTCGGCGCGCTCGTGCCCTCTTCGGAGGCTTCAGGCGTTCGCAAGCGAGGCCCCTCGGTGACAGCCAAGGTGACCCACGGGCGGGCAGCAACTCCCCCTCCGTGGGCTGGGGGGCTTTGGGGACCAGGACCTCTGTGTCAGGGCCAGCAGGGGGGAGGCTTCCCGGGCGCAGGGAGACCGGAGGCGGCTGAGGGGCTGGCGGGGGGTGCACCGCCGGGGGTCCTCTCCTGGGAGACTCTGGGCAAGCCGGTCCCCGCCGTCCACTGCATGGCCTCAGTCTCAGAGGTCGGTGGTCTGAAGTCACCAACCTGGGAGCTGGAGAGGCTTCCGGAATCGGCGGGCCAGGTTTCCAGGAAGGAGACTGCCCAAGTACTTCCTTCGGCGTGGCCTGGACTTGGGAGCAGAGCAGGACGAATAGCGGAGGGACGGGGAACTGTGGAGAGGAAGCGCTCAGAGCGCCGGGCAGCAGCCGGGCCACCCGCCGCGGTGTCACCAGGCCCGGAAGAGCCCGGGGCAGCATTAAGCACCTCGCTCAAACCACGGGGTGTCCCCCTCTATTTAGGAACCCCAGCCTCCCCGGGTAGGAGAGGTTCGCTTTTAGACTAAGGGCTGGGGGCAGGCTCTGGACTTGGGAAGGTGCCAAGAGGTCACCTGTAGAACTGCGGACAGCTTTGATTTGGGAACAGGGGCGGGAATCGGCAGGCCACTACGCCTTGAAGGCTTCTTCCTACTTAATCCGCTTCCGTTCTTATTTCGGCATATTTACCCAAGGTTGGAGGAATGGGAGGGTGCAGGGAGAGAGAGGGAGGGAATGATTTGGTGCTCATGATCCACTTCTGGAAAACCCACTGACAGGAGTGTCCTGGAAACTGGAGGGAGGAGGAAGCTGAAAGTGGGCTTAACTATCAGTCTGGTGTTTGCCAGTGGAAATTACAGTGTTGAACTAGAGGAATGCTTGAATCTTCTACAGAGGGGAGGAGAGGGCTCTGGAGATGGGTTGGGGGTGTTCAGGTGGAGGTGATGAACACAGCCTGATTGGAGAAGCACGGATTCTACTCCCAGCCCGATCTTTTAAGTAGCTTTGGGAAATGGCTTCTGCAAGGCCACAGAGCTGAACAGGGATGGAGCCATAAACATAAAATTCATACACTTGTGAAATGTTGATGGACGTCAACCCTAATATACATTAGGTAACATTGAAAAACACCTGAGAGTTGAGTAATACCAACAGAGTAGGCAAAAGGAACTGCACGTGCAAGGTCTTCTGACAGGAAAAAGGCACCTGTGCTCTAAGGGATTGCAGAGAGCCCAGGGTGTGGCTTCAGCACAGGAGGAGAAGAACACAGCTGCAGTCAAGGTCAAAGGAGAGAGCAGTGAAGTTGGGCCGTCCTAGAGGCCACAGGTGGGGCGTGGGTATTGATGCAATTATCCTTATAATCTGAAGGTTTAACCTAAGTGCAGTCAGAGCTGCTGAAGGGTTTGAAGCATGGAAATGACATCTCATGTATCCTGCTCAGTGGAGAGTGAACTAGGAGGTCCTTCAGGGCTCCAGGACAAGAGTCCAGATAATGGCTGTTTTAGAGTGGTGATCGTGGAAACAAGGAGCAGATAAAATACAGCATGCCCAGTTAGATGTGACTTTCAGATGAACAATGAATAAGTTTTTAGTGTATGTGCCTTGCAGTATTTTGTAAACAGGTTTCACCTGGGAAGCATTTGCAATCTACTGCTGCAGAGACTCACCCCAGAGAAAGTCAGTTACAGTCTTGGGGGGTCAGCCCAGTCTCACACCTTGTCAAAGCTTTCTGGTGATTCTGAGCCTGGACTGGGCACCAGAGAGAGCCTGCAGGTGGCTACAGGTGGCTGCAGGAGGGAGTTAGAATATCATGCTGACTTCTAGCCAGCGCACTGTTATGGAGGGAGAGTTTTCATGTACTCTTCTTCTCAAAATTGTCACGTAACATTTTTATAATAAAGTTCTAAAAGCTAATTGTGTAGGGGAGTTTTAGATTCAACTCTGTTGAATTCCTTTTTCAGTCAGCTTTTTAAACAGCTGAATCTATTGGAACATGAAGGCATTAAATGTAATTTCTCCGAGTGCAGAAAAGCAGTGTGGTTGGCCATTGCTCTGGTGTATTGATTTCCCCAGCAGTCTTTTTGTTTACCTCTAATTTCATTTAAAGACAGGAATCTGTAAATAAGAGAAATATGAGTTGCTGTTCGCCCCACAGTGTCACTAACTTCCTGCACGGATCCTGCTGCCCAGCTAGCCCTGCCGTTTCCTGCCCCTGCCCATCAAGATTCAGGTGGGGACTCTGGCTCACTTGTCTTGGTGGCTTGCATGCACACTTGCAGCCCTGCATTTTCCAGCCAATGCCATGGGCTCTGTGCAGGGTCCAGCCTGAGTGTGCACAAAGAATGCTGCCGTCCTTTCAGCTGCATGCACATCGCAACTTTCGCAGACATTAGTATGTAGTGGGCTACAGCTGCCCTTGGGCAAGTTATGTAAGGCCCTAGGCTCAGTTTCCTCTGTAGAATGGAAATAGACATAAAACCCACCTGGGAGGGTTTTCCATACTAAACGTGATCAAGTGGATGTCTCAGTCTGTTTGTGTTGTTGTAAAGGAATACCTGAGGCTGGATAATTTATAAGGAAAATTTATTTAGCTCATGGTTTTGCTGGCTGGAAGGCTTAAGATTGGGTATCTGGTGAAAGCCTCATGCTTCTTCCTCTCATGGTAGAAGGCAGAGGGGAACTGGGGAGCTGGTATGTGCAGAGATCACACCAGTGAGAGAGGATACAAGGTGGGGGGTGGTGCCAGGCTCTTTTTAACAACCAGCTTTCCTGGGAACTGATAGTTAACTCATTCACTCCCTGGAGAACAGCACCAAGCTGTTCACAACCCGAACATTGAGCCCTGCCTCTGACATGGGGTCTCAAATTTCAGCATGAGGTTTGGAGGGGACATACATCCAAAGCATAGCAGCAGGTAAAGTGTTTAGTCCATGTCGAACCCCTTAACATTTCCTAACTGCTTGTGCTGAAATGCGCCTACAGCAGGGGGAACTAAAACGCTTTCTAGCCCTCAGGGTTCCCTGCCTAGACTGGGAAAGCCGTATTAATGATAGGTCATGGCTTAACTAGAGGCGGCCTGGGGTTGAACTTCTAGCTCTCACATCACGTAACCTCCCTCATTCCCTACTTTTCTCATTGGTAAATTAGTGATAGTTCCTGCCCCCACAATGTGGTGAAGATTAATTATATAAGATATTCGTGTTTGTTTCCTTCCTCTTCCTCCCACTTCCAATTTCTCCCCCTTTATTTAAATGTCCCCCAACCTGTACATTCCCTGAGCCTCCACCACAGTGCAGACCATCATGACCTTACTGTAGGAGCCTCCACACCTTTTCCCCATTTGGGTAATATTCCCAAAGCCTCCCACAGGCCTATTCTTTCCTTTCTGTCTGTTGCCGGAAAGCTTGTTCTCTCTGCTTTCTGGACCTGGTGGGGAGCTCCCTTCCCCTGTCCCCCCACCCCTATTGTGGTTAGAAAGGCTGCACTGCTTCTCTGCACACAGACCACACTTCCTGTCTTGGTGCTTTGGTCCCAGAAAGAACTCTGCAAGTCAGGGCCTGTGCCCATTTGTCCAAGAAAACTACTGACCTCCTCCCTGGTCTGCCTCCCATCATAGCTCCTCCAGGACACCCTTTCTCAGCTTGGGCATGTGGAGTCTGACAGTTAAGTTCACAAATTCATCTTAGAAATAGTGCTGCATATCTCATTGCTGAATATTACTCTCCTTGGGAAGCTATGCACTGATGGCAGTGCCTAGTTCACCCTACAAACAATTTTGGAACTCTTTTTCTGGAATGGCAATCAGAGATGTCATCATATTACCCTTGATGTCCTGAATGTTATCAAAATGTCTTTCTTTAAATATTTTGTTTATCTTTAGATAAAGAAAAAAGTCACTGGGGGTCAGATCAAGTGAGTAGGGAGGGTGTTCCAATATGGTTATTTGTTTACTGACTAAAAACTTCCTCATAGACTGTGCTGTGAGAGCTGGTACACTGTCGTGATGCAAGAACCATGAGTTGCTGGTGAAAAGTTCAGGTCCTTTTGTCTAAGTTTTTCATAATACTTCTCACAAGTCCTTTGACACATGATTTGAAAAACTCTTGAAATGTTTTTGTAAGTTCTGCTCATTACTGGCACCTTGACCTGTCTTCACCAGTGACGCTTTCTCTCCCCTCCTAAAAACATTTAATCCATTTGTTCCCTGACATTTTCTTCATGGCATTATCCCTATAAACTCAAAACTAACATGTCTCTGATTTCACTTTCACTCTTGCCAAGTTTAACAAGAAATTTAATGTTTGTTCATTGCATTTATTCAAGCTCCAACATTTTTGTGATGGCACACAAAAACATGCCACAAAATGTACACCACTCAGCAGGGCACCACCACGTTGACGTGAACACAGCTGTGAGACACTGAAATACCAAGGTTAGGGAACCTTACTGAATTGTTTATACAGTTCTGAGAGTACTTGTCACAGACTGCCTTGTGCTCTGGTTATGCGTTTACCTATCCTTTAGTTTAAGCTAACTTAGGACAGGGATTTCCATATGGAGTTTGTGCCCTTTTACATACATTGCCTTTTACATTGATCCTTAATAAATCATTATTGACTACATAAGATTTCATTTTATCCTTGCCATTATATTTGGGAAAAGTGGTGTATTTTCTTGCATTCACTCATGAAGTTGGAAGATACTGCAATTTGGGGAAAGAATCATATTAGTACATGAACCAGGCTGTATCTAAAAAAACTAAGATTTTTGTTGCAGAGTTATGCTGGGGGACAGGTGCTTTTTCTTCATCTTCTCATGATGCTCTCCCAGATTTATTCTTTATGCTTCTAAATTTTGACAGGCTTTACTCTCTGTCCTTTAAGCCTCTCGGAGGCTTTCCTGATGTGTACAGTCCTTCATAGACAAGAAGATTATGTTCCTGGTTCTCTTTCCGGTATTGCTTCATTTTTTCTGGTTGTGGAATTTACACCTTGGCTTGGAAGTCCCTTTAGAGACCCCGTTTCTCTTTGACACCAGCCCTGCAGTGACCAGGCTCACGAGTGTGTGGAGGCAGCTTCCTCCCCCACCATGTTGAGTGGCTTCCTTCTTTTGCACGCCTCATCTCACGGGCAGGGCCTTTTACGCATTCTATAAAGCACTTCTATACAAATATTAAGAAAAGTTTTGCTGCTTTGGCCGTATGAAAATTTTAAAATGTCACATGGAACACTAAATACCACATCAGCCCATGACAGACGTTCTGATGTATCGGCAGCAGCTCTCGTCTTGCACCAAAGCTTGACAGTCTTTACTTAGTGATTTTTCAAAACTGTAAGTCATCTTTTTTCTTTGACAACCCTTCTTATGTTTTTTAAAGCCATTTCTTGAAATGTCTTTTTTTCCCCATTCAAACAGTAAATTGGTTCATATAATCTAAACTCGCTAATAGAATGCCCTTCGACTCCATGGCCTTTTCAAGCATTCTGCCTCAGAACCGTCATCACAGTGATTTGTAAAGCAAAATGTATATGCTATCGTTTCAGATAAAACACTTTTAAAAAGAAGTCCAAGAGAACTTTTGAGGTTTAACCTGCAAACAGTGACATACTCGCTTCTAGATAGGTGTTTTCTTTTTTCTGTTCCAAAATGTCGTGGTAAAGAAAGAATAAATTCCTCTTGGGTAACTTTGTAAATATGAGGACTGAGTCTAGTGTCTCAGTTACAGGGTGAATGGCTTTGCTGGGACCCGAGCACGACATGGGCTGCCCTTTGGATGAGGCTGGGGACCTGGTGCCATCCTGTGCTCAGACACGAGTGACGAGCCTTTTGAAGGACCACTGTGTGTTTCTTCATCCTTTACAGTTTCTGGGATCGCAGACATTTGTTGAGAACTCACTGGGAATTTGGCACTATTTTAAATTAAAAAAAATAAATCTAGATGGTTAGCCCATTTCTCTTTTCACCAGTTTTTTTTTCCCTCCTGCCAGATTAGAAAGCATTACTTTTTATTTATTTATTTTATTAAAGCATAAACACATAGATCATGTATACATTAATGCATTTATGGGGTACAATGTGCTGATTTCATATAGAATTAGGAATGCTTACATTACACTGGTTAATATATACCTCATCTCATTTACTTAGTTATTGTGTTAAGACATTTATACTCTATGCTAATAGATCCGACATGTACCCTTGCATCATGCACCATAGGTGTGATCCCACCATTCACCCTCCCCCGATTTGACCTCCTCCTTCCCCTCCTATCCCCCTTCCTCCCTTCTTCATCTTGGGCCATAGTTGTGATCTATTCTTCATATAAAAGTGTGAGTGATTGTAAATTGGTTTCATAATAGTACTGAGTACATTGGATATTTTTTCTTCCATTCTTGAAATACTTTACTAAGTAGGATATGTTCCAGCTCCATCCAGGTGAATGTAAAAGAGGTAACGTCTCCATCTTTTTTAAGGCTGCATAGTATTCCATGGTATACATATACCACAATCCATTCATGGGTTGATGGGCACTTGGGCTTCTTCCAGGACTTGGCTATTATGAAATACATTACTGGGATCTGATCAAACTAAAAAGCTTCTGCACAGCCAAGAACATAGTAAGTAAAGCAAGCAGACAACCCTCAGAATGGGAGAGGATATTTGCCAGTTATGCTTCTGACAAAGGTTTGATAACCAGAATCCACAGAGAACTCAAACTTACTAATAAGAAAAGAACAAGTAATCCCATTGCACTGTGGGCAGGGAACTTGAACAGAAACTTCTCTGAAGAAGATAGGCACATGGCCTACAGACACATGAAAAAATGCTCATCATCTTTAATCATCAGAGAAATGCAAATCAAAACCACTTTGAGATATCATCTAACTCCCGTAAGAGCGGCTCACATAACAAAATCCCAAAACTACAGATGTTGGTGTGGATGCAGAGAAAAGGGAACACTTCTGCACTGCTGGTGGGAGTGCAAGCTAATACGTCCCTTTTGGAAAGAAGTATGGAGAATACGCAGGGATCTAAAAGTAGACCTGCGATTTGATCCTGCAGTTTCTCTACTAGGTGTATATCCAAAAGACCAAAAATCACTTTATAACAAAGATTTGCACCAGATTATTACTGCAGCTCAAAGCATTACCTTTTAAAAGAGCCACATTTTCTACTCTGATCTTTATCCACAAAGCCAGAAACAGGAAATAGCAACTTGTCTGAGAGGTGTGAGAAGAGTGGCTGACCCCAACAGCAATGGACCAAACTTTAAACTCAGTACTTAGAACAGTGCCTGTCCCATGAGTGGTGCTCAGTTAATGTTTGTTGAATGAATATTTGTGAGTGAAATGCAGCCACTCAGTGGTTTTAGGGTACCCTTCATTGATACAATGTTCCTTCATGATTCCTTTATAAAATATTAGTGGGAAGGACCTTGGTATTTGGATCAATTCTTAGATTTGAATTTTGACTTGCCTGTATGTGTGGCCTTTCCACATTATAACCTTCTGCAATGCCCCTCCACCACACACAGGTCTTCTTCGATGTGAAGATTGGAGACAAAGATGTTGGCAGGATTGTGATTGGCCTCTTTGGAAAAGTTGTGCCTAAGACTGTGGAAAACTTTATTGCTCTCGCAACAGGAGAGGTGGGTCTTGGTTTTATTTCCTTTAACTGTGTACAAATTTGGTTCTTCTTTTTTTGAAGCCAAATATAAAGAAGTCTTCTGGGAAGGTAAGTATTCAATTAGTATATCAGATGAATTTGTGACACCTTATATTTCACATTATTTTCCTATAAAATCCGCATGTTTCAGGCATTCGGTATGCGACAGCTTCTAGAAATTGGGGGAAATAATCCTCGACTGAAAATGCACTTTGCTGTCTTTTTACTTCCTAACATTAATACTTTGCTTCCATAGTTTGTTTATTTTGTTGTCAGCTAGTGATAAGTTTTTCTCAGAAAATGGTCACTGGGACCTAATTAAGTTCAGCAGCTATTTTCTTTCATTTTCTCATTTTGTTCTTATTTTTTTGGAGAGATGAGGTCTCACTGTGTTACTTCCAGGTAACCCTGAATTTATCTTTCCGTAAGGGTTTTATCTACTTGCGTCTTTAATGGAAATAATCTCTTTAGAAAGGATATGGATATAAAGGAAGCCAGTTTCATCGCGTCATCAAGGATTTCATGATTCAAGGAGGCGACTTCACGGCTGGAGATGGCACTGGCGGTAATGTCGTCTTAGCCTTTTTCCCTTCCAACTTACAAAATTGAAACCTAAGATTAACCCTCTGTATTAACTCAAAATACTAAAATCCCAGACGTAAGGAACAAAGTCACAATGACAGCTCTCATCTGTGAGAGGGATAGAGTTTCCAGGGCCTTATCTACCAGAATCTTGGTAGGTGAGGAGTCCTGATTTGAAGCAGGATTGTTTTGGTGTTCACTGTCTTTCTATAGAGGAGATATAGTCATTCGGCTGCATATTTTGCAGTGGTTTAAATGCTAGACTCCTAGTCTGCAGCCATGGAAAGAGGAAGTGGAGGACATAGAGCTGTGCGCTCTGGGGTGGCAGCTCTGCAGAGGGAAGCGTTGGGGGAGGTAGACGCGGGCCTGGGGGTGGTGATGGCATTTAGGGCAGGATCATAGTGCATTTCCCACCTTCTTTCAGAAGTATTTTTTAGTAATTAAAAAATTAAGGATGAGTATAGTAGCTCACACCTATAATCCAAGCACTCTGGGAGGCCGAGGTGTGTGAATTACTTGAGCTCAGACCAGCCTAAGCAAGAACAAGACCTTGTCCCTACTAAAAACAGAAAAAAAAAAGTTAGTCAGGTGTGGTGGTGGCCACCTTATAGTCACAGCTGCTCAGGAGGCTGAGGCAAGAGGATTGCTTGAGCCCAAGAGTCTGAGGTTGCTGTGAGCTATGATGACGCCACAGCAGTCTAGTCTGGATGACAGGGTGGGACTCTATCTCAAAAATAAAAAGTTAAAGTAAAGGCTGAGTTAGAAAATTAGGATATGAACTACTTCTTATAAACAAAGCTTGAGCTTACTGAAGTAAGATAATTCCATTTCTGGAGTTCCAGGCCCCCCAGCTTGTTTCTCACTGAGGATCGCAGCCGCCCAGCTCTAGGGAGCCTCCCTTCTCAGAAATGTAGCAGTGTGTTCTTTTCCTGAAAGCACATCATGTATGGAACCACACAGAATTTAGATTTATTTCAGGTTTAAAATGTTTTAATTCAGCAAATACTGGTTTTGGTGGATATTAGCTATCCATTTTTAAAGAAACATGTAAGGCCATTTTCAGGCATTATTTCTCATTTTATATTTATTGCAGTGGTTTCTTCATATATAACAAAAGTGGCTGCATTGATGGTTTGATTTGTCACACATTTGTGAAGATTACTTTTAGTTCTTGCAAAATCCTGCAGAGTATTGGGACATAGAATGAGGCAGAAACAACGTGTTCAGGTGACTCCCAGTGACAGAGTTTGCTGAGAAGGCTCATGGAAGCAACCCCAGCTGCTGCAGAGAAGGGTTGCCTGGAAGCCCTGCAGCCTTCAGTGCGGGCCTCCCACCTTCCCCCAGGGGCCCAGCGGGAGTGGGGCCTGAGCTTTACTCGGCCCTTTTTCTGCTACTGTTTCACTGCCTGTCCTGCCCAGTGTATGTGCCAACTTGAGTTAGAAGTCTCTGAATTTTGGAGAGAGGAACTTTTGGGCCATTTAAATTTAGTCTAGACTCCTCTGGGAGAGAGCTCTCCTACCAGGACACCTTGAATGGCACAGACCAACCAAGCTATCAATTGCTTTTCTTTGAGATCCACTTCTGGGCCTTCTCCCTGAGCCAGGATTTTGAGGTTGGCAACCACTGGATGAGGAGATCCACAAATGGGGAGGTGGGCACGGCGGGCCCTTGAGGTACTGAGCAATGGGCAGACGCTTCTCTTGGTCTTTGGGGAAAGGTCTTCTGCTCTCCCTGCAGCCTTGCTAATACTCCAATCCACGTGCCTCCCTGGTTCTTCTGTTCAGGTTGAGCCCTGGGTGTCCCAACTTGCCATCACCCTGTGTCCCGATGGGCCCTGAAGTTGTTATACCGAATAACTTCCAGACTACCTGCTGTTGCTCTGGGAGTGGAGAAAGAAAAAGCACCAGCTTTAGAGTCAGATGTTCAAACTCTGCTCTGCTAGTGTCATGCTTTCTAATCTTTTTTCCCCATTACGAAACAAGACGGAGAATATTTGTTCCTCAGGCTTGTTATGGGAAGTAGATAAGAGTATATCCTGAGTGCTTGGAATGCCCTGGTTGGGTGCTGAGGTAGCAGTGGCCCAGGACAAGTCACCTCAGCCTCAGGACAGAAACAGCCAGTGTGATGGCTCACCCACCTTTCTGGCTTTAGGATGCCATCCTGCCCTTCAGTTCTTTCTCAGAGCGAAATCAGTTTCAGAGTGAAATCACTGACCTGCTTGATCAAGGGTTGGCACTTGGTTTATGGCCAGAGGATACTCTGACATCCGGTGCCACATTGAGCACTGTTTGTTTGCTTTAAGCCCTGGTTCCCTGCCTCCTTGAGGAGTTAGCTTATCCCTTCTCTCACTTCTCCTTGTGTTCTCCTACCTCCTGTAGGCTCTATTATCTGACTCCACTAAAGCCTTATCTTTCCCTTTGAAGAGTTTACTTCACTGACATCTGTTAATCCTCCTCTTCCTCCTTTTTCTCACCCAGGTATGAGCATTTATGGTGAGACATTTCCAGATGAGAACTTTAAGCTGAAGCATTATGGCATTGGGTGGGTCAGCATGGCCAATGCTGGGCCAGACACCAATGGCTCTCAGTTCTTCATCACCTTAACCAAGCCCACCTGGCTGGATGGCAAACACGTGGTATTTGGAAAAGTCATTGATGGGATGGTAAGTTGATATGCTTTTTCTCCTTCAAAGCCTTATGTTTTTAATGAGAGTACTGTTAGTGATTTATTTTAACCTTAAAACGTGCTTTTTAGAACCCCATTAATGTACCTGCCTGACTTCTTCAGGTAAATAAATTATGTATGATATAGCATCTTAATTGCCAGGGGTATTGGAGCAGCAGCTAGGGACTTGACAAGAAGTTAAGTACTTAATTTATTTCACTACTTGATATAAATAGAAAGCCTATTTTGTTTCGTTTTGTTTTATTTTATTTTTTTGAGACAGAGTCTCATTTTGTCACCCTTGGTAGAGTACCCCTAGTGTCATAGGTCATAGCAAACTCTTGGGCTCAAGTGATTCTCTAGCTTCAGCCTCCTGAGTAGCGGGGACTGCTTGTGCCCACCACAATGCCTGAGTAGTTTTTAGATACAAGGTCTTGCTCTTGCTCAGGCCAGTCTTGAACCTGTGAGCTCAGGCAATCCACCCACCTTGGCCTCCCAGAGTGCTAGGATTACAGGTGTGAACCACTGTACCCAGCCCAGAAAGCCCTTTTAATTGAATCAAATTAAACCAGGGAACCATATATACATACAATGGACTATTATTCACTCTGAAAAAGAAAGGAAATTCTGACACAGGCTATAGTGTGGATCCTTGAAGACATTATGCTAAATGGAATAAACCAGTCATAAAAAGACAAATACTGGATGGTTCCACTTATCTAAAGAAGTCATATTTGTAGACAGAAAGTATAATGGATGTTGCTAGGGGGTGGGGGAGGGGTAAATGGGAAGTGGTGTTTAATGGGCACAGAGTCTGTGTTTTGCAAGATGAAAAGCTTCTGAAGATTGGCTGTACAACAGTGTGAATATACTTAACATTACTGAACTATGCACTTAAATAAGATGGAAATCTTATGTGTTTCTTACTATAATGAAACATAAAATGTTAAAAAACAGAAACTCCCATAGGGTTCAGTGTAGATGCCAAGTCACATCCAGAGACCCACAGATACAATGTCATAGGGTCCGATTCACAACCTGTAGGGATGTTCCTTGGAATCCTCATTCTCTTTCACTCTCAACATTTCTCCTGAGCAGCGGCCTGAAGCAGCCCTCTCAGCAACTAAACTGGAGCTGCAAAGTCTGCCCAACCCAGCCGGACTCCCCTGGCCTCCCTTGCTCACTTCCATATTTCCTCCACAACTTTCTACCTGTTATCTGATTTTCTGCAGAAGTCTGGGAACTGGGCTACTCAACCCTGTTTGGGAAACCCATCCAAAGCTTGCTTTCTTGGTCCTGGTCCAGTCCTCACCTCCTTCAGTGTGAAACATTTGTGAAGCCTTCCAGGGCAGAGCAAGGGGCCTTTCCACCACTGGTTTTGGGTGCCACTGGTATTTGGACTCAACCTGTAGATTAATGGCTTGGGTCTCCTTCAAAATAGGTAATCCCAGGAGTAGGTTCAGTTCTAAATTTGCTTTCTGGCCCATTTTATCACGCCTTCTTACAGGGTGGAGCTGGAATTGCCTCAGACTGCCTGTTAACTCTTATATTAGGTGGCAGCAGGTGAATAGAAATACCTTTTATTGGAGCTAGGTATTTACAAAAATATCTAATCTTTTAATATCAAATGCTTATTAGAAAAGAAGGGAGGCAGTACACCAACATGTTCTCTTAGTCGGTGAGAACACTGACTCAAGATAGTGAGCGAAATTTATTTTTCGGGGGGCCCCTGTGGCTCAAGGAGTAGGGTGCTGGCCCCATATGCCAGAGGTGGTGGGTTCAAACCCAGCCCTGGCCAAAAAGACTGCAAAAAAAAAAAAAAAGAAATTCATTTTTCGACGTATATATTTTCTGAATATTCTGAAAAAAAATATTCTGAATAAATTTCACTCAAGGTAGTAAGTATATATTTTCTGAATATTCTAACTTTTCTACAGTTAGCATGCATAGTTTTTGTAGTCATAACAAAATTTATTACACACTTGGGCTTGGCCTTGATTTCACCTTTGGATTGCCATGGCTGCCAGTCAGAACTGAGCCACGTGTCTCCTTTTCTCTCACCAGACAGTGGTGCACTCCATAGAGCTCCAAGCCACCGACGGGCACGACCGTCCACTCACCAACTGCTCCATTGTCAACAGCGGCAAGATAGACGTGAAAACGCCCTTTGTGGTTGAGGTCGCTGATTGGTGACACAACTCGCAGAAAACAAGGAAAACTACTTTGGCAAGGGTGAGTCTATGTGTTTGTGTCTGTGTCTTTGTCTTTCAGTTTCTCAGTTACTATTTTGCTTTGTTTTTTTCACTTTCTTTTAATTTTTTACCCCAGGTCACAGGAAGCAGCCCTCTCAGCAACTAAATTGGCAATTGCAAGGTCAACCCAGCCTGGTGCTAACCTGGGCTCCTTTGCCCACTTGCATATTTCTTCCATGACTTCCTACCTGTGTTCTAATTTTGTCCAGCAGACAACTGAGAATCTGTTCGGGAAACCCATCAAAAGCCTGCTTTCCTGGTCCTCGGCCAGACCTCACCATCAGTGTTGAATTGATGCTCATCAGTGCATGAATTTTGGTAGACCACTCACTTAGGGACTTTGAACTTAGACACATCCCCTTTGAACTAGACACACCCCTCCATTGGTGCTATTTGTAAACTAGAAAAACTTTGTATTGGCCATTTTTTTTTCAAAGAACACAGTAAATCTTAATTGCTGAATTCATTAATGATCTCCATGTTGAGCAATGCCAAAGACTTGTCGGAAGCAGATGAAGACATGACATTTATTATTCTGTATTCAAACAGAAATTCAGGTAAAGGGAAGTTTGATTAGCATAATCTGATATATGTTATAGGGATTTTTTTTACCTGATACAAAGGTGCTCTGGTGTTCTCTATATTAAATACTTTTTATATGAATGAACTCTTTCTGTAAGACTTTTTTTTTATTTAAAGTTCTTTAAAAAATAAAAGTACATGAATTCTAATGTTAACAATAAACAGATTAAAAAGAGTTCTATAAATGAAAATACTAATAACACCAGATAATTTGGGGTGGGAATGCAATAGAAATTATGACTGTCCACATTTCAAAGACATAAGCTGATTATTTACTAATTTTTACTCAACGTTACATTTTCAGAAAGTGTCCTTGAGTCCAGTTGCAAATAGAAAGGAATCTTTTGTCATACTGAGGATTAAGATTCAGATTGCATTTAAACTAGATGGGAAAGTAAAATCCTAGTGGAACCTTGTAGCAGGCCCGATCCCTACTCAGCTGGGAAGCTCAGTCTGCTAGGAAGGTGCTACTGCCCCGCCTCCAGGACTCATGCAGTGGGGGGAAAACATTCGTTTGTCTTCAAAGAAAATTGCTTCAGTGAGAGATGAAATGTGTGTCTCTACTGTTGGTTTGTAAATTAGGGAGCAATTCATTAATTTTTTCTAACGGATACTGTTTATTGAGAGTCTTTCACGTGCCAGGTAGTAGTTTGAGTTTGGGGAGCACCACAAGGGACAGAGAGAAGAGGGTCTCCCGGGCTTACTCTCTACTGGGGAAGATGAGGATGGATGAGAAAACAGAGTGGTGAGTGCAGTGAAGAAAACGGGCCTGTGTTTGCTGGGGCGGCTAGGAGAGGAGCAGCCTTACAGTGCCAAGGAAGGCCCCTGTGGGGCGACATTTGTGCCAAGGTCTGAAGGAAGGGCCGTCCAAAAAGAAGAGGAACTATGAGAGTCCTGAGGTACGAATGAGCGGATTCCATGCTGAAGAGAAGGCCAGTGCACTGGGACCACCAGGAGTGGACCGTGATGGGGGCCATCGGGAAGTAGCACTGAGGCTGGCCCAGCTCCAGCCTGGTGCCAGGTGAGGGGTTCTTTTATTCACAGGACAATGGGGGAGCTATCAGTTTTAAGTTGGAGAGGGGTATGATGTGGTCTGCATTTCAGAAAGATCAGGCCTCTTTGCATTCTGGCCCTGGCAATGGAGTCCCAGGGCGAACATATCCTGCTTTGTAAGCTTTCTTCCTCTGTAAACTCATCTTTCTCTTCTTCAGTAAACCTAGTTTCACACTTGCCTTACAACAGAAAAATTACCTGCTAGGAGGAGAACTTTTATAAAGCAGCTAGAGTGAAGGCAGCGCTTCTCAGGGAACCCAAACCTTCATGTCCTTTGGAGTCACACTCCTGGGATTTGCTTTAGAAAGTGACTGAGAAATTGCAATGGGCATCAGTGTCGCGGGTCTCCTAGCTTCCATCGCCTGTCCTTGGAGTGGGCTGACTGTACAGATGGGTACGGGCCTGGCCTGGCAACCTGACTCATTCACGCGCTTGATGAATATTTACTGAGTGTGGGTGGAGTCACAAACGCTGTTGCCCATCATGGTTGCAGGGAAGGTGGCAAATCATCCTGCCTGAATATATCACAGAATGTCAGGTGGTGACAAGCCTGTGAATAAAATAGATCAGGGAGGGACCCTAGAGCACGAAGACTGGCAGGGAAGGGCTCTGAGTGGGACTGAGGGAGCAGCAAGCCGTGGGGAGCCTGGGGCAGAGTGTTGGGGGCAGGAGCAGTGGGCTCAGGGAACTGGAGAGAATCCAGGATTGCAGAGTGGGGGAGGTGGGGAGGAGGCCAGGCTGTCCCGTGGCCAGCTAGAACCTTCCCTTGCCTGGCCCCACTGACTGGCTCATGCCTAAAGATTTTGACCTCAGTCATGTTAATGAGTCTCCCTCCTTATGCTGGACTTACTGGGAACTACTGGGAAGGGCCAGCTGTCTTTCTGGAAGATGATATAAAGGAGGCCTAAGAATGAAGCCAGCGCAGAAGGAAGCTGGACAGAAAGAAAGATGATTCCTGAAGCCCACATTTAGCCCCTGTGCCCAGCCGTGCCTGAAGCTAATCCACTCTTAGTTTTTGCTACATAAACCATTTCCTTAAGCCAGAATGAAATGACTTCTGCAACCCTAAAGTCATTGTCTAATAAGTCAATACTGAAACATTTTTATGCATAAAGATGGGAATCACAGAATATTTATAGTAACAAAATACTAGAAGCACCTTGAATGCCCCCAAACTGTTAGAAACCATACATCTCACAATAGAATAGTAGGCATTCATTAAGACTGACGTTACGGAACTTAGAGTAACATGAGAAAATGATTGTTTAAAAAGTATAAATTCTATGTGCAGCATAATCTCAGTTATGTAAATATGCCTCATAAAGCAAATACAACAAAATGTAAATTCACACAGAGCAAATGCAAATGGTGGTTTTTTAAAACTCTTTTCTGCTCTTCACTTTTTTCAGTCTTTTCATTTTTCTCTAGGGTACATTTCTTTTTAATAACTAGAAAGGCAAAAATTGTCTGGGCATGGTGGCTCTTGCCTGTAATCCCAGCACTCTGGGAGGCTGAGACAGGTGGATTGACTAAGCTCAGGAGTTTGAGACCAGTTTGAGCAAAAGTGAGATTCCATCTCTACCAAAAATAGAAAAAAACTAGCTGGGTATTGTGGCGGGCACCTATAGTCCCAGCTACTAGGGAGGCTGAGGCAAGAGGATCACTTGAGCCCAAGAATTTGAGGTTGCTGGGAGCTATGACACTACAGCACTCTACCCAGGGTGACAGATTGAGACTATCTCAAAATAAATAAATAAATGAATAAAAAATATATAAAAAAATAAAAATTTAAATAAAGGTAACATGGGAGGATTGTGGCAACAAATGAGCTCTTACCTGAGCACAGACCTCATATACGTGTCTCCAGGGTCAGACACATGTAGCCTCTGCTCCCCCCATGCCTAAGGACACACACTTGACATAGGATTTGCTATCTACTTGTTCATTAGTGTGAAAATAAATGCAAAAAGCGGCTCATTCTTTAAGTACTGAAATTCCAAGACCACTATACACAGGTGGTCAGCGGTCACGTTACCTGGTAGGCCAGATGGCTGGTAAGTGAAGGCCACGCCCTGCTAAGAACAGTTTATTTCTTATATACCAGTCAGGCCTCAGACCAAAAACATCAGTAAACTGATGACTAGGAAAATACAAACTGTTACTTTTTATAGTCTGATGTTTTCTCCAAAAGTTTTTGAAATAAACAGTTAGCTATTTTGCCGATTGTGTTACCAAAAGGACACATTTGTAGCTGTGGGCTGGTGTGGAATGAAGAAAATTTACACTGGACAACATCATCAAGCCTGAATTGTAATAATTTAGTCTTGAATGACTTTAATAAACAATTTAAAACATTCTGGTATTCTTAGCCATCATCTATTTTGTTTGCTCACAAGTGCTATGTAGCAATTTTCTGGATCATCAAATAAGAATTCAATAAAATTTATTTTGGGGTCGGATTAGTGGGAGTGACAGTTTTGGAATTACCAGCTATTTCATTTCTGATGAATTTTTAGGTTTTGAACAGGACTCACCAACCTCTTTCTCAGCTCAGCCGTTTTGAGTTACATAAAGACAAAAACATGGCAAGGATTTTATAGCAGGAAAAGGATTTGTTTTTGTTTTTCAGCATTCCTATAATTCAGACAGCTGAAGAAATCTTTGATCCTTGGAAATTCAAAGCCCCCTCCAGGGCACTTTTTTCCTTTTTCTTTTTTTCAAATTAAGGACAAGTAAAAACAGTATTTGTAATGGAAAATTTTGGTGCTGTTAAGTACATAACAGCTTTTACTTAAGCCTGTATTTCATTTTGTGGATTTAAGATTTTGGCCAACAGTAAGTTTTAGGTGTGATAGATATAACATCACCTCCTCCAAGATTTGCTGGTGTTACTGACACACTGAAGTGGTGGGAAAACAACTGGTGTTAATGCAGAGTTAGACTTAGTCCCAGGAGTTGTGTTCGAAAATGAAGATCCATCTGATGAATGGTGAGTTAACACAAAATGCATTTTAGAAGCCCAAGCAGGAGTGAGAATGCAAGGGGTCACAAATCGGGAGGATTTAGAGGAATCAACATACAGTAACCCCTTTTAGTACTTACTTTTGAAGTTTTATTAGCAGCCATGTTAAGTGTCCACACCCAGTAACTTTTCAGGGTATGAAGGACTTTCTTCCTGGAGCACAGTGGGCCTCAAATGTGCTGTTTAAACCATAGTCACCCTCTGGCCTGGGTGGTGAATGGTACGGCCTGTTACTTGGAGAGAGATCCCCACTTGAAAATTTCAACCGTCATCTTCCATGGGTCTTACAAGACAAGTCTGCTTCTGGTGTTTCTTCTGATTTCCAGAAGGAAGTCACACTTCCTGAACATCCTGAGGAAGGGAGTAGTAGCTGTCAGCCTGGAGCAGAGGAGCTCAAGATTTGATTTAACCCTGTCAGCCTTGAAATAATCTCCTATGATTTGGGAACTCCTAAATCAGAGCCTTGCCCAAGGTGCTGTCTGCCTGCTCCTGGCCATCTGTCAGGACTCAGGGGTTGGCTCCCTTGAGAAGCCATCTCCCAACCTTCCCTAACACTGAGTCATCACTGCGAACTGCCTTGGGTGCCTCCCATCTCCTCCCTGGACCAGATGCTGCTCTAGGGCTGTCTCACTTCTACTCCAACCTCAGACAGTGTTTCACACCTAAGAGATGCTCAATAAATATGTTCAGAATAAATGACTCCCCCCAATATGCCTAAATTTAAACTACCAAGTACTAACCTCTCAATCCCATAAAGACTGTCAAACATTGGATTCATTTTTAAATTGTTTCTACTATTTTCTGAGAGACTATTATCTTTAAAAAAATAAGCTTTTCCTCTTTATTTTGTGGGTTGAGGTTTGAAAGGCATGAGAGAAAGAGATGGGCAAAAAACGAGGTGGGTGGTAAACAGAGAGGGGAAAGCCAGGCAGGGTGGGGGGGCAGCCGCAGGTGGCCATGTCCGTGTGGCTGGAGCCTCGGTGTTAAGTGTGGTTGTACATGTGGTGTGTGGCCAGCACGTCCCTGAGCTGAGCAGTTTGGTTGACCTGAGAGGTGATGAGGACCCACACTCCTTGCGTCTCTGGCCTTATGGAGTGTGGCTCCCACGCTGAAAACCTTTCCATGTATGTCCTCATTTTTAAGGTGACTCACGTGGCCCTCTGGGAATCCATGAGGTAACTGGGTACAGCCACGTCACTCACCCCTTGTAAATTCGGGGAGCAATATGATGGGCTTTGAGTGAGTCTAAGTTTGATCTCTGTACTTGGCCTTGTTCCCAGCTACAGAGCCTGTTCCCAACCCCAACAAACAGGGGAAATGTTGGAGATGATTCAGCACAAATCTGACACCAAAGTGGGGACAATCTTGGCTCCTTCCCTTCTGCTGGTGGGTCAGTGTTTTCTTCTAGTTCTGCCTCTCGGTAGCTGCAGGCATCCTAGAAAAAGGGCAGGGGGGCTCCAGATGTCTAAACTGGAGGAGGGAATAAGACCTGGGGAAGGTCACTCAAGAGGTGACCTTCTGGTTTAGGGTGGCAGCAGTGGTCTCTGAATCATCTCTCGGCTTCAGATCCTGTACCTGTTCATTCTATTCTCTACCAGCAGCCAGAATGAGCTTTTCAAAATAAATCAGATCAACTGTGATCTACTATATACATTATCCTAAATTGTATATTGTTTACTGATCCCTGTGATCTAGTTGGAGAATAGTTTTAAAATCGTGTTTTAAAATTAGCTTTCACACCTAATAAAAATAAAGTTTAAAAAGGAAAGTAAATCAGATCGTGTTCCCTCTTGCCTTAAACCTGTTGGTGGTTTCCCACCACAAGAGGCTATGAGCCAAACTTGACCACCACGTCCTGAGGAGGGTGCTGTGGTGTCCCTGCCCCTCCCTGCCCTTCAAACTTACAGGCTTTCTTTTAGGCCCTTGTTTGGGTATTTATCTGGTCAATATCACATGATTCTATAAATTTCATGAGGACAATGATTCTAGTTTACTCAAATTCAAATTTAGAAAGATACCAAGGATTTAGAAAAACACTGTGTAAAATACGACAATTTCTTTTACCTTTTAAAAAAATACCTTATTAGCTTTGTTCCCTCATCCTGATACCTGCCTGAGTTACTGAGGGTTGGACTGCTGAGATCTTAAAGGCCCCACCGGCCTCTGATAGTGGTTGTCCTGGCATTCTCTTTGCACTAGTGCCTGCTCCCCTAGAAGACTGAGGTGGGTTTTAGGTGGTTTTGTTTTCTAATTAAGCAGAATTTAAAACATTTAAAAATGTATAACATGAAAATAATTTGAAATGCCCTAGAATTATGGTTCTCAAACATCATTGTATGTTAGAATTAGCTGGAGGGCTTACTGGATTTCTGGGCAAGACTTTCAGAGTGTCTGACTGAGTAGGTCTGGGGTAGGGCCTGGAAATTTCTATTTCTAAGAAGTTCTTGGGTAATGCTGATGCTGCCATATTAGGCCGACACTTTGAAAACCACTGCCAAGGGTGTCACCAAATCCAGGTTTGTAATTAGCTAACAGAATTAGCTTAGTTATTTGTAAAGAAGAATAGACATGCAAGAGATCATTCCAGTATGTAGTTACATAACCGGTTAACCACTCTGTGTATCAAGTCAGGGAGCAAACTATGGAAAGTCACCGTTCTTAGAACAATCAGGATACAACAAATAACTATGGGAAACTGGGAAGGTGTTAGCAAATCTTATTTTAAGGCCACTCCATCAATGCACAGCTCTAAAGCTCCTGCTATGAAGTGCACGGCCATGATGACTGGGGGCTGGGAACGCAGGCAGCCAAACCCTCAACATGGCTCCTAATACACCCTTTTAGCCCTGCACAGGAGAAACCACCAAGTTAGACGCTGACACTGCTGCAAGGCGGTAAACAAGTAAACAAACAGGACACTTCCGATGATTGATAGGAACAACTGCTAGGAAGAAGCCACACTCTGTTGTGCTGGACTAATGGTGTGGGCTGGGAGCTGGGGTGACCACGACAGGACTCTGACGAGGTGACATTTAAAGTAACACCTCAGTGAGAAGGAGCCAGGCTTTTGAAGGTGGAGAAAAGAATGTTTCAGGCAGAGACCAGCAGGTCCGATGGGCTTAAGGAACAGACCAGGGTTGGGCTATCTTGGGACTGGGAAGTAAAAGGCTGTCACCAGTGAGTGCTGGCACGAGGAAAGAAAAGAAGAAAGAAGTTGGCTTGGGCTGCAGGAATTTAAATTTTATTCTAAGGCGGAATGGGTGCTCCTGGAGGATTTTGAATAAGAGAGCGAGGTGATCTGATGAACAGGTTAAAAAGCTCATGTGGCCCGTGTGGAGAATGGACTGTAGTAACAGTGGAGGCAGAGAGACCCGGAGAGGCTGCTGCCAGCAGGGAACTTGGTTTAATGAAGTAACATGGGAAAGCACTTTGCAACTTTTATACTGTAGTATAGAAACGCCCGCAGCTACTATAATACTAGTTCTTTCTGATTTGAGTGTTCACATCTGGTTCAAAAATGCACAACAAATTACAGTTCTACTGAGGCCGACTGGAGAGTTCTATAGAGGAAAGTTCCAAATCCTCATCGCCCTTATTAACTGGTGGCCACAGTCAAGCTATTTCACCCTTGCCCTTTTTTCCCTCACTGTAAAGTGGACTAAGAATCCCTACCTGATTAAAGATGTTGTGGGTCTTCAATTGGATAATCTGTGAAGAGGATTTAGCCCCGAGCCACTTAGACCCCAAATTAGTGCTCAGTCATATCAGCTACTTTTTATTATCACTGGCCTCTCTGATCTTCAATTTCTTCTTCAATAATAGGACACTAAAAACTGCTTCGTAAAGAACTTAATGGGATAAAGTACGCAAAGCCCCTAGTCCGACAACATGTGATACCCGGTGGAAACTCACTACACAGGAGGATGGAAGTGACTTGGAGTATCACAGGTATTAGGCGAAAATAGACAATTAGGGTGAAAACAGACAACTGGGATTATATCAAACTAAAAACCTTCTGCACAGCAAACAGTCAACAGAGTGAAGCGAAACCCTCCCCACCATGGGAGAAAATATTTGCAAATAATTCACCTGGCAAAGGATTAATAAATAGAATACACAGGAGTTCAAACAACTCGGTAGAGGGGGGACAATTCTTTAAAAATGAGCTAAAGATCTGAACATTTTGCAAAAAGTGACATACAATGGCCACCTGGTGTATGAAAAAATGTTCAACATCATTAATCATAGAAATACAAATGAAAACCACAGTGTAGTATCATCTTGGCCCAGTTTAACAGGCTTGCATTAAAAAGACAGGCAGTAAGGAACACTGGCAAGGATGTGGGGAAGAGGACTCTGGAACGCTGCTGGTGGGAATGTTAACACAGCCACTGCGGAGAGCAGGATGGGGGCTCCTCAAAAACACTAAAAATGGAACTAGCATATGACCCAGCAACCCATTACAAAGTATGTACTCAAAAGAAAGGAAATCCACATCTCAAAGAGGTACCTGTACTACCTGTACCGTGTCTAATGCAGCACTATTCACAACAGCCAAGATTTAAAAACAACCTGAGTGCCCATCAGTGGGCAAGGGGATAATGTGTATAAACACTTTGGAATATTACTCAGCAATAAACAAAATGAAATCTTCTCATCTGCAGCAGTATAGATGGAACTGGTAGGTATTCTGTTAAGTGAAATGAGCCAGGTGCAGAAAGACAAATATCCTATGTTCTCACTCATATGTGGAGCTAAAAAAGGTAAGAGAGCAGATTGCTGGTTACCAGAGGCAAGGAAGGCGAGTGGGGTGGGGAGAGGGGAAGGGGGCCCGGTGGGGATGAAGGGAAAAAATAACTGGATTTACCACTTAACTGTACATTTAACAATGGTAAAGATGGAAAATTATATGTGTATATTTTGCTTCAATAAAAATAAATTCTAATGGCTTAATATAGTTAATACGCCCTCCTTCCCTTCGTATAAAATGAAACGTCTCCTTAGGCTCATCAGAACCCAGGCTGTCACTCCGTATCTGTATGGACAGAAAAGAAATGTCTCAGACATTCCGTTGAGTTAGTGCCTGTGACTTCCTTGCGGTTCCACTGCTGAATTCAAAATCTGTAATTATCACCAGGGTGAAAACCAAAACAAAGCCGAGATGAAAATGATTACTTGCAAGCCGAGTAGAGAGACTGGAGAAGATAGCCTTCACCACTGAACTTCACGTCCAATTCAGTAAAATGGAAAGAGTCTCCCTAGCAAATGGCCAAGAATTCCGGAAAACGAGGAAGTGACAAGGTGATTAACAAAGTGCCTTAATCCAGTGGGGGAACTCAAATGCATCTCATCAGATAAAAGATGAATGAATATGTAACTTCTCAACTATTTTAAGCTGCACTCAAACTCTAGGGTCACCCTGTCAACTGAGACCACAACTCAAACTTGTCCTTCTTGCTGCTTCTTCCAGTCTTTTCTTGTTGTGTTCTTTCTTATCCTGCTGGTTTTTTACTCGTTTTTTTCTTCTGCTGTTTTTTAGCGGGTGGGGGGGGGGGGGGGGAGGGGGGGTGGTGATGGGGGGACAATGTTGTTGCTTTTTTTTTTTTTTATATTATTCTTTTCTGTAGTTCTTCTCTCCTCCCTTGCTTGGGGAAGATGTGAAAGTTCGGGAGATGGTTGGAGGTGGTGTTTGCTCAACAATCTAAATGTACTTAATGCCACAGTATTACTGTACACGAAAAAAGGATTAAAATGTAAATTTATTGCCATAAAAAAATGACAACAAAACAGGATTTCGAGTGAGTCCATGTGCAGTGAGCACAGTGTCGTAGCCAATCCATGCTACCTGCCACGGCGCGGGAGAAGTCTGGGCACGCATACCAGTGGCTGATGGATTCCCGAGGAGGTATAAAAATCAGTAGATGATTCCAGGAGATGCTAAAGGGTATTTCATAAGCCTTCTCCCTCAAACAGTGAGCCTGAGCACAAGCAGGTATCAGAACCAACTGGGCGGCATTTCTAACCACTCGAGCACGGGTCCCAGCCCAGACTTTCTGACTCGGATGCTTGTCTCTGGTTCAGAGATACTGTTTAGAAACTTAGAAGGTGCCAGGAACATGAAACCAGCCACGTTCTTCACTGGGCCTATACCCACTAGAAATCCATGGGGATGTTTCTGGTTATATTTTAAGGTGGTGTAATATACATGACATAACATTTATCATTTCAATCACTGTTTGGGGTACAACACTGTCGAATTCAGTAAGTATAGACTGTGGAACCACCACCACTGATCTCCAGAATTTTTTATCTTCCCCAGCGGAAACCTATGAAACGCCAATTCCCCATCTCCCCAAGCTCCTGGGAACCATTTTACTTGGTTTCTATAATTTTGATTACCTTTAGGTACCTCCTGTAAATGGCATCATGAACTATTTGCCCCTTTGCGACTGGCCCATGTATGTCACTTGAAGTAACATCTTCAAGGTTCGTCCATGTTGTACCACGTGCTAGAATTCCCTTCTTTTTAGCCTGTCCATCCGTCAGTAAAGACTTGGGTTGCTTCTCCCTTCTGGCCATTATGAATAATGCTGCTGTGAACATGGGCATGTAAAGCCCCGGTTGAGTCCCTGCTTTCGCTCCTGCTAGGTACAGATCCAGAAGTAGAACTGCTGGATCACATCCTAATTCCATGTTTAGTTTTTTGAGGAATCA
>NW_003852555.1:1017274-1035595 GCF_000181295.1 Otolemur garnettii | reverse complement strand
GGTATATGGGGCTGGCGCCCTACCTGCCCAGAGATTTCAACATTAAAAATGAAAGCTCACCACTGCAGGATTTACCAGGTAGCAAAAGTCACTGTATTCCTGGGCTCATACACATGGCTAACTGAGATGGAAGAGAAAGGACACCAAGGCTGCCAGGACACTGAGCGGCCAGGCGAGGGAGGTGAAGGCTGAGAGGGGTGCTGGGAGGGAGTCCACCAGGCAAAACACTGGGTTCTGCACAGGAGAGTGGAGGCTGTCCCCACATCCAGGCTTAAGTGGTAATAAATTTTCCTTTTCTTTCTTCTGGCTTCTTCCTTCTACCCTTTACTTCTCTGAATGATCTAGTTTGTTTCATTATTTCCCAAAGTTCAGAGTTCCAAGCATCAATCAGGGAACACCGTCCCCATTGTGGTTCATGTGAATGACACTACTTGGACTTGTGCAGTGCACAACCTGCACAGCAATATGGGGTGGTCACGGCCACTGAAATCCAAGAGTGAAATATTCTGAAATAATATAAACGTGCATTTACACATCCAAGACTATTTTAATAAAATATTTTGTGGTTCTGAATTTACAGTTATTTTATGCAAATTATTAATAAAATCTGTGATGATACATATATACACAAGCAAGGGTATTGTCTATGGAATTTTTATAACAGAAAAATGAAAACAAATGTCTATTAATATGGTACTGGTTATATAAATTATAGCAGATCCATGCAGCTGTAAAAAAGAGGAACATACTTTATGTACTAATATGGAAATATTGCCAACATACACTGTTAAATAGGTAGAAAACAATGAGCTCTGTATGCTATCATTTTTGGAAAGGAGAGGGAAATGGAATGTACGTATAATATTTGCTTGTACGTAAACTATCCCTCAAAATACACAAGTTAAGTATAGTAGTTACCAATGGTATAGTACCGCATGGCCATGAAGCTGACTACTACTGGGGAATTGGGTATATAAATGAGATAGGAGAATTTCCTTTATATATATTATTTATCAAGTTAAATTTCCAACCATGGAAATACATTCCATGTACATTCCTGAGCTACAGAAATTAGAGGACTACCCGCTCCTTCCCAGACTCTACTGCAGCTGGGGATTGAGAAAAAGTTTCTACAAACCGGATGTACTTTGAAGGAATATACGGAGTGGGAGATGGAAGTGGGTGAATACTATCTTCCCGCTGCTTCGGGCTGTGGTTGCTGGCCACTAAGTCTGTGGGTGCTGAGAGGCAAATGTGACGCGGGTGGTGGCAACAGGACATTTTGTTCCCTTGCTGGGTCACCAGCTCCTGTGTGCTGCCATAAGGCAGTGCCTTGTGGCTACCTCCTGGCATCTCCATATCTCATGCAGACAGCAGCTGCTTCCTGTTCCCACGTGCTGGTCCCTGGATCGCAGCCGTGGTGTGTTTTTATCTCAAGAGCTCCACTTGCAGCCTTCTGACTCCCTGAACTCCTGCTTAAGGCACAGGTTGTAGCTCCCCTGGCAGGTCGGTGCTCGAGGTTGTTCTGGTGCCCTTGGCATTCATTTCTGGACACCAAGGAGTTCACTCTTCTCACCCTTCCCGAAGGTTCCACAGGCTTCAGTTTCTGATGTTACAGCCCTTTCTACTTAAAAGACCTACAAGGATTTCTAGTTCCTACAATAAGTCTGACTCATAAACTTATACATTAAAATTTAAATAAACATAAAAGTGAAAATCACTAAAAAGCATTCAATTCTCAAAAAAAGACTCCTTGAGCTGTGTACTACTGCAAAAAAAACTCTTGTTATCCTGGTAAGACATCAAGTATTTAATGAGTACTTACTGGCTAAGTAACAGATGAAGTGATTTAATAACTTACCTTGTCAGATTAGCAACGGATGTGTATGTGTGTATGTGTGAGGCTCTGTGTGTGTGCACACGCATGTGTGTGTACAGAGAGACAGACACAATCTGTTTCCAAGAAAATCCTAGGACCAGAAGACAGACTCAAATATTTCTTCTTCTTGCTTTTATTTAACTCAAAATAGCTAATAACATAAAAACATTGAAAAAATATCTCCAATGCTTGACTAGTCAGTTAATTTTGGTTGATGACACTTGATTATTCAGTCCTTGTTTCCAACGTGTCGTAACAGAATCTATCATGAAACATCTCTTTAACAGTTTACAGTAGGGTTTAAGCCTGTATATTTAGATCCAAATCAAAAAACCATGATGTAGTTATTAGTTTTGATTTTATACATTTTTCTCCTGCCAAGAAACTTATTACAACTATTAACCATAAATAGGCTAGTTATGAATTGGTTTTCGATGAAATGCCCACATACAGCATGTACACACAGTAGTATGTATGTGCGCACCCTTCAAAATATGAATGTCTATTCTGTACAGTGGAGTTATATCATAAACACATTTAACGTACATTAATTAAATCCATGAGGTCAGTAAAAAGGAACCGATAAGGAAAGTACCACACAATCCTGTGGCAATCCTACCTGCTTGGTGAGTGCAGGCCTTCGAGGAAACCCAGACAGGTGTCGCCCCACTGCTGGCCCTTCACTCATTGTCCTTTCACCTCTTCCTCCCCAGGGCAAGCATCTTGCCAGGCTGACTATGATTCTCGTGTTCAAAGGTACGTGCTTTTAATACAAAATGGCCCCTAAACAAACACTAACAACTTCATCTGGTCTTCAAATGAACAAAACACTCTTTTCTTCCAACACTGGAGTGAAAACCGGCTGCGGTTGCTGCACAGAATCCCGACATGGCGCCTTTCTGGGGGGCTTCCCAGGGTTATCCTAACAGCCCATTCTACCTTCTGTGCTGAGGTCAGAAGCTAATCCCCTGGATATGATGCCACTCCACTGTAATGTAAACTACAATGCCACAAGATTATCATTATAAGTTAATTTCCAGTTTCATTCCTTCCTCACATTCAGCTTAGTGTGTGTCTGTAACACTGTCCTGGTGCCGGCACTTCAGAATGCTACTGTTACCGGCTGAGAAAACTTCACGGTGAAAAGATTAGTGTGTCATTAAGATCTGAACGAAAAAGCTACCAAAGGTGATCAGTCTCAGTAGGATTCAGGTTATGATTTTCAATTAGCAAATGGTGCAAATGGAGCGGAGGGTGACTTTGTTTTGCGACCCCCGGTCCTCCCAGGAATCTGCCGTGGCTTCCTTTTCACAGGTTTCTAAGTTGGCAGCTACATTCTACTTCTTAAACACCTGGCCTTCACCTGCTCACTGCCCTGGTTCAGTTTCTATTTTTAAAAGCACCATTCTAATGGAAAGGTCCCTGCCCTGAATTAAGCTGGGACTGTGAATTTTACCACTAGCTAGACTGTTGTGTCATAGAGTTTAGGTTAATTTGGTAGGTATCGATTTCCTCGGCTGTGTCTTCGAAACTTGCCTCAGCTTCTTTGAGCCATGTAGGATTTCTACCTGGGCTGCAGATGCGGGTAAAATATCCCATGGAGCACTCCCTCGATAACCACATTCGGAAAATCTGGAAAACAAAAGGAAAAGCTGCTTTCCTTAACATGTCACAATAAAATATCATTGCATTTTGCAGAAGGTAACAAGGCCAGGCCCACGGCGGCACAGGAATCTGCCTCGGTGAGCACTCTGCCTTGTGCAGGAGAGCTATCAGTCATGCCGAGCTGGCCCACGGCCGCGGCACACACCCCGGGCGCTGCAGGAATGCACGGCCAGATTTGTAGCTTATTGATTTAAGGGATGTTCTAATGGTTAATGCTGCTAGGCCCCGGCTCTTTATCTGAATGTTTTCTCACAAGGAAGATGGATTACACTGGCAATTCAATTTCTAACAAAATCTCAATATACTTGAAGGAATTCCAAGATTTCTACTGGGAATACTTTGCTGCAGTTTTTCCACTGTGGTTTACAGCGGCGTTTAGTCCCAGTTGTCTCCACCATACTTGTTCTATTACACCAGCTTCTAGAGAGCAGTGAGATGGGGGCTGTCTTCTGAAATTAAAAGGGCAGATTTCTGACAGAAGCCATTCTGCTGAACCTGAAAACCAGCTACGTTATTATAGGAGATTAAAAAGAAAACCCCAAAATGCGGAGTATACGGTACCACATTCCAGTTATGAGAGCAGGTAAACCGTGAACGGGTTACTTCAACAGGAAGCAGTCTGTCTCCTGGCTCATAAGTTTAATTAATCTGCACATAGTTATATACAGGAATTCTGCTAAATCCAAGCATTTTAAATAAATATAGTATTATGTAAGAAAATTAAGTGGTGCGATATCTTAAGAACAAAATAACATGTTCATCTACTCCCTACAGAGAGCTTACTATGTAAAACCGCTAACAGAGCACTGGGCCTCACCAGAGAAGGCAGGAGGGCTCGCGGAGGTGCAGGCAGAGGGCGCTAACCAGGTGGGAAGTCTGTGGCAGGAGGGAGCCTGGCGACCTGGAGGGAGGCTAGTGTAGCAAGAGGAGCGTGGGTGAGGAGCTAGGGACAGGCACCAAGTCATGCCTGAGAAGAATGGACAGGAATTCTTCATCTGAAATGCAATGACAAGCTCTTAAAGGATTTTAAAGCAGACTGAGACAGGATGGAATTGTATTCTAAAAAGAAGATTCCAGCTGTCAACTGGACTAAGTTCAACATAGAGACAAGATAGGTTCAGAGTCTGCAGCAGTAGTTCAAGAGGGAAAAGATGGTGGCCTGAACACAATCCTGATGGTAGAAGGGAGGAAAGGTGGAGGGGTTTCAAGAACTAAAAGACATGACTGACTGACAGATCAGATGTGTCCGTGAGGGTAAAGGAGAGGTCAAGGATGCCCGCCGGGTTTCTGGCTCACATCACCAGGAGAAGGGGGGTGCAAGACCTGGGATGAGAGGAAAACTGAAGATGGCCCAGGTTTGGACCTGTTGAGTTTGAGGCAGTCTCGAGACTCAACAAATGGGAAGCCCAGTAACATCTGGGTGGGGTCATAAGTTTACCCCTGGGTCCTGGATCAGCCACTAGATAACAGTGTGACCTTAGGTGAGTTATTCAACTTCTCTGTGCCTCCCTCTCCTCAACTGGGAAACAGATTCCACAGTAATGCCTGCCTTGGAGCTGTGAAGATGAGGAGGGAGACAAAGTGCTAAGGTTCGGGCGTGGCCCAGTAAGTACCAGCTATTATTACAAACTAAATACTAATTACTGGAAATGTAACTAAGTAACAGCCTCAGTCCATGCCATGGAACACACTATATGCAAGTCAGGGAGACAAGCAAATGAACAAGTATGTTTTTATTTTTTATTTTTTAAAGAGGAAGGGCTCAGTGGCAGAGAGATGGCAGACTAGAGTCTAAAATGGCCAAGCTTCTCGACTGGCTCAGTCTTCCCCTTTTTATCTCCAGTCAAGATCCCAGCTCATGGGTACCTCTCTCATTTGTCAGTCTGAATCAAGCTGGAGAAGTGGGTTCCCGCTTTTACAGAACCCTGGGCTTTTACAGACATGGAAGCAAGCCTTAGTTTCCAGATCCCAGGAAGTTCAGTTTCTATAAATTCCTAACAGCTGAGTCACCACGGGGGGGAGGGGGGGCACCTTGCAGCTGTGTCCTTGGGGCCTCCTTGAGGCCTCCTTGAGAAACAAAGTATGTTTAAAAACACCCCCAATACATGAGGACCCAGAGATTTTTGGTTGCTGATATCTGACTTCTTAGAGTTTACCTTTCCCCAACATGAAGTGACCCAGTTTTTCATAAAATATATCTTTAAAAGAGTACAATAGGTCTTACACCTGCATATTTCAAATCCAATCAAAAGCAATGATTTGGCTAATTTTAATCTTAAATGTATTTCTCCCACAAAGAAGTATATTAAAATCAATAGACAAAAATAGAACCATTGATTAATTTTCAATAAAATACCCAACAGAATATACGACAATGCAAGGAGCACACGTGCTTTTATCCTTTGCCATCCAAAATGTAAGTTTATCAGTGAAATTATTTCATAAGCATATTTAGCGGAAATGGATTTGATTAAGTAAGGTCAGCCAAAAAGGACAAAAAGGAAAATAACATTAAATACTATGAGTAATTTTGCAGCACTGGTAAATGTCCAGTGGTGATAAGGGAAGGGCAGGGGGAAAAAGAGCAGGGCTAGGGAGGGACAGGGGCGGGACGGTGAGGGAAGAGCCTGTGTGGAGGTGCTCTCCGGCAGGGCAGAGACAGCTGCCGGGAGGGTAGCTGGAGAAGGGCGGCTCAGAGGACAGAAAGTGAGTGCTAAGGCCCTGAAGGTGCTGTCTGCCAAGGGCTGAGCACATGCTCGATGCTGAGATTTAGAGGGTAAATATGAGAGAGAGAGAGAACAAGAGCAAGACAGTTTGTGACCATTACCATGAAGGAAACAAATAAGGCATTCTGATAAAAGTGACTGGGTAGGAGGGATTTTCTAACACTGTCTCCCAGCTAGGGAATAACAGTGAGGTGAGCAAGGCTTCGGCTTTTTCCCTCATCTGTTCCGTGCTACTTTAAGCTTTGGATTTTGGCCTCATCATATGCATGATTTAATCCAATGTCCGTTACTACCTGAACTACTCAGGAAACTATTCTTGCCTTTGATTCCCCTTAAAAGGTGACAAGAAGGAATGTGAGTCCAGGTAAGTTTTGTTGCTATTTTTGTTGGTTTTCATTTATTTAATAAACATCTGCTATAAACAGGTGGAGGGACTCACAGAGGCTATTTGAGAGGGAGAGGCCACAGAGCTCCCTGAAGCCATGGCACGAAGTGGGACACCTGGTAGAGCCGAGAGCCTCCGTGCTGAGGTGAGGAGGTTTAAGGGGGGGACACAGCAGGAGCCCTGGGGTCAAGGGGGAGAGGTTAGCACACCTGAGGCCCAGAAGGAATTCCAGCCTGGCTAGGGTAGAGTATGTGAGGGGGTTCCAGCTGAAACACAAGCCCAGAACAGGCCACAGAGGACTTTGGAAACCACAGTTAAGAGTCTGGGGCCCACAGGGGATGGTTGAAATGGAAATACAATATTGTGATTCTGTTGTATACCTGGGGAGTCACAACCAGAACAAGAAAGAGATTTGAAAGAAGCAGAGTGAGGAGAGGGCTGTGACAGCCTTCAGGCGAGCTGCCAGAGACTGGAGGGAAAGTGAGAAGGCCAAGGGGAGATGGAGATGGTGTTTGAAGGAGACGAGAGTGGTCAACACGTCTAGAGCTGAAGAGGGGCCAAGTGAGATGAGGCCTGAAAACATCCATAGCATTTGGCCACACTGAAGTCACTGGGACCTTGGCAAGAATTGTTTAGAATTTCCCAGAACATCTAAATAAAGGTAAAAACATACATGCTTTTCAATGTTAACAGAGTACTCTCCTAGGTGGCTCATGCCTGTAATCCTAGCACTCTGGGAGGCCGAGACCAGGGGTCTGCCTGAGCTCAGGAGTTTAAGACCAGCCTGAGCAAGTGTCAAACCCTGGGCGTGGTAGTGGGTGCCTGTAATCCCAGCTTCTCGGGAGGCTGAGGCAAGACAATCACTTGAGCCTGAGAGTTTGAGGTTGCTGCAAGCACAGCACTCTACCCAGAGCGACAAAGTGAGACTCTGTCTCAAAAAAGAAAAAAAAAAATTGAGAGTATTCTTCTCACTTCTGATATTAAAAGCTAAGAGGATCATGTTCAATTATTAGCATTTTCCAAGAAGATAGTATTTAATTGCCAGATGTTGTTTAAAAACAAACATTCCTGATTTTGTGGGGGTCAGTGTATCTGTGAAGATACTTCCACATTTAGGATCTCTGGAATAATAACCTGAACATCTTACTAAGAGGCATCATAACATAAAAATATAGTGAAAAATAAGGTTTCTCTCTGAATTAAATGTTAAATATTTACAAGAATATATCATTAGTATAACATAACCTGATCCATGAAACTGGGTTGGTCAAAATTCCAAGAAAATAGACTGGCTCGCCTATACCTGATCCCTTCTACCAAACCCGTGATTTCTGCTTACTTTCAAACAGGAATCCCCTTATCTTGCAAGTCTCCATCACGTTGCCACGCTACCAATGAATGACACCTACTTCTTACTCTTTCTAGCTCAAGACATTTATGTCTGACATTCCTTCCCAGAAATTTCCACCTGTTCTTTGTTACATGCCAGGTGCGTAGCACCCGGTAGGTGCTGACTAATAACCTGGAAAAAGTGGATTGAGGATCAAAAAATATCTTCTCTCTTCCATCAGATATCCTGGTTGTTCTTGTCTACCATGATCACTGCACCCTCTATATTTCTGCAGGAATTTCAAAAAGTTGCATGAAATATCTCCATTTTTAAAAGACAGTCCTTTACATGGCCTATTTAATCCAGACTAGGTTGCATCATGGATATGTGTTCCATATAACATTCTTCACTGCAGAGACATTATAGGACAAACACTATGACATCACACTCTTATACAGTCCAAGTATTTCTCTCTGATCAGGGTGTGAGGAAGGGTTTCCCGACAGAGGAGAGCTGTGTCCTTCCTAGCCAACCATCTTTATAGTAATAGCGAAGTGGGTGCTTTGAGTATTTGCATCCTTGTCTCAGAGAGCAGTCCCCCTTTTCTTGCCAGTGATTAGGCTTTATTATCAGAAATTAGGAGTGGTTTTGATGGGTCCTCTATGCATTGCTATCTTGTCGCTATGCTATGGATTGACTCTCAGACAGAAGGCTGAAAATTTACCATATATGGAGAGAACACAGTGGGAGAACTCAGGTAACAAAAGGGGTCCAGCCATCAGCCAACTGACGCTGGATGAGTCAGGGACCTCCCTGAGTCCTGATTTTCATATTCAGCCAATGATAATACCTGCTAGCCTAGTTTACAAGGTTGTTAAGACAATTAAATGAGATGTTGTCTGAGAATCCACTCACGAACAGCTGCACAGAGAACATTCTGAGAGAGGTTCAGAGGAATCGGAATTTCTTGGCACAAAGAAAGGACTTAGCCAAAATACTGCTCATAGTTATAGTTAAATTAATTAACTGTATTTAAAATATGCAACTTTTAAAAATACATAGTTGACCACAGACACATTGTAATCTAAACAGAAGCAGAGATACATCAGCAATGTATCTACACAGCTTTTGGAATGGGGCTTTTTAAAAAAGGGTTATTAACAGGGCTTTTTAAAAAAGGGTTAGAATCTCAAATTTGACTCCTGGCATCTGTAAAAAAACCAAGTAGAGGGCAAAATAATGCAACAAAAAAACTTAAAGACCTTACATACTTTCCCCCCTTATTACTCTAATTCAAAATAGACCAGTAAGAGAGAAAGAAAAATTACATTTCCTCCTGAAAGGCTGGCCCCAATTAAAATTCTAAATGTCTCTTACACCAAGAGCACTGGTTTATTGGCAGATTATTAAGCCCTGGACCAATGTCACTCTGTTAGACCTGTATTAAAAACGTGGTTTATGTGGTGCAGGGTCAGATCAGTAAAGAGCTGTTAGCAGATGACAGGTTTGATTACCGCTGGCTGCAGGCAAGACGTATGGATCCCTGAGGAACAGCAGCACGGGCTGGTGGGACAGTTTGCTGGAAAGGTCAAGAACAGTCATGTCAGCATCAGGGGACGACGGTAAACAGAAAACACTACAAACTAGCTTTGAGGGGATCAAACTGCTGTGCGGGGATGTCCGGAGGTTTATGTATCTAATGGTGTAGGTGGATAACAGAAAACAGAGTTAGAGGGAGCAGACTAGCTCTGCACTCACCTTCTGAACATTTCTTTGTGGGATATGGAGCAGATACAAAATCTAGGCAATAAATCATGGCTGCAAAGTGCTTTCTTAAAAAATCTTGTAATACGATTATGGATAAAACATTCTTATTACTCGTATGAAACAATGCAGGGCCCTAACCCCTCCCCTCCTAAGTATAACTGGTTACTCCTGTAAGACCCTATCAAATATTTATAATCTTAAAACCAATTTCCTAACAAAGGTTTTCAAGAAAAACCTGACCTGAAACACTTACACGACGGGTGATTAAACATTTAACAAAACCACTGTCCTGTTCCTGGTCAGTGTAACTCTGGATTGACTAGTATTAGTTCTTACCTTGACTCTTCAGATTCTGTCTCGTCGAAAGATCTAAAAATTTTTGTTAAGGGAAAGAAAAAGAAAAAAAACCACATCAGCTGGGTCAGTACTTATGCCAACAAAAATATAGTCAGTATCTTGGAACACTGAATTGTGAAACATTGAAAAAAAAAAAAAGAGTTGCGAGTTTTCACTGAGTCACACAATGACTGCTACACATACCCTGCCCTAAAGAATACTTAGATTGGGGTATTCTTTGATTTCCATTTTCCTGAAGATCACTTAAAAATCCTAATGTTTTCTTACTACTTTTGGGAGAAAAGATTTCACTGCCATTGCTAATATTTCTTCCAAAAACACGTGAACATGTAGGAGGCCGAGCCTCCCAGCATACGCACACAAGCAGGAGTAGAACACGCTGACCGTGAGGATTATTATAGTATGTGTGCTGCCGAGGGGGACGCATGAGTGAGGATTATTTAGTAAGTGAAGTGTACTCACTTCACTTATTTAGTGCTCTGGGATGAGTGGGACATCATGAGTAAACAGCGCTGGTGAGGAGTTGACGGGTGCTCACAGTAGATGGCCACACCCTCTGCCCTGCTTGGATTTTCAGAGCTTGTGATGACTTGACTTTCTGTATGTGGATTTATTATGCCACGGAAGCTGCCTCTGGGGCTAGTGGCTGGGCAAGTGGCTTGTTTCAGAGTAAAGCCTGCAGGTGGACTTTTCCTGATTGCTGGTGATATTATTAAACCTCTGGTTCCTCATAGACAGAATAGGATCTGCATTCCCGCCAGAAGTTCCTGAGGGAAGGCAGTGGAGGAAGGAGGCTCTTGTTGGAAGACCTGGTTCTGCCAGCTACGAGGCAAGACATCTCAGGAAGGGGCTACTAAGCCTCGGCCACTTGGCCAAGATGGGGACGAGGACTGCAGAGGAATTCCTCTGACCACAAGCAGGGGGCGAGCAAGTGCTGTCCCGACCCAAAGGAATGGGCATGGTCAGGCTGGCCCTTCTGACACCACCTTGGGTTATCTGTCAGGCCAATCAGTCACTGGACAGTAACTTCAAATATGCATACAATGTGTAAACCACATTCTTACCCACAACTTTCTGCCTTTGGTAGAGAGGGCAAGTGTCGCACGTTTAGAAAATCAAGAAACAGTTTGGGGAGTTCTTCATTTTCTAAAATGACAGCCTGTGAAAGCAGAAAACAGAATTAGAAACTGGAGTGAAAGTTTGCTAGGCGATCAATCAAACGAACTATTTCAAAAAGTCATAACCGTCCATCAAAGTTCTTGCCAGCAACACTCCTCACAATCAATATGAGGGGTGGTCCCCATGTCGCCCACCAAGAACTCAGGCTGTGCAGTGCTGGCAAATGCTGCATTTCATCTGTTTTTTCATTCAACCAGCACTTATAGATCACCTACAGCATGCCAGACCCGCGCTAGGGGACACGACAGTGGTCCCTGCCTTCCTGAAGAGTCTAAGCAGAGTGAAGATTTCAAAACCTGGAAACAGCAATAATACCACTAAGCTATATAAATCAAATTTTCCTTACTGAGTGATAAAGTGGTCTGGGGATGTGTGTGCACGTGACTCCACAGGATACCGCTACTGATTAGGAAATACCGTAAATGGTTTTTCCAACTGGAAGATTTAGCCAAAACCCCTCAGCTATCACCTGTTTCCGCCTTAGGATCAACTGACATTTATTGCCATTTGGACAGCTCCACTTACAGGGTCAGTAACACTTCCCTGCTAAGTGTAAATCAGTGTATATGCTGCAAAAAAATCTATAAAGTTCTTCCATCTAGAGGGCTTTTGCTAAATAGCTGGCATAATAGCATAACCATGTCAGTACTCAGAGAGCCAAATTATGGAATTTTAAGGAGAAGCTGATGGAGAACTATAGTCTGACCTTGCATCTATGTATTTTCAAAAATCTGCCAGTGTGTGTGAACGGATGGCTCATTTGCTGCTGCCCTCTCCCCTTTTTTTCTAAAGATAACATGAGAAAAACATCAAAAACTATATAATCTCTGAAATTAACATAACTATTCTTTTTTTTTTTTCAGTTTGGCCGGGGCTGAACCCACCACCCCCAGTATATGGGGCTGGCGCCCTACTCCTTGAGCCACAGGTGCCACCCAATGTAACTATTCTTAAGGGTCACATTTCATAACTTAACATGGGGTAAGTTTTGTCCAATGAGCACATGTTGTTGGAAGAACAAAGAGAATTGAATGGGACATGTCATTCATGCAGCCGATCAGGAATATTGTATAAGCTGAAGGGTACGGTCAAATGATCAGCATCTTCTACTTAGCTCCGTATGACGTCTCCCTTTTAGCCATAGTTTACGTACTGAATTGCCCCATTTCTCGCCAGATTTTGGAATAATGTCACTTGGGTCAGGACATACAATTGGGGTAGCTGAGTGGCTACCCACTCCTCCCAGGCTGCCCTTGATCTACACGTGTGCACAGCCCTCTTGCTGGTCTGTCCTAGGGAGGGTCATCTGGAGAGCCAGCTCTCTAGGGGGCTGCTAGTGTTCCCTATACAGCCCACTGTACCCACTAAAGCTTAAGGAATAAAAAGAGAAGCCATGCGGGGGTTATACACTATTCACTGAATAACCATTTACTGGGCATCTATTATGGTAGGCACTGGATATGGCAATGAGTATTACTGGTCCATTGGAACATGGGCTGGTGGAGAACACTAGTGATGAACAAGTAAATACACACACAAAACAACAACTTAAACTTGCCTTGGAATATAGTGACACAGCTACAGATCGCTCTCTACTATTTCCCTATCCACCAACCCCTCCTTCCCTCCCTCCCTGTGAGTGTATGTTTACTTTTCTCCTGATCATAAAAATTGAACAATAAAAAGTTTAAAAAATGAGAGAAACTAAACACCTCTGCCCAGAGGCATCATTTCATTACTATCTTAGTTCAATTTCCTGACATTGTTTCACTTTTATCTAAATTTTTACCTACCCAAGGGAATGTGCTGGGTGACCAAAGTTCGTGATTTCAGTGTCTAGAACTCAGAAAGTTCTAAGAATCATCATACACGTAAAACTCCAAGGTATTTTTGTTGTGATACAAGTTTTAATGATTACTGAGTTTTTCCTAGGTCTCTGCTTAATACTTACTTGAATAATAAAGCTTAATGTTGTAATAACTAGAGACCTGTTCCCCCCAGGCAATAGTTTTAATTATCTGTACAAGTGGTAGCTTTCAGATTAAAAAAAAAAAAATGGGGGAGGGATAACATTCTTATCTCCACCCCCACCTTTTTAAAATAAATTAAATCAATAACAAGTGTGGGACACTTTTAATGACCTGAACTACTTAATTTCCAGGATCTCTGGACATGTCATCCATCACGGCAGTATGGAGGGAGACATCTCTTGAGTGTTCAGGGGGTTACTTTGGTTTTATTAATGCAAGATTTAGGGAATTTTAACAAGGTGAACTGTTTATTTGCCTTGACAGATTGGCTTACAATGCACTGGCTACATCTACGGCATGATCATTAATGACAAAAGACAGGCAAAAAGCTGTTTACACTGCAACACAGGGACAGGAATTAATCCTGCTCAGCCTCCCCAAACAGAGTTCTCCAAATAGAAGATCACACTGGTTTAGGTAAAGTGTACTGGCAAAAAGGAATATAGAAAACTCCAGAAATCTATATTGATTTTTGCTAAATCTTCACTGAACATTCTCAAATAGTATTTTCCATAAAACGATGGCCAATATGTACTTTAGAATTTAGTTGTAAAGAAGGCAGCCCTGGGGGTTAGTTTAACCTTCAGTTTCGTGGACTGGACTATTTCCTAAACTCTCTTTTAAAAGCTTACCAAAAAAGAATTAACACTTCAGTCCAAACAGAGATGAAGGGTAACATAGTCGCATTTACCTGATTTCATGTACCATGAACAAGTTAAATGACTCATTAATTAGTGCAGAGATACAAAAGAGGAAATTAAATTAGTTCAACCAAATCTTTCTGTTCATAAACACGTGAGCTCATTCACGAGACGCCGGGCAGTGAAGTGGGGCCTCGTGACGCTCCATCTTCAGCTTCTTCCATTTCTTGCAAAGCTTTCGTGCAGGAGGAAATGCTCCTTCTTGAAGCTGCTCCCTGGATCACCCCACATACCTTGGACTCTCATCTGAAGCTCTTAATTTTTAAAAACAAACCACAGTTTTGAATATCAAGTCCTACTTCCCCCTGGTTTGAGATTGCTTATCTTCATTTCTGATTCATTTTCAACGGCATTTTCCTTCTTACAGAGGCTCTGTGGTGTAGATTGCATGTGGGCTTTAGAGAAAGACCTGGGCTTGATGCCTTCCCTGTCTTCTTTAAGGGGTTGTCGTGAGGATTAAATGAGAGGTCGCCAAGAGTCTCTGTCCTACGATTAGCATCAACAGATGTAAATGCTCTTTCCTTTGAGCACTTTTGTTGTATCACTCCCCAGCAACCTATTTCATTCACTTTGGAAGTTTAGATTATTGCCTCCCTGGTGAACAGAGCTTCTTAGCCCTCTAGAATTTCAGGGACCCTTTTGAAAATCATATAAAAGCTAAGTATGTTGGGTAGGGCATGGTGGCTCATGTCTGTAATCCCAGCACTCTGGGAGGACAAAGTAGGAGGATCATTTAAGGTCAGGAGTTCGAGACCAGCCTGAGCAAGAGTGAGACCCCCGTGTCTACTAAAAATAGAAAAATGAGCTAGGCATGGTGGCCTGTGGTTTTGTAGTCCCAGCTACTTAAGAGGCTAAAGCAGGAAGATCACTTGAGCCTAGGAGTTTGAGGTTGCTGTAAGCCAGACTAAGACCATGGCATTCTAGCCTGGAATATGGAGTGCAACTATGTATCTTAAAAAAATAAAAAACAACCTCCCCCCCAAAAAAATCCTGAGTATCTTGCTTGTTAGAAAGTACACACACATATATATCACTGTGCTCTCAGTGGCAGGAAGCTCACAAACTCCTGACAGTCCAGCTGAGGACACCTGATTTAGCTCAGATGTGGCAGCAACACTGCCAGGCCCACTTTGCTTTGGCCTGGAGCCGAGTGCATGGCTGGGTTGTGCTGTATGCCAGCTCCCCAGAGGACATGCTGGCCTGCTTGTACCGCTTTCTCCCTCTCTGTCAATCAGGGACCACCGGAGGGTGTGTTGCCTTGTCACTAGAATTTATTAATGCTCTCAGATCTGGGCTGAGATGGAATATCTGTCTGGCAGTGACACTACCATGGTAAAGGATTCCTTCTGATGAGATCAAAACCTATTTTCTGATGAGATCAAAACTAATTCTAGGAGGTCATTCATATTTATGGCTCCCGCGTTCTCTTTACATCATTAGATAATGCAATAACCAGTGGTGTGGTTCCCAAAATATTAGGGAAAATATGGTTTTTAACTCTACTGCTGCTGGGTCATAGCAGAGCTGGTGAATGAAGCAGCTACGTACCATACCCAGAACACAGGTGTGTTCTAAGCTGCAAGATGGCCCTGGTCCCAGGCTCCCTGCTGTCTGACTGACCACCTGATGACTCTGGGCCTGACTTCTGGTACTGTTCACCTTGTTCCTGGACGCAAATGGCACACACAGCCCAGCGACTACTTCAGGCAATAAAACATCAGAGTTCAAAATGAGCAGGACAAGTTAGAGAAAAAGCTGGAAATAAATCCCATGACATTTTACAGGTATATGTGGTGAGTGAAACACGGCAGGAGGCAGAATTATCCTTGCAAGTTGGAGAGAGGCTGTTTACAACAAGGGTGGGGGATCTCAAGAGGGACCAACCAAGGCGTCAAATAAGCTGAACAGTCCTCTCACCACACCTGCTGCAATCTTATCAAGCCCCCCATCCCAAAAGAGAAATAAGAATAAAACCTAGGAGGAGGTAGAGGCAAGCAATGAAAAGAAAAACTAAAAGATTTCAAAAACAGTTTCCAAAAGGAGGTCACGCAACAGAGGGTTCCAAGCATGGAGCGTGGTGGTGGAGGGACCAGGGAAGAGTGGATCTTCCATCTAACTTTCTGTTAAGAAAGATGGCGGCTGGTCAGCCTGTGCTTTCAAAGCTGCTGAAATGAGAAGAAAGTACTGTCATGCCCGCTGGAAAGGAGTCTATCTCTAAATGGAAGCCTGTACAATAAAATTAGCAAAATGTCACATGTATGGGAAGAGGTGGCATCAAAGAGCGTCTAAATACTCTGGGCTCTTTAATACACCTGCAGGTTAGAGATGCCAGAGAATTAACAGAAAAACGCACGAAGGATATTTCCGCCCAGCCTGTCACTTAGGATTATATGCAGACTAAAACACAGGTTATTAGTAAGATGCTCAAAGGAAATGAGGTTAAATCAAAGAACTGGACCAAGTGTGTGATATACTTATACTCAACTACGATAAATATTAAAAGTGGGCGATGGAGTGTATTTGGTAAAAAACAATTATTTTTCTTTATACCATGTTACTTTCATAAGAATAAGTGATTTCCCTTAAATAGACCAGATGTTCTTTCCAAAAGCCAAATGGAAAAAAATCTTATACTCTAGGAAAGCATTTATGAAAAATTGCCTGAATGGGGCAGAAAAACAACAGCATTGCTACCAGCAGCTCCTCTAAGCTCTATGTTTACTGCAGGAGAAATGTCTTTTTTATTGAAAAGGTGCAATTATCATCATGTAACACAAATCACAAAATCCCAATTTTTCTACCTTATCAGCTTTCTAAAATCATGTTCCCAAAGGACACCATTGATTAGTCGCACATGTTCTCTTTGTGACATCCCAAATACTTAATTGTCAGTTATCTTTTCTTCTTCAGTAAGTAAAATGTGGTCACAAAATTACAGAGGGACTTGTTCGGCCTTAACCTTCGCAAGACGCCATCATGCAGTAGAAAACACTGGTAAAATATCACAGGATAGTGCTGCCCGACAAGGGAGACATATAAACACCGTAATGATTTCCCACGAGTTTCCATTTTAGAAAATTGTCACGAAGGCGAGCATAAACGGTGACATATCTCCACCGAGGACACGGCGAAATCGAACGCTGGCATTCTAGTTAGGTCCAAACCTACCCGGCAGCCAATTATAACGGGAATGGAACGTCTTGTTGAAAACTTGGACAGGACCACTTGGCTAACCTTCCAAGATCACTGCACAAAGCTGTGTTGTTCTCACTGATTTGATTTTTTTATTCTCTTTTCAAAACATTACACACATACACGTTTCTTCTCATTGTCTATCAAGGTTGTTTTAAACTGTAGGGAACTTCTCTGTCACAAAAGCCAGGTTGCTGAACTAAGTCAGGGGTTTTACAAGAGTCCTTTGAGCTCGTTCCCCATTCTTTGTAGTCTGGTTTGAAATGCCCAATGGTTAGGGTGACAAAGTTCACCACAACAGGTTTTCCTCTCTTCACCAAGAAAGAGGCTTCTCACTGTATCTACTTCAGAGGTGCAGCTAAGAACTGGGAGGGAGAAAAATCAATACCTCCTCACTGCAGTAAGTGGGCCGCAGTGTCACTATCCTCTGGGACCCGAACCCACTAGCTCACAGATGCTTTGTGGTCCTGTCTTCTTCTTAGCCACTTCCCTGCACTTGGTCGCAATTTCACAAAATGAGCCTAAGTCAGGTTAGCAAAGGAACACTTTCTTTTTAAAAAGCCAGCAAATAAACAGATGCAAGAACCCACCACACTGTGCAACCTTCTTTTTTGCATGTGACTCCATGCCCAAGACACGTCTACCTGTGCCGCGGTAAAAACTGTAATGCTCGTGGAATTCAAACAGACATCTATTATGGTTTCACAGGGCTTTACAGACTATCTTGCAAGAAATCCACAGACCTGCACGAAAAGTTGAATGCTGAAAAGGGTTTATTTAAAACAGTAAAGAATATGTGGGAAAAAAACAATATAATGTGGTTGAACGTGATTTGAAACAAAGGAACATAATTTCTGATAACATGGCTAAAAGCATAAAAGGAACTAAAGAACAAAAGAAACTGGAAAATCAATCATCTTTGGATCAAAACTTATGCTCTGTGTTTTTCTGGAATATCTATTCATATAAAAACATTTATTCAGCAACTACTGAGCATAGCATGGTTCTAGAGATGCATCAGTTAGCCAAATAAACATGGTCCTACAGCAGTGCCCGTAGCCCAGTGGGTAGGGTGCCGGCCACATACACGGAGGCTGACAGGTTCAAACT
>NW_003852555.1:1015559-1017079 GCF_000181295.1 Otolemur garnettii | reverse complement strand
TGCCTTGAAGGCATGTAGCTAGTTTCCTCCATCTTCAGTTCCTCCATCCTCGACAAAGCATCCTATTACCCCGAGGATGAAGGGAAGCTCCCCTGGGGAAGTGGCCCTTGAGCTGGGAGTTCAATGAGCGAATTACAGTAAAGGGAGTGGATATTCTGAACACAAAAAGCACAACTTGTTTAGGGGAAGTGGAAGCACAACATCAGGACTGAGAGGCCACAGAAAACAACAAAGGTGGTAAGTGATCCAACGGGGGAACCCAGCTGGGGGGTTGGGCAGGCGTCATGGCCATGGGAAGGATTTTGTTTTCTCTCTTCTGTGGACTTGGGGCCATCATATGATCTTACGAGAGTAGGTGGGAGGTAGATATCAAGGTGTACGTGACATGAGCTCATCTGTTTTTTGACTACTGGGACAGCAGCAGTTTCTCTGGTCCAGTGACCATGCACTGAATCCTCTCTTTGGCTGGCTCTAAACCACTTAACTAACCCAGTCAGTTTACTGTAATGACTATACTTTTTATTTCATATTTGGCTCCTTTTCAAATCTGCCTATTTATTTTTCTTAGATTCTTGATCTTTTCTTATGTCTTTAGTTATTTTAAACATTTTTACTTTTTGGTTCCCATTAATTCGTTCTTTTACTTGAAGTGCTCAGGACCTAATCCTGCTGGTTTGTGAGCTGGTTGACTCTTACTCACAGGTGTTCACTTTCTTCTGTGTTTTGTAGTTTTGTTTTGCAAGCTCATCTTTAGCAGCACTTCATCTGTGGGAATCCACTGCAAACCAAGTTCAAGGTGTGCCCTACCTGAATGGCTTTGCTTTTGTTCCTAGGAAGCAGGTCCCTCACTGGGATCCTATGGATATGTGTATAATCAGCCTTGAGCCAGTTTATTACACTAATTTTCTAGACTGGGGCTTCTGAGGCCACGTATGTATAGGAAATATAAATTCTGAACTCTCAGGAAACATGGTTAGGAAGCATTAGAAAAACCTGCTCCTGGTGAGTGGACTTTCCACAGGCCAGCTGTCTCCAAAGTGGATTACAGATATTTGGAAAGTTAAGCCAGATCCTAAATTGTGATTCAGGAAAAAAATATCAGAACTTCTATTTGTACATACTTTTAATTTAAAAAAAAGAAACCTATTTTTTGTGATTTTTAATGTATCAAGCAGACTTCTGGTAAAATTTGTTATTAAATATGTATATAATAGTGTTATGCTAAACTTTTTTATGGATAAGGATGTACAATGCTACACTAACAAACTATGGCTCTGACTATGGCATAGTAAAGAGATTAGAATAGCCATTAAGATCCAATCTATCGCCCCGTCGGTGGAGGCACAGCTCGTCCCTGCACGACCCATCTGGGGTGTCCAGCTCGAGCACATCTGAACCCGAGAGACATGGCTCACCAGGTTATCAAGTGCAAGGCTGCAGTTGCCTGGGAGGCTGGAAAGCCTCTCTCCATAGAGGAGATAGAGGTGGCACCCCCAAAGGCTCATGAAGTTCGAATTAAG
>NW_003852555.1:1011205-1015356 GCF_000181295.1 Otolemur garnettii | reverse complement strand
AAACCTATTTTTTGTGATTTTTAATGTATCAAGCAGACTTCTGGTAAAATTTGTTATTAAATATGTATATAATAGTGTTATGCTAAACTTTTTTACGGATAAGGATGTACAATGCTACACTAACAAACTATGGCTCTGACTATGGCATAGTAAAGAGATTAGAATAGCCATTAAGATCCAATCTATCCAAACAACACTACTTGAAATAGTCTATTTTCTTTTCTTTTTTATTAGACAGAGTCTTACTCTGCTGCCCAGTCTGGAGTACAGTGGTGTGATTATAGTTCACTGTAGCCTTGAACTCCTGGACTCAAGTGATCTTTCCACCTCAATCTCCCCAGTAACTAGGATTATGGGAAATGCTACTGTGTCTGGGTAATTTTTAGATTTTTTATAGAGTTGAGGTCTCACAATGCTGCCCAGGCATATCTCAAGTAATCTTCCTGCTTCAGCCTCTCAAAGCACTAGGATTGCAGGTGTAAGCCACTGAAACTAGCTGACCTCGTCTGTTTTATCCTCTTTTACCCTAAGATAAATTACATGAGGGTGCAGCTTTAATACTGGAAATACTCTTCTTCTTTTTCTTTAAAAAAAATTCAGAATATTAAAGGGTACCAATGTTTCTGGTTACAGGATCACTTATAATGCTCAGTCATGGCTACAGGTGTGCCCGCCCTTTACCCAAATAGTATTCACTATACCCATTAGGTAGGTTTGCCACGCCCATCCTCTCCGATGCCTGATTTCCACTGAGTTTTACTTCTCACCTATTTTCAACTGGCCAACTCTAACTTATCCATCAAGTCTCAGCTCAGATGTCATTATTTCCCTGAGGAAACTTTCCTAAACCTTCAAGCTGTTACTTGTGAAATAAAAGAATCATTTTATGTGATATAATGGGTAGAATCACTGTCAGAGAAATGCGAATTAAAACCACAATAAGATCCCACATGCTATCTTACTCCAATCAGAATGCCCATTATTAAAAAGCTAAAGAAATAGTAGATGCTGACATGAATGCAGTGAAAAGTAACACTTCCCCACTGATAGTGGGAATATAAATTAGTACAGCCTTGATGGAAATCAGCATGGAGATTTCTCAAAGAACTAAAAGTAAATCTACCATTCAGTCTTGCAATCCCACTACTAGGGCACCTACCTAAGGACAAGAAATCATTAGATTAAAAAGACACCTTTAAGGCGGGGTCCATAGCTCAGTGGTTAGGGCGCCAGCCACATACACCCAGGCTGGTGGGTTCAAGCCTGGCCCAGGCCTGCTAAACAACAACTGCAACAAAAAAAATAGCTGGGCATTGTGGCAGGTGCCTGTAGTTCCAGCTACTTGGGAGGCTGAGGCAGGAGAATCGCTTGGGCCTAAGAGTTTGAGGTTGCTGTGAGCTGTGATATCACGGGACTCTACCCAGGGCAACAGCTTGAAACTTCTGTCTCAAAACAAAAAACACCTTTACTCTTATGTTTTATTACAACACAACTCACAATCACAAAGATATGAAATCAACCAAACAGCCCAGCAACTGATGAGTGGATAAAGAAAATGTGGTATGTATACACCAGGGAATGCTATTCAGCCATAAAAAAGAAATATCTTTTGCAGCAACATGGACTGAACTGGAAGCCGTTATTCTAAGTGAAATAATTCAAGAATGGAAAACCAAATACTGTATGTCCTCACTTAGAAGTGGAAACCCAGCTTCGGTTATGCTTGGTCACACAGAATGGAATAATGGACACTGGCAACTCAAAAGGGAGAGGACAGAAGAGAGGTGGAAAAATTACCTTTGGGGAACAATGTACGCTATTTGGGTGATGAGTACATTCACCGCCCAGACTTTGCCACTACACAATATATACATGCAAGAAAAATATCTACTGAAATTTAAAAATTAAATTTAAAAATACCACATTAAGTCATATTAACTTTCAACAATTTTAACCCACCAAATAAGGCAGCTTCCATGTGGTTTATAATAAAATAACAAGAATCCTTGTTTAATGGCTACTTTACGCTGGGCTCTTATTTAATCCTTACAATTCCATGAGATGTCATCATAGTCAAAATTCCCCTATGAGGAATTTGGGGCTCACAAAGGCTATGCAAAGTTTCTCAGAAGGAAAGCAGACAGGTGGGATTAGAACTCAGGCATCTCTAGTTCCCAAACTACCATGTGGATGATGTATCAATTCTTGGACTCATTCATTCATTTGTTCATTCACTCACTTATTCCCCATAATATTTACTGGCATTTTCTGCATGTCCAACAGTACCATGCTATGTAGTTTAGTTTGAATCTTATTGAACTGACTCGTCTATCTTTCCCAATATATATATTTTTTTCAGTTCTATTTATCAACTTAATTTATTCCACAGATGAATTTAAAGGAGCCATTAAAATTGGTTCCCTTGAAATAGATTCCTGATTTCACCTTGGATTTATAATTTAAAATTATTAACATGTGAACTAATTCTTACAAGTACATAAAGATTTCCATAAGAAGAAAGGCAACAAATTCTATCACATTTTTTTTAAAAACCTGAAAATAAAACAAAATCATAAACAAAAGGACCTAGCCTCATAACATTTTAAAACCTGTTTGACAACTTCTGACCAACTCAATTCTTTTCAGCAAACGATTGGGTAAAGTTACTTTAAAGTCACATATTATACATATTTGATTCATTTAAATTACCTGTGTGTTGAATAAAAATGTCTCTTAGTTAGATGTTATGGATAACATCAAAATTTTTAAATAAAAATGCATTTATTTTTTGATGATCCAATAGGAAGAAAACCCAAATAAACAAATTCTAACAGCAATTATAAATTGTTACTTACCTTTAAGTTAAACTGAAGATTAGGCGACTACCCTATTTGAATATTAGTAGATTACAACAAAGCAAACCAAAACTGATTTTCTAATTCAAATTATATGATAAAGCACTAAATTGAATACAAATTATAGAATATGCTTATAGAACCATATTCTTATTAAAGAAGAAATAGTAATCAGACCTGGGCTTGTAAGATGTTGCCTAGAGACAGCCTCAGGAGACTGGTTTTTAATGAAAGATTTACAATTAGCATAGCCTCTGCGTGCTGAATTGATGTTTTTAAAGTGTTTAAAGCCCTTGAAAACAATTTGCTCTCATAAGTCCCTTAACATTCCCCCAACTACCTCGCTTATTCCTCCAGCATCCAGCATTCTCTGTCCTCACATACAGTACAGTGACTTAGCTCTCCAGCATACCGGGGCTTCAGCGGGTGTAGCTTAGGTCAACGAGGCCTTCCCAGGCACCCACAATCTTACTGCACTACCGTGAAGGCACAGTGCACAGAACGAATAACATTTTGTTTTAAAAAATGGAGACCTCCACCACCGTTTTATATTCTTGTAGTTGTAAGCACTGCAGCGTGCCACCTGTTTAAATGCTACGGCAATACAATCAATGTTTTACATGAATTTAGGAACATTCAACGAGTAAAGTTCAAAGCCCACAGTCCTTAGTGGGAACACGATGAGAAGTGGCTAGACAGTGTTACAACAGACTTATTTTAAGATGCGTAGCTAGTCCTCAGAGAAATATCGCACAGAATGAACAGTGGCACTTGTGGAGATGGCTCAGAGGCCTAAAAACAAATCACAACTGGTAATGACTGCACGTAAGGCCACGTGGGACCTGTTTTCTGAGTTCATGGGAAGAACTTGTCTGCTCTAGCCCTTGTTCCACATCTAACACTGAAATAAATCATCCCATAACTTGGAGTTAAATTACAGATGTTTATATGGGTCCCTAGACCCAACAATGAACATGGACCCTTCTCTGGGAATTTTCTATATTCTATCAGCTTTTTTCTGATGGGCTCCCAGGTAGACCCAGGAGGGAGGAACAGAATGATTTCATGGAAAGCGGATTCCACGATTGAACACCAACACCCAGATATCTAATTGTTGTCTGCTACTGGAGGCTGCCCCACGGACTGCCAGCTATCTGCCAAAAATCCCTTCTTCCCTTCTTCCTTACTAACAGAATACCAGTTTTCTTGGGGTGTGTGGCAAGTTGCCAAACTTAACAAACAACAACAAAAAAACCCCCAGCAAACAATAGTAACAAAACCCCATGAAAGGCTCGG
>NW_003852555.1:1001817-1010268 GCF_000181295.1 Otolemur garnettii | reverse complement strand
TTTTTAAAAAGAGAGAGAGAAAGAAGAAAAGGACCCCCACACACACACATACACACACCAATTTCAATATTCCGGAATTTTAAATTAAAGATGGGGTCTTGCTATGTTGCCCAGGCTGGAGAGCCAAGGCTCTTCATAGGCCTGGTCACTGCACACCACAGCCTTAATCTCCTGGGTCACCACCTAGAACTATAGGTGCACATCACCCTATGTGGCTCTGATATTCTGTCTTAATTTATGACCTTAGTACTGGGTAGAATACTTGGGGGGAAAAACAGAAAAAAAATCCTTATACGCTATTTTTAATTTACTACTTTTAAAAAGTCCATAACATAAAGAATGGCATATGAAAAATGAAAAATCAATTAGGTTCACATAGACATTGTAGAGTCTATAAAAAGCAAGAAAAGGAACAGTACATGAAAAACTTATATACCTAACTCAGTAGGTGCCAAGAACATACATCACGGGGCAGTAAAGAAATCAAAGATATAGGTGATGAGATGAGACTAACACAGAAAAAATGTAAGCTGATTATTTAGAAAAATATCCTCCTAAACTGGGTCTTTTAAACAAATCATAGACAGTATCCCTATGGACAAGGAGTGTTTCATTAAACTTACTCTATAAAGGATTGTCTGCACCACTGGAGAACGAGCCATAGGGAGTAATCTAGCATTGGATGGCAGAAGAAAATACAATTCTACTTCAATAGGTCTTTTTTAATCACAAATTTTATGATCTTCTAAGAGCTTTCTATGAAGAGCAATTAACGGGAGATAGCAAGGATTTACATTAATATTCTAGTGAGTTAAGATGACTACATGTATCCTTAAGCATGAGTTTTCTGTTTTGGAGATCCTTAGCTAAGATTGAGGGAGAAACATTAATTTATTTTTACAAGAGAAAAAGAAAAAAGAAAGAAAGAAAGTAGAAGACGAGCCTCTGGCCTGTCAGGATGCTGTCTGTGGACTTGTTTCTCCTCCCTGCTCATGGTCGTCCCTGGGTACAAAGCCACCAAGGCGCTATACATCATCGGGCCTGGGCAGAAGTTCAGGAGATACACAAAGATAGCAAATGGAACGGTGAGACCCACACCTGACTCTCGAGACCAGGGTTTTCAGCCTTTTTTTATCTCATGGCACATTTAAGTGATGTTGATGGGGGGGCGGGGGAGAGTAAAGACAAGAATATATTTATTGTGCTTTAAACTTCTTTTGAAAATAATTTAATTAATAATTTTTAAAAATGCCTAAGAACCTCTCATAGCACACCAGTGTGCCATGACCACACGGATTGAAAATCGCTGATCTAGGAGGCTCGTCAAGTCCATATACTAACCATTGTAGTGGGGCAGACAAACCATAGCAGGGAGTGGTGTGGCTCATCATACCCAGCCTGTCCCAACCCAGAAAGGAGGCCAGGGAGGTCCCTGGAGGCATCCGGCAGGCGGGCTCCTTCTTCTCTACGTGACTTTCCCCAAGGCTCTGCTGGGTGTGATCACCCCTGGACAGCCAATGATGGCGTGAGAATGATACCCATGATTCTGAGTTAACTGAGAAGTGAGAGGTAGGTAGTTTTGGTTTGCAAGAATTATATACACTTTTGAATATTTAGTTACATAAATTGTTTGGGATTAAATTTTTAGGTACGTTTGTTATGTCCTTGTATTTCAGTTTTCTCACTTATAAATAAAGGTCAATAACAGACAGTACTTAGAGGTTATAGTCATGGTAAAGTAAGACTCATGCTTATGAACTTGCTATGGTACCTGGTACATAGTGGTAATCTAGTAAATACAGATTACTTACTTATTTAGTCTCACTCTGTCCCCCTGGGTAGAGTGCTGTGGTATCATAGCTCACAACAACCTCAAAATCTTGGGCTCAGGAGTTCCTCTTGCTTTAGCCTCCCAAATAGCTGGGACTACAGGTACCCACCACAATACCCAGCTAGTTTTAGTAAAGACAGGGTCTTGCTCTTACTCAGGTTGGTCTCGAACTCCTGAGCTCAAGAAATCCACCCGCCTCAGCCTCCCATAGTTCTAGGATTACAGATGTGAGCCACTGCACCTGACTCACTACAGATTATTTATAAATAAATAAATTTTAAAATAATAAATGCTTGGCCAGGCGTGGTGGCTCACGCTTCTAATCCTAGCACCCTGGGAGGCCAAGGTGGGTGGATTGCCCTGAGCTCAGAGGTTTGAGACCAGCACGAGCCAGAGTGAGACCCTGTCTCTACCAAAAATTGCCAGGTGTTCTGGCAGGTGCCTGTAATCCCAGCTACTTGGGAGGCGGAGGCTAGAGAATCACTTAAACCCAAGGACTCAGGGGTTGGTGGAGGTTGCTGTGAGTTATGATTTCACAGTACTGCACTGAGGGTCACAAAGTGAGACTCTGTCTCCATCAAAAAAAAAAAAAAGAAAGAAAATGAAAGCAAAATTAAAAAAAATAAATGCTTCATAGATCTAATAAATATAACCTATTACTAATATCGTTAGATTAAAAAACTACCTATTACAGAAGCTATTTAAATAGCTGATTTAAAGAGAGAGAACATTTTCTTATGGAGACTTCAATACACACACTCAGATCCAGCACTTTCTCTCTCCTGTCAGCCCTCTGACTTTTCTGCCCTCCTCGTACAGCTTAAGATTCCATGATCTACCATCAGACTCAGTCCCCCGAAACACCTCCAATCTCTTCTGCCCCTCTCTCTGTGCTGTACTGGGGACAGCCCGGGTCTGGCTGCGTCCTGGCCATCTCTCCATGCCTCAGCTGGAAGTGCTGAACACCGTGAGGAAACCACACAGCACAAACTGGTTTCCCTTAAAATCCAAACTGTTAATCCTCAAAATACTGCCCACCGACCTGGTTAGTTTTCTCTACAACAATGGTTCTCAAGCTTTAGTCAGTAACAGGAGCACCTAAGGGGCTTGTCATAATAATATATTAATAGTTTTCTAGCTGGGGAGGGAGAGGGAGGGATGGGTAATTCACACCCACTGGGTTCAGCGCCACCGTCTGGGTGAAGGGCACGCTCACGACTTTGACTCAACCTGTGCAAAACCAAGTATGTAAACAAAATGCGTAACCCCTGATATTCCGAAATTAAAAATAAATAAAAGTAATTCATTAGTTACAAAAAATGTATAGTTTGATGGGTTTCTGATCTATGTGGTCTTTGGTGGGGCCTAAAAATTTACATTTCAAAGAAGTTACCACATTTCTAGTTAATGCTGAAGCCGCTGGTCCAGGAACTACACGCTGAAAACGGCTGCTCCAGACTCAACCTTCACTCATTCGCATCTTCCCTTCTCCTGTTATTTCTAACTCCGCTCCCTCCACTCTCCACACAGAGACCACCTGACCTGACCTTCCCCATCTTCGCCAGCTCTGCTAACTCAACCTCACCCTCCTCTGTCCTTGGAGAGGAACTGCCCCTCCTACTACCAGAAGCCAATTCCAGTAGCTCCACTATGGCTGTCAGCAGCCCCTTGCCCTTCTCAAATATTTATATCTTTAGTTATGGGTCTTCTCTCTCTTGCCTGTTCACTATCCAAGCGCCTCCACCCACCCATCCACCTAAGTATCCATCTTTCTGTCCTCTCTGCTGAATCGTCCTGTCAGGGTGTCAACATGCCCTCTATCTCCTTATAAAACCACAGAACAAAACAAACAAACCCCCAAATCCCCCACTAGCTGTAACCCATTTTTCTGCTCTTCATGGCAAAAGTTTTTGAGAGATATGCGGCCCGTTCATTGTTCTGCCCTCTGCAAACCATCCTCAGCGTGTCAAGGGCACACATGGCTTCCATGCTGCTAAATTCAACGGCCACTTCTTTCCTCCCCTTACTTAACTTCTGAGCAGCCACCACTCAACCAGACAACCACTCTCCCACTTCCTAAAACATTCTCTTTGTTTTTCTATGACTCTGATAAGTTTTCTCCATCAACAGTGTCACTCTAGGTCACCTTCTCCTTTTCTACCAAAACGCCAGGAGTTTTCAAGGCTTGGCTGGTGTCCTCTTCTCTTCCCACACTCCCTCCCTCCCTAAGGGCCCCAGCTGCTCTGGGTTTTCAAACCCTAATGCTGATGAGATGCAAAATTACACCTTCTGGCTGGAGGTCTTGTCTGGGTTCCAGAGGACTGGTAGAACTAAGCATTTCTTTAATATACCCATCTGAAATTCTTACAGATATCTCTAATCCAAAATGTCCAAAGCAGAACTCAGGATGTCCTTAAACAATGTCCCCTGGCCTTCCCACACCTGACACGTTCACACCTCCCATTCTTAGCTCTCAGCCTACATGTCACCTCAGAGGGGCTGTCCCTGACCACCTGAACTCAAGCATTGCTCTTACTCTGATAACTATTTTTCCTTGTTCGTTTCCTTTATAGCACCAGCAATTTTCACTGGTACGTTTACTCGGTGTCTGTGCACTTAACTCCTGCTCCAAGAGGGCAGGACTGAGTCTCCCTCAATCAGCGCCGCACCTCACACTCTAGACAGGGCTCTGAAAGCATGGGGGTTATTCTAGAGGCAGAATCAGGGCCAACCAAGGTAAATATGGAGAGGGCAAACTTTGCCTTAATAGAAACTAAAACTTTATAACTGAGTCTTCTGATGGAATGCTCTGCTTTGCAAGGTAACCAGTACCACTGCAGCAAGAAACTGACCAAAAGCAGCTGGAGGCTGGGCCGGTCAGAGGGCTGCGGCAAGGATTACAGACAGGGAGGAATGCGGCTAGGGATGTGCTCAGAAAAACAGTCACACTTAATATCTGCACTCATGATGTTTGTCATTTCTGCTGAGTGGCCTCATATATACCAGGTCATTTAATCCTCACGACCACCTTTGAGGTAGCTAAGGTCTAGAGTATTTTATGTATGAATAAAACCGCCTCTGAGATATTAAGAGATGTGTTCTCCTTCTTATTAAAACAAAACCCAGATCCTCCAAGGTGGACAGTGTCTGCCCCTTGAATCAGGAGAGTTAAGGATCTGGTTTTGCACTTTTTCCCTGTAGTGCTCTTAAGTAAGGGTCCTTCTCTCCCCACCTTCTGGCCCTCCAAGGTCAGCCACGTCTTCACCTTCTGGCCAGAGGGGGACCCACAACTCCTTTCCTAAGCTCGGGAGCAAGGCCTGGCTGTGGCTGACTATGTAAGCAAGACGCATCCAAGGAGGCTGCCAGAGGGAAATAAACAAAGAGAGACACGATCCTAGGATGTGGCTCACAAGCCACCGACAAAATAAGCCACAGTTTATCTAAACCTTAGGGGAAAAATAAACCAAACAGAGCAGTGATGCTTTCCTTTGGTGTCAAATGTACCCTGCTACCTAAAGAAGTCTCTGTTTGACCCCTTTATTACAGCTCACTACAATCTGAACTTGAATAACGTAGAAAGGGAAACTGGGAACAGCTTTGTTGAGTACACTTTTTAATGCACATGGGAAAATACAGGTTGAAAAGTAACAACCTTATTTTGTTTTTAATTTTTAAATCTTACTATAGGTACTAAAAATGAGTGTTCAATTTTCAAATATTTTCTGATTTGCTTTATTTCACACACCCTCCCATTTCTTCTTTTCTAGACAAGAAAAACAGCCACTTGCTTGAGCAATCTGTCTTGAGTACAGTTTTGTAAGCAGAAAATAACTGAGTCAGATAGCAACTTGGACTCTTTCAAAACACACCTCCCAGTAATGGCAGGAGAGGAAGCTTCCCTGTGATCACTTCTCTTCTTTTGCCTCACTGGTATTTCCTTATGAGGATTTTTGGGTCAGAGTAAACTCCCGAGGACCGATCTGACATTCTCTTTGAAACTAATCCCAGTAAACATGAGGAGCCCACTTCCTCGCCAGATGTTCAGGGAATTCAGTGCTTTTGGGGTTAACGCTCACTATCCGTGTCACCTGTGTAAAAGATACAGGACGGACCAATCTGATGCGTTGGAACAAAAAAATTATAAGATACCACTTTGGGGTATAGTACAGCTGCTCTAAGGAAATACTCTGAAATGCTTAAGTACTTAAAAAACAAATTGGCTAATCGTATTTTCAGGGAAAAAACTGCTATTCATTACAGACTACTGTGATGATCACAGGACACAAAGGAAGGAACAGGCTGAAGAGAAAAGAAAAGGGTGATGGATCTCTGAGCTTGAACTCTCCGGCAGTAAACCCAGTTTTGAAAAAATAGGTATTTTTTCACCAATTAATACAAACATGTATTACTCAGAAAAACCAGTGATACTGATGTTCTACAGAACCAACAGATGTCAATGATTTTCCCGTGGCCTTCTGTTATTAATTTGATGAATGACTGCCACAATAATATGAATATTTAGCAAATCAACAAGTACACCTTTTCAAATACACCAGTATCACTTTAAACATGCCAGTATCACTTTAAACAGAAATATAAAATAATTGCTCATTACTTTGCTTCTTATGTTTGAAGAATCTTGATAAAGTCTGGCCAGCCAATAATTCTAACAACGTAATATAAATATACCATAAACTAGCTCCTGGTCTTGGCCTGAAAGTCTGCCCTGAGCAGTGCCTCCAATGGGGTTGACTCTGAGTTGGAAAACTCTACCGGGGTCAATGCTTTCAATTTTTGTAGCTGGTGTATGAAATAGCAAAATGTCCAAAAAGGCTTAGAAACCACAGCTTAAGGCAGGCAAAGAACAAAAGAGAAGAGAAATTTTAAGATACCCTTTAGTTATGTGAAGTAAGGAAGGATACGCCAAATTTAAATAATGTTTTATTGATGAGAAAAAGAAAGGCATGAAGTGAAAGGATCATCAAACTATGACCTAAATGCTGCACCTACCAACAGTAATGCCAGGAAAGTTCACTTCAGAATGGACATGGGTCTCGTTTACTTCTACCTTTGAAACTGATTTTATTATTACTTTATTCTAGTAAGTATTGAGAAGAAAATATTTCTTCTATATTAAAAATAGAATGATCAAGAAAAAAATAAAAAATAAAAATAGAATTATTGATCTGATTTCCTCAATTTCATAGTAGACAGGCAAGTTTTGGAAATAAATATTTAAAATTCTATTTGGAGAAGCAGATCAATAACTACTGATTCCCGGTATTATTATCACCCCTACTACCATTATTATTGTTGAAGAGCTCTTCAAAAAAAAAAAAATTACTATTTTTTCCAAATGAAATGTCTCACGTTAAGCAATACTTAACATATTATCTTCACCGTAGATGATACACATAAGAAAATCTTCTGTGGATGAACTGAACCTTTATTATTCTTACTTTTAAATTTAATATTAGTTTTTATCCTACTGAAGCACTTAGCTGAAAGCCATAACTTCTCTGAACCTCTCAGGCAATGATCCTCCTTTGGTATTTGTGGATCACTGTACACAATTCTTTCAAACGCACACATCATAGTGTAGAGTTTCTGTAGGTATCTGAATGGCCAGCCTGAACTCCCCAAAGGCAAGGATTATGCCAGTCTCGGTATTTACTGAACACTGGCATCTTTTTCTTACCCTGTTGACTCTATGTTCCATATTTTGATTATTCCAAAATTTTATTCCATGAGAAATCCTCTCAGCAGAAGTTATTTTAGATTACGCATGGGGAGTCCCCTTTCTGTCCAGTAGCACAAATATTTAAGTTGTCTAAATATTCGTAGTACATAAAGTAGTTTGATTTGCCAGAAAATACTACATTTTGCATGATGAATAGAGTATGTTTAAACATGTGATAAAAGAACTGCCCCAAACAAAGGGCGAATAATTCACAGTAGAATCTCATAGGACAGCTCCTTCAGTTTAATCAAGACCACACAGGAGACAGAGGAGCCCGTGAAACACAGCAGGCACTCAACAAATTTAAGTTCAACACCCTCCCCCACCCCCCGCAGCATTTACCACTATAGGGGTGTCAGGGTTGAAATTAACTTGGAAAAGGTTTCTACCGTCTGTCAGCCATTCTGCCCTGGAAAGCAAGTGTGTGCACCACAGGAAGTGGCTAAGGTACAAACAGAATGAAAATGAAGTGACTTTCCTCCTGCCTCTTCCTGTCTCCACCTCCTGCCTGCCCTCCCTCTCTCCCTCTCTCCCTCTCTCTCCCTCTCTCTCCTATTGAGAAGGCAGGTTCCAAAAGCCCCATTTTAAGACAAGGCCAGAACCTTTCACAGCAGTCTACATTTTAAGGCTGAGTCTTCAAACCAGAAATGAATAAGTGGGTAGAGAATCAAAGACTAATGGATAAGAAAAGGGAGACACCACCAACTGACACGTATTTAATTTTTTTTTAATCTCAATTTTATAATAAAAATCACTCAGATTATACAGGGAAACAGTAGATCCTATGGACACGATACAAACATTGAGGGTGTTATAAATATTCTAAAACCATATTGTGCCTAACGGTCACACAAGTGTATTAAAAATGATGGAATTGGCT
>NW_003852555.1:968842-1001580 GCF_000181295.1 Otolemur garnettii | reverse complement strand
CCTGTCTCAAAAAAAAAAAAAAAAAAAAAATGATGGAATTGTACTATGTATACTCAGAATGTGTACTCAGAATGTGTATGGTTACGTAAATCGTACCTCAGTAAAGCTATTAAAAATAAAAAATTAAAAAATATATCACATACAAAAAAAGTACATCTTTTCATCTTTTAACTCCCCTGTAACTGATATTCAAACGTCTAACTGTCAGACGATCTGGGGAAGTAAATACTAGAAGATGCTGATCAAGTTTTTCTTGAGTCGCACAAAGACTGTCAAATATGGTTGCTACTCAATGTCTGGTGTTGCCAAGACAATGAGGAGAAATGTTTCTTTTCCTAATGAAAAACTAATTAAGCTCACTGCTTTTTGTATAGCTAATGTATGTCAGGGTACAAATACAACTTACCTACTATAAACATAGTGAATTGGCACAAATGACATACACTAGGGCAAGTCCTGCAAAATGGTAGTTTGGTTTTGAAGTCTTTAAATATTTCCTCTGACACTGTCTGACCTTCAGCTTGCTGATTCCCTTTTGACCTCCCAGACACGGCTCTTGTTCTTTTGGGCGATGCATGAGCACTGCCAACTCAGAGGCCCTGCCTGGACTGGACTGCCTGTTTCCACAGTGGTCCAGCTCTCCCACCCACAGCCACCACTGGAGGAAAGGACCTCTCTCTTCAAATTTCTTTTTGATTCTGGTAACCCTGCTGGCAACTAATCTTATCTTCCTATCTTGGAAATAAGACCTTGGGCCTCCTCTGTGTCACACCAGGTACCTGAGGGGCACCAGTAAGCAAAGCAGCCAGGGCGCTCACCCCCAACTCAACATGCAGCATTTCAAATGTGCCTCCTTCTCCTTAAACCCCCTTTGCTCTCTTGTGTGAAAGGTTTGAGAAATTAGGTGGGGTTTTCTGGTACCAGAAGAAGAGAAAGAAATGTGAAGTGCAGCTCCCTTTTGTTACAGAATTGAAGAAATTAAATTTCACCCCCAGACCCTTACAAGTCAGGGTAGGGGAGGAGGCTGGGAAGAGACAGATCGAACATTTACTTGGATCCAGCAAAGCCACTTGCCTCTTCCCTCCACAAAGGGGAAAGTTGCATATAAGAAAATGCTGCCAATACGAAGAACAACAGTTACAGAAATGCTTTTAGAACAATTATTTGTTACAACAGTATATTTGTGAGAAAAAACCCAGACAGGTAGATCTACAAAGTTCTGCTATTAGGGGCAAACAGCTTCATTATAAGTTTTCTCTTAATAGTCTACTTACAATTAAAAGTATAGACGGCAAAAAAAAATTTTTTTAACATGACTAATGTATATATAATTGAATTAAAAACCGTAAACCACGTTTTATTTTGTAAATGTATTTGCTATCTGTTCATATCGTGTTTTACAAAGAGGTTTTTTGTATTCAACGAGTCTGGAGAGAGAAGGGAAAAAAACCCCACAATTGGTAGGTTAGCTTCCCCTTAGGTTTTGAGATATAAAGTCATTGTTGGACACGGCTTCAAGGAAAATGTTTATAAATTCAACATCTGCAACTACCTATTATGGAAAGACATTTCAAAACCAAATGTGACTGCTGACAAAGGATGAGGGTGGCCTGCAGAATAAACGGAGATGGCACCCATGGTAAACAAGAGGTGGCTGTCAGCACAACTTGTGTGTTCATTTTTGTTTAAGGCCAGAGGGCTCAACGGTGGGCATGACGTGGTCTATCTGAAGATTACCTAATTTTACCCCCAAGGCAGGACATGAGGTTTTATTTGGTTTTCTTCAAATATCACATGCTTAAAATCAGTATTCTGTGATTATTACTCTCTTTGTTATTCACTGGAGTCATGTACATCAAAGTAATTCAAGTTTTAGTCCCCTCTATGCATAGTTTCTAAATAAGATATTTTTCCTTATGATTCTGGGGTGGGCTCGCCAGTCCTTCTGGCCTTCCACCCTGGCCCCCCAAATCCACCCCCCTCTTCACAATGCAGTGGGCATGCCGGGCTGCAGGCTGCTCCTTAACTATGGAAGCAAATCGATAGCAGCTGAATGCCATCTGCTTCGGCCGCAGAACAGAAGCAAAGTGTGAGCCATGCATCTTCCCTTATTGAAAGGTTATTTTATGCAAGTAAACAATTCATCGTCCTCTTGCACGCTTGATGCTCATTTACCACTTTGATCAATAAAATATGCAAAACAACAAAAAAATTGAATCGTAAGAGTAGTTCTGATGCCAGCGTGATAGTTAATCAATACCCGGCCTCTGTTCATGAGGGCAAGTGGTGGGGGTACTCCCATTGTAACCTGGGAAATCCAGAGTGGGAGATGTAGCTCTTTCAGAAAAGGCGGTTTTAGAAAGGAGATATATTACATTTACCCTGCAGATTACATAGAACCCATCCTCACTGAATTCAATCAAAACACTAACATCAACAGGCTTGAATGTTACTGATTCAAGCCAGTACTTCCCAGTGCTCAAGGAAAAGTAATTTTGGTTTGTATGCCTTTTAGAATCTCAGAGACAAATATTAGATGCGACCGCTGACGCGGGCCTGTGGACAGCAACCCTTGCAGCTCTCTGCTCTGCTCTGCTCTGCCTTATTAAGTCTTGGTTTTCAATGTATTCATGTTTAGGCGAACTCAGTTTTTCTTCTAAAAACAAACTGCTGTGGGAATTTCTGGTGCACGGTGTTTCATTCAGTCATACCACAAGCTGCCTTATTATATTAAACCTCTTGACAATTGATTCACACAGAATACTCTTCTCCCAACAAAGAAAACTATATCATCTCACAGATGCTACCATATAAAAGCCCTCAATGGAAGACGGTTTCCTCGCAAAATGCAAAGCACTAAAAGAGCTGGAAATTTTTCTATTTTAACTGCATCTCTCTAACCGAACCGTGAATGTTAGCATAGCACAGGAATTAAAAGGAAGATTAAATAAATTAGGTATCTTTCTGGAGAGTCTAACAAGCAGTTTGACAGAAAGAAAACCATCGCCATGTGAACAGAACTTCCCCCAAGAGGATGGCTTTTCTTTTAGTATCTGTTCACATTTTCTATACGCTCCTATCAAAAATGACCAGAGTTACCCTTTAATCAAATACTCAAGATTTAAAAACCTAATCTTTTTATTCATTTACCCTAATCAACTGAATTCATCACGCTATGAGTATTTCTCTCATCATTAGATACAGTGTCACTCAATAAACATATTTCGTTCCATTTTGTCACCTGTATAAATAAGCTGCATTGTTAAAGGTCTTAATAACACAAGAGGGAAAGGTAATCCTCCTTATTATCTATAAAGAAGGAAAATCTAGAAGTATGAAAGGCCTGAATAGGATATCTTTAATATAAAGAAAAAAACAATGAAAAATCCCTCCAAATTCTTATCAATACATGTTTGTGTGTCATTTCTTATCAAATGCTATTATAAATACTTTCCTTTACAAAATATTTAAAATTTTCCCCAAAGCTTTCCATTAGGAAACCAGCTAAATTTTATGGCACCGATCGTGTGAAGTAATTTCCTTGTGATATTCCTAGTATCTTAAGAACTCTAACAATAGAACTAACTCCCTGTGTTTCTAGCTACTATTTCAAAATTTATCATTCTAGAACTGTACCTAACTCATCTACTCCGATTTTAAAAACACTACATATACATAATAATTTAAGTATTTACTTAAGTCAAATAACAGTGATGAAATTAACAACAGCATGACCACAGCAGTGCAGCAGCTTTGAGCCAATGACCCGACCAGCAGCAAGGGTATAATTTAAAGGCAGAAATTTCCAGTGCATGCACCGTTAGCCACAGTGAACCTGTTACTGCTCTAAAGGGAATTGTTTGCCTCTTATTAGATTTTCTACAGCACAGCCATAAGTGATAAATGTACTGCTGTACTCACTGTCAAGTTAATCAATGCTGCCAAAGTTTTGTTGACCTAACAGTAATCCATAAAGTGAGCAGCATTTTCTCTATCCCTATGACATCTCAGTCCACAGAAGGGCTACGGCTCCAAAAGCAGCTTCTGTAAGAAAGAGTTGCATGTGGCAGGGGGCCAGCATGGGGGCAGGAGGTTAGAGCAGGAGAGGGTTGATAGAACAGATAGATTGGGCGATTTTCAAAATTAGCAGATATTACAGGTCCCCTGTCCTGATGAAACAGCATTTAAGATCACAGCCACAAGTAAAAATCACTTTTGAGGTTTAGAACCTTAATAAATGAGTAACTCTCCTAATGAAAGACGATTCCTTCCCCTTGTTTACTTCAAAGCAAAACAAACAAAATACATCATACCAAACCTTCAAGAATCTCAAAGCGAAACAGCCACCTCTAGAGCACAGTCTACGCCTGTCCACAGTTCAATGCACTGATCAAATCCAGCTCAGGGCGTCAGTAATAAGAATGGTAATGTGGACAAGGGGGAAAAAAATCCGACTTTTGCTGCACTGTAACGTCGGAGCATGTGAAGGATGTGACCATTAGAAATGAGAAAAGAAAGGAAACAACGGGGAGGAAAGCTGCCCTGCAGACGGACCGTGGCCACGCTTTCCCAACAATTATAGACGTACGAAATATGAATTGCAATTGATTTTCTTCCTGGGGTCGCTGTGCTCTGTGTTTTACGCACTCCAGGCATTTATTTGGGCAGCAAACTGACAAGTTTTTGTAGAATGACCTGAGCAGTGTAATCTTTGCTCAATCACGGGGGCTTCATTGTGGCTTCTCTTCCTTGACACTTGTCCCTCCCAAAAACTCACTGGCAAGGGACTCCTCGATAAAGACGTGGAACAATGCAATTACTGGAGTAAGGGGCTGACCGGGGGATGCTCAGCAACCTTTTGTGTGCCAGTGAAAAATAAACAGCATCAATCTGGAAGACTGACTTTCCTCCTCAAACTTCCACCGCAAATTCTCTTGTCTGACTTGTGATGGTACAGCAGGGTTGCCTAACGTGATTTTTCTTGACAATAAGAAAAGAAAGACAACAATAGAAAGTTATGGTTATGAGAATAAATAATACAGATTTCTCATACTTAAAGCTTAAAAAACAAAAACCCAACTACATAAAAAGATAAGATCTATTTGCCTGACAGATTACAAGGCTTTCCTATATTTTGGTCTTCACAGATCTTCAAATTACGAATGTCACTGATCAGAAGACATTTTTTTTTAAAGTCCTAGAAAACTTTGCATAATTCTTTCCATACCAGGCCATAGGTTTTGGACATCTTTTCCCATCAGAATACATAAATTTACGGCATTCTTTTGAACTGCTATGGAGTATTTTGTAAATCTTTCCACTGTCTAGATATTTCAATATATTTTTAGCTAAAGCCCCCTTATTGGACAATTTTTATAATTATATTGCAATGAAAATGCCTTATTGATAGCATAGTCTAATAATGTAAGAATGATTTTAGAATAAATTTATTGGAAGGGAATTACCAGACTGCTTCCCTAAAATGTTGCCATAACCTGCAGTTCCCTTCAAGGTATATGGGGATGCTTATTTCTTTGTACCCTTATCATAGCAATGGGCACAAATATTTTATTTTAATCTTTGCAGATCTAAAAGTAAATGTGTTGTCTTATTCTAATTTACCATGTTGTGATCAATAATGAAGTATCACTCCCCTTGTTTACTGGTCATTTATAATTTTTTTTGATTTTTTTTTATCATTGGGGATTCATTAAGGGTACATGAACATAATTATTTTTTAATGAATAAATTCTGCCAATTTTCTTATTTGACTGTCTTCCTCCTACGGAGCTGTGAAAGCTCTTTGTACATCACAGGAATTATATCTTTGTGTGTTGCATATATTTTTTCAGTCTATTTGCTTTAGGACTTGAATTTGTAGTACCTTTTTCGTTATACAGAATTTTAAAGATTTTTTTTTTTTTTTTTTTTTTGAGATGGAGCCTCAAGCTATCCCCCTGGGTAGAGTGCCATGGCATCACGCTCACAGCAACCTCCAACTCCTGGGCTCAAGCGAGTTTCCTGCCTCAGCCTCCCAAGTAGCTGGGACTAAAGGTGCCCACCACAACTCCTGGCCATTTTTTGGTTGCAGCCATCATTGTTGTTTGGCGGGCCCGGGCTGGGGATTCGAACCCACCACCTTAGGTGTATGTGGCTGGCGCCTTAGCCGCTTGAGCCACAGGCGCCGAGTCGAATTTTAAAGATTTTATGCAGCCAAATTTTAAAACTCGCACCTATCAAGTAATACAGAAATATCCCTATCAACTCAGAGAATATAGTACCACACAATAAAATCATGCAGATATGACTCTGATTCTAAGATTATGTTCTAAGCTATCACACAGGAACAAAAATATACAAATTCATTTTCAGCAAGCAAAAGGGAGGGTTATAATGATATGTATTAAATATCATTTAAAACAAATTATCTGGCATCCTTGGGACAGCAGTCAAGGGGGTTGAGGTCAGGCACAGTGGCTCACGCCTATATTCCTAGCACTCTGGAGGCCAAGGCAAATGAATCACCTGAGCTTAGGAGTTCCAGACCAGCCTAAGATCAAGACTATGTCTAGAAAAAATTAGCCAGGCCCAGTGGAGTGCACCTTCTGTAGTCTCAGCTTCTCGGGAGGCTGAGGTGGGAGGGTCCCTTGAGCCCAAGAGTTTGAAATTTCAGTGAGTTGTAATGACACCACTGCACTCTAGCCTAGGTGACACTAGTTGAGACCATGTCTCGAAAAAAAAAAAAAAAAAAACCAAGAGGGGCTGAACTCAAGTTAGGAGACATTAGGGGGTGACCAGATAGGTGACATGCAGGACTGTTATCCCAGTGTGAAGTAAGACCAACACCCCGAGAACCGTAACAGAAAGTAAAATGGGTTAAGTTTTAAGAACGGCACATCTGAGAGTGGAGAATCCAGAAGAGTCTCATGAAGGAGGGGGCACTGGGAAGGAGCTTTGTGAGGTGTGCTGGGAAACACAGAGGAGAGCAGGGGAGGTCACAGGGATGGGGTGTGATGAATATACAGTCCGAGTCGAGGGGACAGTGGGTAAGATTTGGCAGCTGACTCATGAGATCCCTGCAGAGTAAGGCTGGAACTCCGGACACTAGGACAAAGAATATCAAAATTTCATAGCTGACAAGGAGCCATGAAAGAGATTTGTACGTAGTTTTCATGATTAGAGTTCAAGTTGAAAAGGAATCCAGGTGCATTAGAGTAGCTGGAGCTAATGAGGAAACTACCATGACGATCTTAGAGAAAAGGAACAAAGCATTTGACAATAATAACGGCAATGGGACCGAAGGCAAAGTATCCCTTGGACTAATATAAAAGAACCCAAGAAGGACCCAGACTTTTCCAAAATAGTGTAAGAGAGGCCTGTGGACAGGGCGGTGAAAAGACCAAGAACAGTAAAACCTGAAATAAGCCAGCCCTCGGAGCAGCAGCCTGCGTAGATGATGCCGAATTCGCTAACACACGTAGTACACGAAGAACATCTAATGGGGCGTGAGAGGTCCACGGTGAGTCTCCTATCATGAATGGCTCAAAACAGCAACAGAGACAGATTCTTAAAGTTTCAATGTCTCATGAGGTCCCTGCCCCACCTTCCTGCCCAAGTGTATGAAGGATAAAAAGAGAAAAGTTGAGTTATTTGTGTATCTGCTATAGGAAAGGCACTCTGGGACAAGAGACAATGACAGGTTGTCCCAAATCACTGCAAGTGCCGAGGAATAGAGGAAGTGGAATGCCAGCCACAGTTCCAACGGAGGACGCAGGCACCCTCTGTGGAAAAAGTAAAAGATTTTGAAAGCCAATACCCGTTATGGGGGCAAGAAAAAGTGGAGAAGGCAAAGCCAGGGAATGTCTTAGAAAGTATGAGACCTTAACGCCGTGGCCACAACTACAATTCACTCTGGGTTCAGCTGTGTGCAAGTGAGGCCCTTCCTCTAGCTTGAAAATAACCCGCCGCTTACTCCCCACAGCAAGTTTACTGGTCTTTGAATGGGAATGGGCAGAATTTTAAAATAAAGGTTTTTAGAGACAGAATACTGTATTGAATACATTATAAACAAGTACCCCAAGGAAGCACATCTTCAAATAAAAAAGTTCTCAACATACTGGCGTACACTAGTTTACTTACTTAACACCCAACAGCATGAATAAAGCAGGGGGTTCCATTCTAGATGGAGCAGTTCTGGGTCAGTGTTTCCCAAATACTTTTCAGACACCTCTCTAGGGAAGAAGGGTTGTGCCCTCACCCTGACAGACATACATTCATTTAGCACATTAATTGCCATGTGAGTTGTATTTAACTTATGCTAGCTTTGAGCCCAGGACCTCAGAAAGCATATAAAACTCACATGTCTCTTGACTTACCTTGACCCAATAAAACACTGTGGCCTCAAGAAAACATTTTTTTTCTAGTGTGGCAATCAATGTGTTTATACCTGTGTAAATTTTGTACCATATAAAGCATAAACAAAAAGAAATTGTAAGATTCTATAAAGATGAAATATTTAAAACAAATTTTATCATATTTATTAATGATACAAACAACCTTGCTATTCTTATTTAAAAATGAGAAATGAGGCCGGGCGTGTGAGCCTGTAATTCTATTACTCTGGGAGGCTGAGGCAGGGGCATTGCTTGAGCTCAGGAGTTGGAGACCAGCTGGAGCAAGAGCAAGAGCCCATCTCTATTAAAAACAGAAAAAACTAGCCAGGCACAGTAGTACACACCTGTAGGCCCACCTACTTGGGAGGCTGAAGCAGGGGATCTCTTGAGCCCACGAGTCTGAGGTTGCCGTGAGCTATGATGATACCACAGCACACTCTACCCAGGATGATAGTAAAACTCGTAAAAAAAAAAAAAAAAAGAACAATGAGAAATGATATTATAACATGTGAGTGATGTGACTGAATATGCTCTGTTAGGTTGAAACACAATGACTGCTATTCATTGTATTAAGAGTAAATGGAAATTTAGCTTATTTCATAAACCCTTGGTTTTGGGGACTGCCATTATTGAAAATGACATTTCACAAAGACCAGTAGATCCAACAAGTGCACTTACTAAATCATAATACTAATTTTTTTTAATTCCCTCTCCTATAATGCAAAGACTTTTGGATGAGATTTTGCCAGTAAATTCCCTTTCCTTGATATCAACAATTGTTGACAATAATTGTTCCTTATAGAACTAGAAAATGATGCTTTTTAAAACTGTGGGAGGAAGAGATCCCTGAAACTCTTCTTAGGAAAGATTTTTGAGCAGGCTCAAAAGGTGTGCTTCCAAGTTTCAAAGGAAATAGGGTTTTTTGTTTGTTTTTTAGGAAATAGGGTTTTATATGTTGTACACATTCATTCTGGCAACAAAAATCTCATAATGACAGAAACTTTTTCAAACATCCACTTTCAAAATGTTCTCTTCAAGACCTGTGTTTTAAAAGCCACCTGCTTTCCTTCTTGGTGTTCAAAGGACCTTTAAAACCCTGATGGGTCAGGGTAAGCACAGAGCAAGAAGGGCCCGCAGAGGGAGCCGGAGCAGGTGGGTGCAGGGGCTGCTTCCTCGGGTCTGGCTTTCCTGCCCACCTTCCATCTGTGGTTTCGCCACAGGACTCCTGGTAGGCCACATGTGCTTTCTCTGAGGTCTGGCTGAATGCAGTAACAGAGTCCATAAATCCACTAATCAGGTCCCCACACTGTAGTAGGGTTTCATGAGCAAACAAGGCAGGCCCCTGGTCGAGGGAACAACCGGATCACACATGACAGTGACACTGGAACTCCTGAAAGGAGAGGTGTAAGTCTGAACAGTAATACTGATAAAGAGAAATTCACTTTATTAGCAGAGAAAAATAAATGGAATGGCAAATTCCTGGCAGCTTTTTGCAGGGCTGTGGGATGTCATAGAGCTCCCCCTGGGAGACACCTCCCGGGAGGGCTGCAGCCAACGCCCCTCCGGCACTCTCCACATCGCTCCCCAGACCCCCGGGTCTGAAGAAAGTTCAAGACCACGTGCACACAGGTTGCTGCCATGTTGTCTACGGAGGAAAACCAAGGTTCTTTACAGACAAGCTTCCTTATCCACACTGCCCGATCCTTGGGCAGAATGACCAGATGCTGCTGCTGAGCCAGGGCTGTGGGGAGGACCACAAAGGAACTGACACTGGGCAGAGGGTCGCGCAGGTCCTTAAAATATGTCCATTTTGTGAATTAATAAAGGGGAGAATAGAGAAGAGATTCCATCAGAACTTTCTAGCGATGGCCAGGTGCGGTGGCTCATGCCTATAATCCTAGCACACTGAGAAGCCCAGGCAGGAGGATGGCTTGAGCTCAGGAGTTCAAAACCAGCCTGAGCAAGAAAGGTCTGCTAAAAATAGAAAAAATTAGCTGGGCATTGTGGTGGCCACCTGTAGTCCCAGCTACTCGGGAGGCTGAGGCTGGAGGATTGCATAAGCCCAGGAATTTGAGGTTGCAGTGAGTGACAATGAGCTGCTTACTCTCTGCCTGGGGTGACAAGGGTGAGAATCTGTCTCCAAAAACAAATAACTATGTAGCCATTATCTTTAAAATTTCTGCCTGGTATAGGCCCAAACAGCATTATAAATTAGTCATGGTTTTAATTGCTGAAAGAACACTTTCTAATTTAATTTTTCATGGCCAAATAATTAAGATTAGGCTAAGGAGTCCTAGGGATATTCTGGGATTTGGGGAAAATGGAGATAAAACATATGCCAAATAGAGCCCAGATCTGAGGGAAGAAAATGTATGCCTATTATAATTCAGTAACTGAGTGGTGCTCTGTGTATTTTCACACCCCTAGTCATCACTAACATGTCTATGTCATTGATTGATTAAGACACAGTCTGACTCTATTGCCCCAGGCTAGGGTACCCTATAGTCAGCCTGGCTCACAGCAACCTCTAACTCCTGGGTCTAAGTGATCCTGCTTCAGCCTCCCAAGTAGCTGGAACTACATGTGGCTTTCACAATACCTGGCTAGTTTTTGTGTTTGGTTTCTTAGTAGAGACGGGGTGTCCCTCTTCCTTAAGCTGAACAAGTCTATGAGGTAGATATCTTTTAATACCTCTAATATAGAAAAGGTGACTAGCGCTTAGAGAGATTAAGGAACTACCCCAGTTTGCATAGCACAGAGTGGAGGCCCAGTGCTCTGAACCCACATCCACCTCAAGCCAGGCCATGCTCTTCATTCCAGCCCTCACTGATGCCTCTGCCCAATGTGCCACCAGCTCTAGCCCAGAGGTCAACTATAGCCCAAGAACCAAATCTGGCTTATTGCTGTCTTTGTTAAAAAAAAAAAAAAAAAAAAGTTTTACTACAACACAGCCCTCCTTTCTTTCTTTTTCTCTTTTTTTTTTAAGACAAGAGTCTCACTTTTGCCCTCGGTGGGGTGCTGTGGCATCACAGCTCACAGCAACCTCAAACTCTTGGGCTCAAGCGATTCTCTTGCCTCGGCCTCCCAAGTAGGTAGGACTACAGGTGCCTGCTACAAATACCCAGCTTTTTAAAGATGGGGTCTCACTCTTGCTCAGGCTGGTCTCGAACCTGTGAGCTTAGGCAATCCACCTGCCTCGGCCTCCCAAAGTGCTAGGATTGCAGGTGTGAGTCACCACACCCGGCCCTCTTTCTTTATGTAGTATCTGTGGTAGCTTTCACCCTACAATGGCAAAATTCAGTAATTGCAACAAAGCCATATGGCTTGCATAACCTAAAATATTTACTGTCTGATCTTTTTTCTTTTTTTCTTTTGAGACAGAGCCTCAAGCTGTTGCCCTGGGTAGCCTGCTGGAGCATCCCAGCTCACACCAAGCTCCAACTCCCGGGCTTAAGTGATTCTCTTGCCTCAGCCTCCCATGTAGCTGGGACTACAGGCACCCACCACAACACCAACTATTTTTTGGTTGTAGTTGTCATTGTTGTTTGGCAGGCCTGGGCTGGATTCAAACCCGCCAGCTCTGGTATATGTGGCTGGCGCCTTAGCCACTTGAGCTACAGGTGCCGAGCCCACTATCTGATCATTTAAAGAAAAAGTTTGCTGACTTGTGCCTCCTCTGGACTTTCTTATGTTTGCAAGTCTAACCCTTCCTATCAGAGGAACAATACACATGCTTCTCTTTTAATTCAATCACTTCTTCTTTTCCAAATTCAAGGGTCAACTGTGATTTAAAATTCTATCAAACATCCTCTTTATATAACTGGAGATTTTGGAAAACAAATAGTTTTTGGTACTAAAAATCGTAAGCAATATGATAACATTCAACCCGTTTTCTCTTCTGATTAGGCAGAGGTAAAAGTGACACGGTTGCCGTGCCAAAAATTGCCAGATTCATTAATAATGTTGGCTCACCTTCCCTATTATAAGAAATCTAGAATTAACTGCTCTCAATTAATCTGCTCCACTCTTTGATAGCTTATTTATCAGACTGGGAAAGATAGATTTAATAGTGCTTGCTTCAAACAGGTTCTTTAATTGGAAACATCACAGGGTTTGGCTCACTTTGTACTCTAGCAATTAAGAACAATTTGGAAAAGTGCTGTTGATTTTTTTTTACACTATTGTCTCCTTGATTAGATTTCCGAAGATCCAGACAAAACAAATGACAATACCAGCGAGCACTATTGGTACAAATAAAAGCCAAGCAGCCAAATTACTTACTATGAGAAATGCGAGCCATCCCCATCCATTCCGTCAGTGTCTTACATTTATTTCCCTGCAGCCTTGTCTCTCGTGTAGGTAAGTGGCAATACCTCTTCTAAAGGGCATCGTTCTAAACCCACCCTTACGCAATTATCTTTTCTCCAAATAAGCCAAATCAACAGAAGAAATTATTTTTCTTGATTAAGCACCCACATTTCTCTTGGGAGGAAACCAAACAAACAATTAATCTTTTCTTATTTGTCCTCAGAAGTCCCTGCCTCTTTAAACTCAGACCATCCAGGTACCTGTGGCAGCCAGTCGGCGGCAATTAGGCCTGAGCGGAAAATGAATGCGCTCCAGGCTGAGGGCCTAATCTGCTGAGAGTCGGTGGGAGAGGGCAAGGTTACACCAGGAAAATTCCCTTGTTGTCGGAACACTGCTCAGAATTACTACCTGACCTCAGCATAATTAACCAGGCTTGGGAATTTATATGAACTAAGTAATTGGAAAGAATTAGCAAGAGATATGTACATTAATCTTTACCAGTTACACAGTGTTTAGTGAGATTAAAGGTCCTGGGCTCATTCTTGCTTGCTTAGTGGGCACACTTTCTACTTCACCTGTAGAACAAGGAAAATGTGAAGAGTAAAAGAAAATAAAAAGCCCCACCCAAGCAAAACAAAAATATTCCAGAGGAAAAACTGGAAACAATCCCCAAACTGAGCAGCAGGCTCTTAGTTAAACAAAGTAGCCACCGGATAGGATACTACGGAGCCTTTATTAAAATGGTTTTACAAAATAATCTTATCACAAAGAAATGTATTAGGGCCACGTACTAGAATATTTATGAATAAAAATATGATATCTGAGTTACTTTAACATAATATTGGGGGGGAAGGGGCTAAGTGTGGGGAACACAGACTGGATGGCCCCTTAGGGGATAACTGCCAAAGCCAGATGATGAGAATGTGCAACTGAATTTTATTATTTTTATGCTTTTTACATGTGGAAAATTCCCCCAATAGCAAAATCAAAAAAACATTTTTTTAATGTTGTCTTAGAGGAATATCTAATACATGGTAAAAGTCTATGAAATTAAAAGAAGAGTTTATACAGTGTTATAGATATTATCATAAATATTTAAAAATATATGATTATAAACATGAGCAAGAAAAAGACAAAGAACACCACAATTTGGACTTGTCTATATCAGGGTTCTGAATGTTGCCACTATTGACATTTAGGGCCAAAAAAACTGTTCTGTGTATTGTGGGGAGGGGGGTTAGCAGCCTGCCTCTTCCTACCAGATGCTGGCAGCCCTCCACCCTCAGCTGTAACAACCTAAATACCTGTAGGCTCTGCCAAACGTCCCTTGTGGGGCAAAAACTGCTGTCAGTTCATAACTATTGGTCTAAAAGTAGATGCATTACAGAAAATGATTTTTGTTCGTTGTTTTTCAAAGTTGTTGAATATGCACATATATGTGCGTGCATGTGCGTGTGTGGGTGTGCACGTGTCTAAGAGGTAAGAGGTCAGGCAGTTAAGTTTACAACCTCATCCTAGAAAACAGTGCTACATTCCTCACTGCTGAGTGTCACTGGGGTCTCCTTCCAAGTGCTCCCTTTGGACATCTGGTGACCGCAGTGATATTCAGAGGTGAGGTTATGTAGCACTTTTTCTAGGATGAATTCACCAATTCTTAGTGTCTATGAAGAAATAAAACTGCTTGTATCAGAAAATAAATGACTATGGGATAGGTACGGAGTGATGCGCCTTTAATTAAAATGGAGTCATCAAGCTAAAAGTGAACCTCATTACCAAAGTTAGCTCCATTAAAACTTACGATTCCATCACCCACAAATCTTATAAAACACTAATCAAAGTATCTCAAGAATAACATCTGGCTTTCTAAAATCCTCTGACTGGGAAACTGCAGTATTGAAGAGAGATTAAAGCCAATAGTGACTTTAAAGGGAATGATATTCACAGAAATATAACGCTAACGCGGGACACGAAGTTTGTATCAGACAAAACCATCTACATTTTAAGATAACTCTGAATGTGAGGCAGGGGTAGTATGGTCTCTCCATATACATGAAATGACAACACCCGCAACCTATTTCTAGAAAGGGCTTTGAGCTGTCTTTCCAGGACTGTGCGATATCACCTCACAGCCCTTCAGTCCCCTTCCTAGAAGCAGCAGCAGCCCCAGGTCCACCAACCAGCACAGCTAGCTCCAGAGAACTTTACCTAAAGGCTCATCTTACTAACACAGGCTCTAGGTTAAGCACTGAACCTTAACTGGCAAGGGTTTTTCCCAGTCAGTAGTACACAAAGCCCAACAGGTGGTCAACATTTAATAATCCATAGGTTTAAAACTACCAAAGTCTTAAGTGCAGCCAAAAGCTTTGGGCCACAATGCATCAAAGTCCATATTTCTGTTCCATTCTCTTCTCTCATATAAATTCCCCTCCATGAAATCATACACATTTTTGAGATCCCAAAGCTTTTCAAATTGCCATTACTTATGCTACCTCCACTGACCCATGTTACCTCTGAAGGCTCATCACCCACAGCTTGGTAGGCTTGGTTTCCAAGGTAAGTAAGAATGCATTATCTGAATTTTAAAAATACCTGTTTATTTCTTGGAAAAGGGAATGTGTGTATGTAAGTATATATGTGTGTGTGTGGGGGGGGCTTGCTTCAGAAATCTGAAAAACTGGTCTCCACTAAAAATAATTTTAAATGATGTATAAATATACTTCATTCTGCCATGAGTGGAAAGTAAGCATGCAAATCACTGAAGAATATACAATTGTGTTTGGAATTAAGTAGGACAATTCTCCATAGCTAAAATGCAACCCCTTAAAACACATAATGAGAAGAAGCATCATGGATTGTCCTAAGAAATTATTTGTAGCCTTCATAAAGTATTTTCAGCTTAGTACACAGAAGTCTCATAGAACTACCACAAGATGCACAAATGTATCGGTCACTGCCTATACAAACCAAATTTCCAAAATTAAGACTTCTGAAGTTTTTTTTTTTCTTTTTCATATTTTGTCCATCGTTTCACCAATGATGATGATGAACTTGTCTGACAAATCCTAGATAAGTGGTTAGTGTTTTTTGGTACGAAAAACCAGCCACTGAAACAAGGTTATAGGATTTCTAACCCGGCACGACAGAAACATGTATGCACAACAGACTCTGAAAACACGTGCTAGCAATGATGGATTTAAGTTATTAACAGATCAAAAAGAGATGGATGGTGGTTTGCTTTTCTTAATCTACATCATCATCTAGATCTATTTAAAGATACGTGGTCCACTAACAAACTTGGTTAAGGTTTCGATAAAATCAGTAAAAATAATCTGCCCCTGTTACACTGAGTCTGTATCAATCAATAAAATCACTTGTACGAGGAAGGTACTGTTAAGTACTGACAATCCCAGCCATTAATATTATTTAACACACTGTTCACAACCTTTAACAAGAACAAAGAACAGTTTGTCTCATGTTATAAGCAGGATCTTCATAGATACTGTGACTTCTACAGGCTGCTATGGTGACCTTATGAAGTTCAAACTAGATACATCCCTCTTTTACCAACCCCAGCCCCTTCTAAATACACAAGGTCTTATTTTTTTCCTCAACTGTAGTTCAAAGGAAATCCTTGGTAAGAACCAGAGGTGCCATTACAAATCACTTCTTACTCCATACATTAAACTAAAAATTCTAAGAACCTAGCTGTCAGGGTGAGGGTGGCTGCAGAGATAGACAGTGTGGGGCTTCCCTACCGCATTCCGACTCTGCTCAGCTTCACCAAGGCCTTTACCTTGTCAAGGTCGAACTAAAGGAGAAACTTTCAATGAATCCTTAGCCATTCCTGAATGAATAGGATATTAACTCCATTTTATGTGATGGGACACAGCACCTGGAATTTTTGATTTGAAAAGCAACATTGTCAAATAAAATTTTAAGGCCAGTAAAACAATGAATATTTTCCCAGCATCTTTCCTTGTTTGAGGAACATTTCATAGGAAAGCATATAAGTCATTGCTCAGAGAAGTCTGCGGCGTAGATCCTGCTGGTGTCTGGCTGACCGTGAAGAGTGACTTTGGACTTGAACACTCACTAGCGTTCAAGATTGGCAGGGAAGAGAATTCTTAGGATCCTAAAAATGTTGGATATATTTTATTTTAAGGAATACAAGAAAAAAAAAGATAAGAAAGTGTGTCATTGGCTGGGTAAGAAAGTAAGGAGTGTGGAGCAGCCTCACACTGCATATGAACAGAAGGCCTGAGAGGGAAGCAGGCACCACTACTGGCTCTCTCGGGCACGGTGTAACCCTGTGACACTGACCATCACCTGGGAGCTGCATGGGCACACGAAATGGAGATAAAGACTAACCTTTGCTGAGAGAAAAACTCAACTAAATTCAAACGGGGGTAAGGAGTTGAGTAAGTTCCCACCCGACAGGCACACTGCACGGGTATATGGCACGCTTCCTGGGTGAAGGACGTGACTACAACTTGGACTTTGACCTCACAAAAGCAAACTTTGTAACCTAATCCTTGTACCCTCATGTTAATCTGAAATTTTTAAAAAAGGTACTTTGGCATAAAAATAATGAGAGGAAATGTTCTAAAACTGATTATGGCTATGATGCGTAACATACAACTCTGTGAATATACTAAAAAATCATTGAAATGTACACACTAAACAGATGAACTGTGTGAATTGTACATCAATGAAGCTATTTAAAAGCTGTATAAAACTCTGATGATCTAGAGAAGTGGTTCTCAACCTTCCTAATGCTGCGACCCTTTATATAGTTCCTCATGTTGTGGTGACCCCCAACCATAAAATTATTTTCGTTGCTACCTTATAACTGTAATTTTGCTACTGTTATGAATCATAATGTAAATATCTGATATGCAGGATGTATTTAGGCAACCCCTGTGAAAGGGTTATTTGACCCCCCAAAGGGGTCGTGACCCACAGGTTGAGAACTGCTCATCTAGAGGCAACGCACTTTTGTTTGACTTTGGAGCTGGACCAAGTACTTTATTCATGGCACACAATTCTTACTTGAGTGACTGACAGACAAGTTACCATCATTCAAGCTTGGGTATTTGGCAAACATGTTTTTGAAAGTGAATTATTTAAGCCTGTAACTTCAGAGCAAACAACTGACAGTACTGTTTTCCAATGATAAATCTGAGCGTTCAAGTGAAAATTAGAACTTTCCTTGAAGACTTGTATCTGCCGCCTGGAGCTTCACTGTGTCCTGACACATAAACGAGTTTGCTGCTGACACATTAACAAATTTAAGTTCCAGATATGATTTCGTGAGATGCATCAACGTGGAAGATCTATGTAACTCCGTGAACTAACATTTTCACATAAGCCACGTATTATAAAGAATCGTGTATGGGTAAAAAGATATATTCAAAACGTAAGAAGCTGACCAATGGATTTTAACATAATGGAGTTCAAAATGTTCATTGATGTGGTTTTCAAATGCTGCCACACTCCAAGCTAACTTTAAGAAAACACCACTTACCAGGTTTTGGCACGGTATGAAGACTATACACTAGAGTCTAAAAGCATACTTCTCTCTTTTCCAACTACTTATCTGTGTGAGCAGATTTCCTTTATTTATTTCAACCAAAATAATATGTTGTATTGGATGCAGAAGCAGAGATCAGAATCCAGCTGTCTTCCACTAAGCCAGAGGTTAGAGACTGGCAAAAATGTAAAACAGTGCCAAGCTTTTTACTGATTTTTTTTGGTTTTGTAAAAGTTAGTTTTTTCCCCCATAAAATTTTCTGTGTATTATGTTAAGATATGAGTTTACTCTTATTTCTAAATTAATTTGGAAATAAATATTATAAAATTGAAAAGAAAGACTAACACTTGCTTGAGTTACATGGGGGTGGAGATCTAAAAGACAACCAAATAAAGCTGGAGCCTCAAAAGTTTGCACCCCTGGGAAGAATGAGAACTATTAATAAACAGGAAATAAACACACTGTGAAGAATAACCCTGAGCTGGCACTGTGAAGTGGGGGGTGAGGGGGGAATACATATGTATGTGTTCCCAATACATATCCTTTGGGAACACATAACCACAAGCTGGTTCCCTCACAGGCTGTAACCCTAAATTAATGTCATCAGTGGGGTCAAAAAAATTTTTTTTTAAGGGCCAAATATGAAAAAACCAAACAACCCCCTTTTCCCCCACACACATATAATTCCTAAGAAGTCTCAGGTGATAGTAGTCCCAGTTTTTTGACAAAAACAAGTAAATATTCTCTCTGTGTCAATTTAGTTCAATACTGGCTATAAAAGAATTCTAAAGATTAAAAACCTCAGAAACTTGATTATCCAAATACGCTATAAAAACAAACCAAAAAAGCATACACTATGCACTATGAGGAAACAAAGCACCATCAGCAAGAACCAGCAGAACCAAGAGACAGTCAACTAAGACGTGGAAAGGCACAGTTACTACGATCAGCAGTCTCAAAACAGAAAACAGAATAGAAATGGAGAGAAAGCATTCAAAGGCATAATATCTGAGTATTTTCCAGAGACGTTTAGACAATATAAAACAATCCTCAAAATTATAAACTCAGCAAAAAACTATACCAAAATGTGAAATAATTATAGCAATAAAGTTCTAGAATAAAATTAAACCCCAAAGTCCAAAAAGAAGAAACTAGAAAAATGGCAGATAACTTGCAGAAGGCACCGAATTAAGCAGCTCTATTTGTAAAAATCAGTATTTTATGGTTTTTATGCTTTCTTAGATATCTTCCACAAACAAAGAGAAAATTTACATCACTTTAAAAATAGAATAAAATTCATTCTCTCCTATGATTATAATAAGGATCCATTGAAATTTTTCTAAAAATGCACTTTGGAATGTTAGGGATCTTATTTTTTCCTAAGACCTTGAAATAACTTAACTGCTCCATCATCCTAAGTGTCATTTCCTCATTACTTACCAATTATTCCCAACTATGCTAAGACTAAAATAATAGGGATATTGAAGAATCATGGAATCATCTAGAAGGACAATGAGATAAGTCATAATTATTACATCATCCTTAAGTTTTCTTGCTGTGTTTCCCAAAGTACTCATCATCTTTCAAAGAGGTCTGCAGATGCCATCTCTGAAGTTTTCTTTGAACATTTCAAAAATGTTTCTTTTCCACTTAAAATTACAAAGAATTGAAGACTGATAGAGGGAAGTGTTTCACAACTATAGATGCAGGTGATGACTGTAGAGACAGAGGCCAATACTCTAGACCACTATTGCCTAACAGAAATAGAATGCAAGCTACATACATACTTTTCAATAATTTTAATGCAAATTTAAAATATAAATTGTCTAATAAAGTGTAAATTTTAAAAATTAAAAAGCAAGTAAAAGTACTTTTAATAACAGTTTAATCTAATACATACAATATATACAAAATATTTCGGCAGGCCATGTAATCAATATAAAAATTGAGGTACTTTGCATTCTTTGGGGTACAAAGGTTTTAAAACCTATATGAACTTCACATTTCCAGAATGCCTTGATTCAGATTAGCCACATTTTAAATGCTCAAAAGTGACATGGTGGTACCACAATGTACAATGTATAGCAAAATGGTAACACCTCCTCAGATCATGAGACTTCAGATAAGGACTTCATAGATGAATTTTCTCACCATAAAGAATCAATAAGGAAAAAGGAAATTTGGTATTCTCTTTAAGCTGATCATTCAGTGGGAACAACTTTATTTTTGATTGTTTTGTATGAACAACTTGAAGTACATCATTTTGTTGTTGTTTTTAAAGTGCAATAGTGTTTTTTTACTTTTATAATGTTTGTACATTAAGATTTGACAAATGCTTTACTTGACTAAAGTGTAAACAAAGGTGACCAGAAGGAAATGGATAACGTTAAAATTTTAAAAATTGAGTTATCCATTCTAGTTAGAATTTGTAAAACTAAAAACAAAAATACTTTGCAATGATACAGTGAAGAAATTAGCAATTTCTTCACCAAATTTTTAACCATCAAATTTTTCAAAAGTATTGAATTCTAACAATGCACATCCAAGAAAAAGAACCAGATGTAATGATTAGCTAAAGCCCATCAGCAATGTATTTTTTGAGGCAGGTCATATGTTAGGCCACAAATTAAGTCTCAATAGATTCTAAAAGGTAGATACATGTATGATACAAAGTATCTTCTTTAATCACAGCAGGAGGAAATTAGAAATTAATAATAGAAGAAAAACTGAAAAATTCAAAAATTAGTAGAAATTAAATCATACACTCTTAATAAACCAATAGATCAAAAAGTCACAGGGAATTTAAAAAATATTTAGAGAAGAATGAAAATGAAAACATAACATACCCAAACTTATGGGACACAATTAATGAAGTACTCTGAGGGAAATAAGTGATTACGTTAAAAACACAAAATAAATCTTGACTGGCACAGTGGTGTGCCACTGCAATCTCAGCTACTCGGGCTGAAGTGAGAGGATTAGTTGAACCCAGGAATTCAAGGCCAGCCTAGGAAACATAGTGAGATCCTATCTCTAAAAAAATTTTAAATTAAAAAAACCCAAAATGATCTCAAATCAACATTGTTTATTGCGGCTGCCTTAAAATCATTGTCTAATAATTCTGGCATCTCCCTCATCTTAGTGTTGCCATCTTACATAAAAAAAATGTTCAATGAGCAATTATGAACACATCTGAGACAAAAATCAAAGGGAGAAAAACTCAGAGAAGAAATATAAAATCTCAGCAAAGAAACAGAACATATAAAGAGCCAAATGGAAATTTTAGAACTGAAAAATATAATAACCGATATGAAAAGCTCAATGTATGGGTTCAATCACAGAATGGAAGGAACAAAGGAAAGAATCAGTAAAGTAGAAGACAGAACAATGGAAGTTACCCAACCAGACCCATGGAAGAAAAAAAGGTGTGAAAAGAATACAGAACTACAGTAAGAAATCGAATACTATTCCACTATCAGAGTCCCAGAAGGAGAGGAAACAGACAGAGCTGAAAGCAAGGTCAATGAAATATGGCTGAAAACTTCCAAATCAGGCAAGAGATTATTTTCCTACCCATTCAAAAAACTGAGAGGACTCTAAATGGGAAAAATTCAAAGAAATAGACACCAAGATACATAATCAAATTTCTGAAAATTTCATAATAAATTTCTGAAAACTAACAAGGATAAAATCTTGAAAGCATCCATTTTGAAATAATATACAGGGGGATAAAAGCATAGAAGGGAAAAACAATTAATATGACAGCTGACTTTTTTTTTTTTTAATCAGAAACCAGGGAGGCCAGAAGGAAGTAGCACAATATTTTCCAAGTGCTAAAAGAAACCCCCAAACAAACACACAAACAAAAAAAGTCAACCCAGAGTTCTATATCCAGAGTGATCAGAGTTTAAACATTTTAAGGTCCTTGGAATGTTTAGGAGGAAAGTAAAGATAATAGGCAATTATTAAAAGAATAGATATAAACTGAGAGAGGAAAAGTAGAAAAGGGGAAAAAATGTGTCACTAATGCAAAAGCAAGTAAGAGAAAAAGAAAATCATAGAAAAAGCCAAAGTGATCCACACATGGTCGAACTAAGCCCAATTATGTCAATAACGATAACACATTAAGTACAAGGTTTTAACACTCCTTTCTTCTTATAGAGAAATGGCTCAGATTAGAAGAGATTTAAACAGCTTGCTTAACAACCTTGACCAGATTATATATAGTTCACTGCACTGGTGAATTAGACAATACGCAACATTTTTAAGCACAGAGGGCAAATTTTAGTAAACATCTCATATACAACTTGAAAAGCTCAGAATACAATACTCTTGGCCCACTGTGGACTACTGACTCAGTGGAACATAACACGTTGTAAAGAAAGAATGAAAGGCAAGCCAGTCGTTTCGGTTTAGTTCCCGACACTCACTGTACATTTCATTATTCATTTTCTTTTTTTTATTAAATCATAGCTGTATGGTCATAGTGTACGATAATGCATTTATTTGGTACAATGTGCTGGTTTTATATACAATTTGAAATACTTACAAAAAACTGGTTGGACCACACCTATGGTGCATTTTACATAGGTGTATGTCAAATCTACTAAGTGTAGAATATAAACGTCTTAACACAATAATTAAGAGAGTGCAGTGAAGGCAATGTTAATTATTCATTTTTTACAAAGAAGATCAAAGTATAAACAGGAACTATTCTCAAATAGCAAAGAATAACAGTATTCTCAGAAAGATAAATTTCACGCTATTGCACCGAATAGAACGAGTAACATATGCACAATTCTCATGAAAAACTTGTCTGGAACTTATGCCAGTTTGCAACTTAATGTGGCTTAATGTGGAATGTGCCACTAAGCCAGCTTAAAATGAAGAAATGAAGACACGACTGACCCTCACCGTGGCCCACCATTTGTTTTATTTCCTAGAAGACTATGGTGCCTTCTCTCCACTGTGCTGAAGTTTTATGGGGTGTGTCTACACATTAGAGCTTTGACATTCTTTGTTCTCTGAAGCTAGATCCACGTTTCTTCCTCAAATACTACAGGTGCTTAAGGAATGCTTATCATTAAGCAAAACATATTTATTGGCACTATATTTAATACCAAATATTAACTTGTTTTTACCTACAATTTAAATACCCCTAAAGTAGATGCATTTCTTATTTATATCAGTTGGAAAATAAAAAGTTTGTTACTACAAAAATCTTTATTTGGCACAGACCTTTCGTTGGGAAGAAAAATCAATTAACTTCTTCCACTCATGTAGAAATATATTGTTTTGCTTAATTCTACCTTTATAGATGATCAATTTCCTCATTCATTCAACCTCAGGGAGTTTTCCTGGGGTGTCTTATTTAAGAAGGAAGAGATACGAAAACATGACAAGCAACAGCTACTTGATTTTCGATTCAGTTAAGTAGAAAATGATTCTAGAAATGAAAGTACAAGTTCATCATGTAGACTGTCATAGTTCCAATTACTCAAATGCCAAATAAAACGTTTAACCTCTCCTTAGTTATTTCTAGATTTTGATTCTAAGACACTGTACTTAGGCATTTTGTTAATTTTATTCTAGAATTTATTTCTGACCAAAATCATTTGGAAATTTAAGTAGGAAAATGACAATGGTTCAGAAATATACTTAAAAAAAATAGGCTCAGCGCCGGTGGCTCAAGTGGCTAAGGCGCCAGCCACATACACCTGAAGTGGCGGGTTCGAATCCAGCCCAGGCCCGCCAAACAACAATGATGGCTGCAACCAAAAAATAGCTGGGCACTGTGGCGGGCGCCTATAGTCCCAGCTACTTGGGAGGCAGAGGTAGGAGACTCCCTGGAGCCCAGGAGTTGGAGATTGCTGTGAGCTGTGATGCCACAGCACTCTACCCAGGGGGACAGCTTGAGGCTCTGTCTCAAAAAAAAACAAAACTCACTCAGGCAGCCTTCATGCTATTTTTTTTTTATCTTCAGGCAAGTAATGCTAAATAGCATTAGCAGTAGTCGCCATGTTGTTAGAATGTGTGAAAATGACCATTTAGAAATTTCTAGGCTGGCGGAAGTATTTGAAGGTAAATTCACTGATGAAAACCTATCCACAAGGCCACAATGATGTGTATGGTGGCATTTCCACACTAGTGCTATCTCGCCCCTCCTGTCTGCAAATAGAAGCAGGTGGAAAAGAGAGCAGAGAAAGCTCCCTGGCGCTCCTCGGGGAATAAAGAGACGACAAACTGACAAGTAAATGCACAGCAGGAAGCAAGTCCTCTCAGCCCCTCAACCACATCTTTCAAGCCCTAGTTCTGAGAATAGAAAATTCTAAGCTCAATTTGAGTGTCACTATAAACTTCTCTCTGGGCCAGATGATTTTATGCACATATTTATATCTAACGTACAAACAATTTAAAATGTTTATGCTTAGTAGTAATGAAAGTCATGTGTTTTCTTCAAATACAATGAGGGAAAGAGAGTAAAGCTTTATTCAGGGTTAAAGCCTGAAGATATACAATATCTGCAGAAAACCTGGCCCACAAATAAAAACGCACTGTTTACCTATTCCGTTTAATTATAGACAACATGCATTTTTATCCTTTGCATACAATTACTGAAGCCTCATTTTTCGGTTTCTCAATGTGCATTTTGCTCGGCAATGTTGCCTGAAGCTGTCAAAGTGTCTCAGCTCCTCTTTCAGAGTCTCAAAAAACTCAGGCCACACACATTCCTGTGATTTTGTGATCTCCATTTCCTGCAAGGTCTCAGCCCCAGGGACAGGCCGTGAAGGAAGCAAACCCAAAAGCAGAAGGGCAAAAACAATGAGGAGAGCCCTCCTCGGGTGTGCTGGGGGCCCTGGCGGTCAGCCTTCCTGCTTGAGCATTGTAAACACCAGGGAAACTACAGGAGGCCGCCACGGATGTCCTCCTACTGTGAGAGAATCCTCAAACTCTGTCCCTGAGTACAACCCCCAGGGCTCAGGCTCACCTCAACTTCTAATCTCCAGTGATTCAACCTGTGTAGGGGAAACAGCTCACTGGCTCCACACAGTCCCTACCTCCCCCCCAGACGGAGACGGGCAGGGGTTAATGCTTAAAGGAGCTAAGGGGACTGCAAGAGAGAATGCCTGCATGGCTGCTGGTCCTGAATTTGTAACTCTTAGGTGCAGTCCAGCTCTTCTTTTTGGAGAGCCAAGGTCCCCCCCTCTGGCCATGTTCACTTCTATCAATCACACATCCACCCAGGCCTGCTGTCCCGGCACCTGCCTTCAACAGGGCTCTCTGGACTCAGTGACAACTACAGAGAATATTCACTGGAGTCTCCTAGACATTTTGTTTTAAAATTCAAAAAAGCTGATACTCCTCAACCTCTTCTTTTTGCTCTTTCTTTTCTCTGAGTGGAGCGACTGCCTTGGTCTCAGTTAGACAGCCTGTCTGCTCATCTCAGCTACAGAAAAGAGCACCCTAAAGCTCCTTCTTTCTAAACTTATGTTCTAATTTTCAGAGAAGTTGGCACTGCAATCTAGGCAATTTTTATTCACTCAACTTCAGTCTGATTCTACAGATACACCAGCCAGGCCCACCGAAAATTCAGTTTCCCTCAGCACTTTGAATAGCCTCCCAAAACAGCTGCTATGAGGCAGCAAAAATCTGGGAAGGAAAACAAAAAATAAAAACAAAGTAATTTGTAGAGTGGAATCAAAAATGAACAGATTATCTCTACAGTAGGGTTTTCACCTTCATTTCCCTGCTCCATAAAAACAATTTTAAATAGAACCTAATTAAAGCTAAAAGAACCAGCTAACAAGGTATTTATAATTTTGAACTTCCTTTAATTTAGAACTTTTGCCGGCTTCGTACATTTTGCGTAACGCCCACATATCCGGAGAAAAAACAGACATATGATTATTTAAGCTACGTTATATTAACTGAAGATCTAGACAGCTCTTACCTGTAAATATGTTTCCAAACCTTGTCGTCGTTGTTCTAACACTTTTGGAACCCAGTTCCTAACATGTTTCGAAGGAATTTCTGGAGTTTTTATACATTTCTTAAGCTAGAAAGAACACAAGAAAACAGAAATATCTATAATTATAATGACATTATTTGGGGAAAAAAGGCCAATAAAAGAAAGTGAACCACTGCTATCTCCAATGAAAAATAAAGGAACATATAATCATATTGAAATTTTGTCAAAAAATTATTTATTTAGGTGTCTTAATTATTCGGGTTTCAGTATAAGGGTTTTGCATTTTGGTCTTATTATTGTGGATATTTCAGATTGGAATTATTTTTCCCATAGAATTAAAAGTCCAATAAATGAGTTAAAAAGAAGTAAAATTTAGTTTAAAAAATCAATAAATACAACGAAATCTTGCATGTATTAAGTACTTTTGTGATTAAAAAGTCATTCTACAGATTTTTCCTATAAAAATAGCAAAACAAAATGTAATTGTTCATAACCATTGTCCCTAGAGATGCCACATGAACATCATTCGGAGAGGGAGCTGAAAAACTCAGAGGCGAATCTTTCCTACGTTCCTAACAATTAGGCTTGCTCCGTGGCCTGGGCTAGAGGGAAATGGTGCCATCATAGCTCACAGCAGCCCTGAACTCTTGGGCTCAAGTGATCCTTCTGCCTCAGTCACCACAGTAGCTGGGACTAAAGTGCACACGTGACGCTTGGCTTTACGTTCAAGCAAACAGAATGATGGTTCTTAACTAGCCCTTTCCTGGCAGCAGTTTTAGGGGAGGAAAGAAACATTCTATTGGAAGTTATGCTAGGGCTGCCTATGGTAAGTAGAATAATCCTCCTTACCCAAAGATATCTAAATTCTCAATCTGTGACTGTTATCTTATGTGGCAAAAGGAACTTTGCAGATTGGACTGAATTAGTGATCTCAAGATGGGGAGATTCTACTCAATTACACAGGCGGGTTCAGTGAATCACAAGGATCATAATACAAGGGAGGCAGCAGGGTCAGAGTCAGATAGAGGTGGGAAGAGCTGGACTTTGACAGAGGAGGAAGCAAGTTCCTAAAAGCTGGAAAGGGAAGGGAATAGAGTCTGCCCTAGAGCTGCCAGGAAGAATACAGTCCTGCTGACATCGTGGTTTCAGATCAAACTCATTGTGGACTTCTGACCTCAAGAAGTATAGGAAAATAAATCTATGTATTTTAAAACCACTGACTTTAAGTTTAAGGTAACTTATTATAGCAGTAATAGGAAACTAATACAGCACCTCTAAACATGACTCTTAATGTTCTAATTAAAAAACTGGGTAGGGGCGGCACCTGTGGCTCAAAGGAGTAGGGTGCCGGCCCCATATGCCGGAGGTGGTGGGTTCAACCCAGCCCCGGCCAAAAACTGCAAAAAAAAAAAAAAAAGACTGGGTAAACCCACCAAGTTCACTCCTTTCCTACACATGCAAAGAAACAGCATAATAATGGCTAAGAAAAAGAACATGATTAACCCTGGATAGCCAAATCTATAATATTAAATCCTTCCCATTCATAAGAACATGTTCACCATTAACCATCCTAAGCTGAAATTTGTCATACATCATAAAGGAGCCTGTGAAAATGGTGGGTTTCAAGATGGCTGTCCATGTCCTAAAATGTCAAGGTTTCAGGCAGCTGCCCGGGTCCTTAGTTCTTGGAGTGCTTTTGGTGGAAAAATAAGCAGATACCCCAAAGTAAGGCACACATGAATCCCAAATGGTCCCCTGAGGTACATGCCTTGTGTGATTCCCTTCTCTAGAACATGAGCAGGACTTGTGGCTATGATGGGATAGTCACTCCCAGGATTACATTTTGTAGTATATGACTTAGTCCTAGCAGACTGCCAGCTTTGAAGAAGTAAGCTATCACATGACAAGAGGGCCACGTGGCTGAGACCTGAGGGTGGCCTGTAAGAGCTGAAAGCTGCCCCTGGCCTCCAACAGAAAGTAAAAAGGGACCTCAGCCCTGCAACTGCAGGCCACTGAACGCTGCCTGAATGAGCCTGGAGCACCCCAAGTCTCACACGAGATTATAGCAGACACCTTGATTTCAACCAGGTGAGACTCTGAGCAGAAAATCAGTGAAGTGGTACCCGGACCCCTGGTCCAGGGCAAGTCTGAGGTAACAAATACGTTGTTTTAGCTGCTACATTTGTGAGACTTGGTTAGACTGCAGCAGAAAACGAATACAAGGGCCAAGGTCTGAGACATCCACCTCTGAGAGGCAGGGTGCAGAAACAGGGCCATCAGTGAGGAGGGGTGGGCGTAACTTCATCAGGTAAGTGTTCTGAGAAGGCAGAGGAGGGGTGGGCGTAACTTCATCATGGAAGTGGTCTGACAAGGCAGAGGAGGGGTGGGCGTAACTTCATCATGGAAGTGGTCTGACAAGGCAGAGGAGAGGTGGGCGTAACTTCATCAGGTAAGTGTTCTGAGAAGGCAGGTATGATCACGTGGTGCCAGATGATGATGGGACATCAGTAACCAGGGCTACAAGGAACAGGCCCGGGGTGGGGGGTAGTGGCTGGGTGCAGGGGCTTCAGTCTTAGCACTCTGGGAGGCCATGGCAGGTGGATCCCTTGAGCTCCGGAGTTTGAGACCAGCCTGCGCAAGAGCGAGACCCTATCTCTACTAAAGAAGAAAACAGAAAAACTAATCTGACGTGATGGTAGGCACCTGTAGGCCCAGCTAGTCAGGAGACTGAGGCAAGAGGATCACTCGAGCCCGGGAGATTAAGGCTACTATGACGCCATGGCACTCCACCAGGGTGACAGAGTCAGACTCTGTCTCAAATAAAAAAGAAGGGAAGTGGGAGGGAGAGGCTCTCCTATTAGAGAATTCTACTGAAAGAGAAGTAATGCCTGGGATGAATGTGGAGGGGGAAGCATGGGGCCAAAGGCAGGATTAATTCTGTTAACTAAAGAGACTGATTCAGTGTTGGGGGGAATTAATGATGCAAGAGAGAGGAGGAGAAGAAATTCATGATTGCCTGCAAAGGAGTAGATATATATCTCACCCCAACACCGCTGGAGATATTTCTCAACAAGAACACGGCCAGACTGCTGCCTTGTTCTATGGTCATAAGCTTAGTAAGTTTCAGTTTAAACATAACTAACTTGCTTTGAAATTACTGAGTCATATCATATCTTATATTTCAGAACAGAAAATCAACTCCACTATCTTTCTTTAAAAAAAAAAAATCTTGAAGGTAACAGCTCTGAAGACATTTTTCCTTTTTATTTATGTCAGGCCTTCTGAGGAAGAGGATCATCACAGCTGCTGGGGCCTGTGACAGCGTTTGTAGGTGAGTAATGAATGGCCTGAGATGAGAGACAAACCCAGACAATATGTTTCCAGTAAGGTTCAGCTGCTTGCAAGATAAATACTCCTCTGCTGCTTCCTCCGATGATTAACTGTCCTGGCCATGCTGTGTCCAGGCAAACGGCCTTTCTGATCCACACAGATAAGCCGCAGATTCCACGATACCACGAGCCCGATCCCCTCTTCCTGGCGTGACTACGTCGTTTTGCTTTTCACACGGCTAGAATTTACACAGAACTAACTGCACACACACCTGCCCTCATACCCATGGCTCACGGCAACTGCGTGCCACAGAAAGGATCAGAAATACTTTCCCCAAGCACATGAATAAAAAGAAGGAAAAAGGGGGGGGAGTTAAAGAAGTAGGGACATTTGGGGACCAGATCTAATCTTTAACCCCATTCCATCACCCCCATTTCCACAGGGTTCCCTATTGGTTTGACCCCACATGGCAGTATTCTGGTTCTTGTGAAATATGTGCTTCATCAAACTAAATATAAGTGATGAAATATTTTATTCAGGCCAAAAGTAGGCAATAACAAAAGTGAAGATACACAATTAATTAATTATTATTTGTGAGATGGAGTCTCTGTTGCCCTGGGTGGAGTGCCCTGGTATCACAGCTCACAGCAACCTCAAATTCCTGGGTTTAAGTGATCCTCCTGCCTCAGCCTCCCAAAGTGCAAAGATTGAACCACTGCACCTGGCCAAGATAGGTAACTCGAACTTAAACCAGCACTATGCTTCCCTGAAATCTTTGTGAATAAAAGGGTAGGCCAAGATTGACACAAAACAGCTGGGAGGTCATATAAACTAAATTACACTTAGCAGTCTGCAATGCAGGGAAGGTTTTTTTGCCCAGATGTATGATTTTGGGCCCAGGAAGGTAAAACTATTTTCAGGTACTACTTTTTTTTTTTTTTTTTTGGCAAGGGTAGGGGGGTTGGGGGGAGAAGACACACAGAATCTCCATTGCTCCTGGGTAGAGTGCCATGGTGTAATCATATCTCACAGCAACCTCAAACTCTTGGGCTCAAGTGATCCTCCTGCCTCAGCCTCCCAAGTAGCTGGGACTACAGGTGCCTGCCACAATACCCAGCTATCATTCTATAATTAGTGGAGATGGCAGTCTCACTCTTGCTCTTACTCAGGTTGGTCTCGAACCCCTGAGCTCGAGTGATCCACCCACCTCAGTCTCCCAGAGTGCTGGGATTACAGGCGTGAGCCACTGTGCCTGGACACAAGTACCACCATTTAAAATAGTGAAGTGTCTTGCTGTAGTGGGGTGTGGATAGGTGCACTGGAGCACAGGGGAACGCGCTTACAAGCTGGAAGGCTCACCTGCCACCAGAGCCTGTTCCTGAGCTGTCCCAGAGAACAAGACGGGGTTTATTTTTGTGTCACTGTGGTGGTGGTGCTCTTCCCATGGACACCAGCAGAGCAGGAGCGACAGAGAAATCAGGGCAAGTGCAGCCTGGGTCACTCTTCACAGTGAACATAAATAATCCCCCAAATAGAAACTTTTCTTCCCAATCAAAATCTCTCTCCAATAATTCATAAATATGCATAACGTTCGCCAAACATCCCACTTGCCAAGTCCTTATTTAATGCCTAACATGCACAGGTGCCTAATACTCTAACAGTGTGCAAGACACAAAAGAAGACCAGGTCCCTATTTTTAAAAAAATCTTTTCTAATTAGACAAAATCTAGGGATCATGAAGGTGTAAATCATCTCTTAAAGGTTTCTAATGTTCACGTATAAAGCTCTATTCTAAATGGAACAGGAGATCTAATAACAAACAGAACAGGGAATAAAGTGGGCTGACGTGGAAGAAAGAGAACCTGAAAGGTCTTGGTCTGGTGTGAGTAGGATCAGTGAGCATGGGAAAGACATTCAGCTTGGCAAAGGCAGATGGGGGTGACTTTCACAGCATGTAACGGGGTGACAGGGAGACTGGCTTGGATGTCACTGAAGGTGTCTTAGGAGGAGTAGTAAGAAATGCAGTCAGCCAGTACAGGGGTTAGGGGTTCCTTCAAAGATGTCCAGGTCCCAGTGCCCTGAATCTATTCGATGTTTGCTTACACGGGAAAGGGGCTTTGAAGATGTGATTTAATGAAGAATCTTAAGATGGGAAGATTTTCCTGGACTATCTAGATGGGCCCAGTGTCACCACAAGGGGGGAGAAGGAGTGTGAAGTCAGAGAGCAGATGTGACAACAGATGTGAGGATGGAGGCAGAAGGGGGAGTGACATGACTGTAACCTTTGGAGATGGAGGAGGCAGAAGGGGGAGTGATGTGACTGCCATCTTTGGAGATGGAAGAGGCAGAAGGGGGAGTGACATGACTGTCACCTTTGGAGATGGAGGAGGCAGAAGGGGGAGTGATGTGACTGCCACCTTTGGAGATGGAGAAGGCAGAAGGGGGAGTGGCATGACTGTCACCTTTGGAGATGGAGAAGGCAGAAGGGGGAGTGATGTGACTGCCACCTTTGGAGATGGAGAAGGCCGGGCATCGAAGAACGCGGGCAGCCTCTAGAAAGTGGTTCTCAACCACTTTCCTGGTTGCGACCCACAGGAACTGTATTAAAGGGTTGTGGCATTAGGAAGGTTGAGAGCCACTGGTCTAGAACACGGAAAAGACAAGGAAACAGATCGTCTCCTGGAGTCCCCAGCAGGACCACAGCCCTGCTGACCCAGTTGAGGAAGATAAGAAGTGTGTGTTGCTGGAAGCCAGCAGGTTTTTGGTGATTTGTCACAGTAGCAACAGGAAACTATTAATGACATAGGGTTTAAGATTACTGGCCTTGAGAGTCAGCATCTATTACGTGGTAGACAACAGAGACCAATTTCGGTGCGTTTGAGTGAGAAACTTGCAGATGAAAAAGCTTTAGGAAAACTTATCTGCAGCAGAGAACAGATGAGGAGAGAGAGATCTGAAATGGTTACAGCAACACTGACATAAAGTGGTAAGACTCTGGACCGGGGTGGGAGAAGCAGAAAACAAGAAGTGGCACAGAGTATGTTAATTTGGAAGGACAAATCAACAGGACTTGGTAACACTCTGGATAATGCAGGGTAACAGAAAGGTACCTTGAGATGCAAGGGTCTAAACTTTGTGGCGGCTTCAGCGTGTGTCATGGGAAGAGGGCCGCATGAGGTATGTCTCAGAGATGCCTTTAGAAATACAA
>NW_003852555.1:962646-968325 GCF_000181295.1 Otolemur garnettii | reverse complement strand
AAAGGATAAGAGGATGACAATATAAGAATTTATAAAGCTTTTGTAAATTAAATATTATAACCAAAATAAAAAAGACTTTTAATAAAAAAAAGTACTTTTGGCGCATGGCTAAGACTTCATTAAGAAGCCACACAACGTAATATGTAAAAACTAGGACCCCAGCAGATAAATGAAAGAAAAACATAAATAGATAATTCAAAAAAGAGGGACTACAACTCCTAAACAAACGTAAGAAATACCGATTAAAACAGCAAAGGGCCAGGGCAAGGTTTGGCAGCTCAACCCTGTCATTCCAGCACGTTGGGGGTTCAGGCAGAAAGACAACCTGAGGCCAGAAGTTCTAGAACAGCCTGGGCAACACAGTGAGACCCCATCTTTACAAAAATAAAAAACCTAGCCAGGAGTGATGATGTGCACTTATGGTCCCAGCTACACAGGAGGCTGAGGTAGGAGGATCACTTGAGCCCAGGAGGTCGAGGCTGCACTGAGACATGATTATTCCACTGCACTGTAGCCCAGGGGACAGGGCAAGGCCTTTTCTCCAAACTACAACAACAGGGCAACATACATGCTCACTAAATAAACAAATGTAATTTTTGGAGAGGTAATGCAGTCAAATATTTCAAAAAAATTAAACAAAATAGATTTAACTATGCTTTATAAAGGGAAAATATTTGATAACATTCAAAGCATGTCACAAATATGGACAAATTTGGAAATTGAAGACAACACAATTGCAATGGAAGGATGAAGTGGCACAATGGGGCAGCAGCAATCATTACAAGCTGTGCATTCTGATCAAATTTTCACCTGTTTCAATCCCTCCCCAAACACAACTTTACTGTTATGATTACCAATTTTTGTTTATCTTTACACTCTTACTGCTACTTATATTAAATTGCCTTTAACTGCCTCTTAGAGTTACCTTTTTGTCAAATCTAAAACAATCCCAGTAGGGCAAAGTAAAAGACTCCAAGCAGCTGCTACCCCCTCTGTAATGCATAAGATCAGTGTATCCCCACTAAAACTCTGTCCCACAAAGCTGTTTTTATCTCTACGACCCTGTATAGATGTCTCAAACATCCAGCTTAAAACATGCAAAATTGGGAGCCATGAGAATTTGTTTTATTAACTCTGGAAGGCCTCATTAAGTAACTACTAGACTAGCGAGATTTATTAACAGAACTGCAGAAATTGAAAGGACAGCGAGTCCCAGAAAATCTCGGGATTTTTTTCTGCCCGTGAATATCTAAGAACTGCCTATGATGACAGGGGAGAGGTCCTCTTCTGCAGGAGGAAACAGATGGAACTAGAGAGAAGAGGGTGAACCAGGCTCCACTCAAATAGCTCTGGGGGGACCTTAGTGGCAGGGTCCCTGCTGTGCCTGAGTGCACAGAGGGAACAGCAGGGCTATGTCGGCCGGCCGGGGGGTGTGCTGGAAGTTAGGAAGAGGCCTGAATGGGAGTTCTGGTTTTAATCTCAGTCGTAGGGACTCGTTTCATCAGGTATGGGACAGAAACCTCTCTAGAATCTGTTTCCTCCAAAAACACACAAAATCAGAATTCCACCAAAAGGGAGCAAGACCTAGATTATGGATTTCTTTCTCTTTGAGGCCTCCAGGCTGGGTGCTTTTTGAAGTCTGCTGCAAACACCTGGTCTAAATCTGTGTTCACCTGTGTTGTTTCCTTTGGAGGACATCCAGATTTAACAAAGTTCTAACTGGAGAACTCATGCAAATTATCCCACGTCATTCTAACAGAGACGTGTACAGATAACTTAGAGCTCCCTTTCAAAAGAAAAAAGAGGAAAACAGTCTCACTAACCTCTCAGTAATATTCTGGTACAGTTTATACTCAATTCTCTATTCTCCTGACTAAAAAAAAAAGTGAGAAAACTTAATTTTTAAAAATGTTAAAAATCTTTTAATGTAGAGTTATCACACTATCACATCATTTGTGAAATGACATTTTCCAAAAAATTTAAGAGGCTTTTAATGAAATTAAAACAGACTCTACCTTTCTTAACATACTTAATATCTAGCCATCGAACTTCTAACAAAGTGAAGAAACTGAACTGCCACACATTGTGCATGGGTGTGTGTGTATATATATATTTTATTTGTGTATATATATACACATGCACACTATATATATTTCATTATGCATGAAAGAAAATGGTAGGATTATAGTGACTCATATATGGTGATTTTGAGGTATTTCTAATTGTTATGATAATTTCAGCATCCCAATAATAATTTATAATCCACAAAAAATTAAATCTGGATAGAAAATAAAAAAGTATTCATTCATCTAAACTTTACTATTTCTCCCTCAAACTCAGCTATTCCTTTGCATTTCTGTTTCTTTTATTATTATTTATTGTTGTTGTTGAGATGAGTCTCACTTTTTTGCCCTAATAGAGTGCCCTGGCATCATAGCTCACGTAGCTCAAACTCTTGGGCTCAAGCAATCCTCTTGCCTCAGCCTCCCAAGTAGCTGGGATTACAGGCACCTGCTACAAGGCCCAGGTAGTTTTTAGAGACGGGGTCTCGCTCTTGCTCAGGCTAGTCTTGAACTTCTGAGCACGAGCAATCCACTCTCCTCAGCCTCCCAGAGTGTTAGGATTATAGTAGAGCCACCACACCCAGCCTCTTTTCAGCAGGGTGACCTCAACCTGTGGGTCATGACCTCTTTTTAACAATGAAAATACATTGTAGCATTAGGAAGGCTGAGAGCACTGCTTTAGATGAAGTGGATCAGGAATTGAAACATCAGTTTATAATTCAAAAGAAGGATTTGAGCTCTTTACATGGGTTCCCAGTACTTGAATACAATGCACTTGTACTTGTACATGACCTCGACCAGGTACATGGAAGTAAAGTTGATATTAACAAATTTCTTCTTGTGAAATGATCATTTGCTTTCTTTCCTTTATGTAAAGAACACTGAGTATATTTCATAGATAAAATAGGGTCTGGTCTTGTTCTTTCTGAACCTACTAACATCCAAAGCAACATACTGCAAACAGCTTGCAGCCCCAGATTTTTATATGCAAATCTTTTTTCTGATACTCACTTTACAATTGAGGAGTAAACAAATCTTAAAAGAAAATCCACGTACCAGAGAGCACACCTTTAAGGGACTGAGTAAGAGGAAATTTGCTTTGTGATAAAAGGAACTGTACATACACAAGAAATATTAACACTTAGGCCCACAGAAAAGAGTCTTAATGTTGTACCATCGGCCATATAGAGGAGAGGGAAGAAAATAAAAACCAAGAAACAAAGGTTACCTTTTTGTGCAAAGCATGGAATTCGCTGTACCTTTTTTCAACAAAATGTTTTCTTCCATTCATTAGCACTTCTATCTTAAACACCTACAGGAAAAAATTAAGAAGATTAATTTTACTAGTTCAAAACCTTCAATTGTCTGATGCGGTAAGTTTGTGACCATGATATATTTCATCCCTTTAATTACAGTAGCTGATCCCCCAAAACCCAGAAGGCTCAGGAGACCCTGGCCCAACAGCACTGATTAATGAGCTCTGGAACCAAACGCTCACTAACAAACTCCAGTCTTCCCTAAAAACCTGTCTAAAAACTTGAAACGCTACTTAATTGTTTTAATTGGAAAATATCTTTGGCTTAAAATAATTTCACCAAATGAAAATAACGGTATTGAAATAAAAATGAGCTGCAACAGCCAGGGTCTTGCAAAAATCTCAGGCACCCGGCCCTCTGTTCCGGGAATTTCAAAGAGGACGGTGCTGTGTCATCTACAGGACCGTCATGCAAACAGTAGTGTATTTTAGGTTAATTTCTTCCTAACCTGCATATTCATCTCTAGTCTCAGCTGGCCGTATTCTGCTGTTTCCAAAACAGGGAAAATGTAGTAAAGGCTCATTTTCCCGGCATGATATGAGTGACAGCTTGTGCTCCTATCTCCAGAAGGTTGAAAGGCCAGATGAAAAGGCTCTCTGGGTGCACTAATTAGTAGGCACTAACATGACATTTTCTTGATTCTTGGGTCAGTGGGTCAAGACTGGGAACAAGAGATGAGAAATATTGTGAAATGCTCATGAAAATACAATGTTAAGGTCGTGGAGGGAGAGCTGGTGGCAGCAACTAGCAGGAACTAAAGAGAAGGTGCTCTGTCACTCCACAGAGTTGGTATTTTGACCCTTATTTTGCTAAGTGAGAGTCTGTAAACACCAAGATGGAGGAATATTGTTCAATTACTCAATAAGCCTAATTTTCCATTTTAATTGCCCTTCTGGAAAAAAACCCCAAAACTACACTATAGTTAAGGTCACAGAACACCGAGGAGTGCCAAAGGCATGCTTACTTTAAGCCTAAGAATAAGAATAACTTAAATATAGCATATGAGATACAAGGTCACATACTTTCATTATGAGAATAGGTCTCTATGTTTGTATTCCTGCTTTATACGTAAATATGATTGTTCTAGAAAGCCAGGAATTATGTCATCAAACATCAGATCTGTTTGCATTTTTGTGCATCTCTGAATCAGAAACAAAATCTTCTGTGGCATGACTCAGTTTAAAGCAACTTGCTTTTATTAAGTGGTAAATTTTTACCAACATTTTGTTTGTTCGAGAAATCCCCATAAACAAATAATTGTCTTTGGTAAACTGGTAAAAATACTTTCCTCTAAAAGCATATGCACATGTTTCAAATTCGCCAATAACCGTACACTATTTTTCTAAATTTTGTTTACTAATGCAACGAAGAAAATTATTCTTCAAAGACCCTGCCAGAGGTCAGACCCTGCCAGAATCAGGAAGACACCCCAAGAACACCAACAAGAGAAGCACAGCTTTCACTTGGGGGCTTGGTTATCAGACCACAGAGCCCCCTTCTCAGTATCTGTGTCCAGACTGAAATCAGGACAAGGTGGTAGCAGTGAGTAGTTTCCCCCTGCTGAGCTGTATGAAATAAATGAAATTATGTTCTGAGTCCAGTTATTAAGGCGTCATAACAAAAACCACCACTTTAATTGGCATGTTAGCCACAGATTCTTGAAGGCTGAAGACTAAGAAAGGCTCAACCTACTGGGTGACCCTTCAAAGTGCCCCCTATTGAATGCCAAGGATAAGACAAATTACACAGAGGCCGGGTGGCGGAACATCAGCCCTTCTGCTGACCAGACGGTTCCATTACCAAGTTCCACAGTTACTTTTCACAAGCACTAAATTCACAGTAAGGGATTTGGGGTGGGGGGGAGGTGGACACACATGCCCGGTGCACATGTACACACACACACACAGACACACAAAGGAAAGTTTGTGACGAACTTCAGTTCTAATATTTATGTTACTATTGAAAAAATACACAATAGAAACTATACTGTTATCAATTAATTTTTTCTTCTAAATTGGGGGGAAATCTCTTGAAAAGGAACTTGGCTAATGAGGATTTTCATGAAGAAGTGAAGCAACGAATGGAGTCAATTTGGTAAATCCTATTTTCCTGACCACCATACTGGATCTTTTTTTCCCTTTCTTTCTTGTTTTTTAAGTCTTTCTGGGATTCTGAACATACGTTATCCCTGATGCCTAGAAAACCCTTTATTCTTACTTTGCTCTTCTTGCAAATCCCTAGCATATTACCTCCCTTCTTCCTGGTCAGGTGGGGCGTCACAAGGCAGTGTCTGGGAGGCA
>NW_003852555.1:960847-962404 GCF_000181295.1 Otolemur garnettii | reverse complement strand
GAGCGGGCCTCCTGAGGCAGGGAGGCGGTGGGAGATACTGGACTTGGGGCTGAACACCAGGACAAAGGGTATGAAGAGGTCAGTGCGGCCATCTCTGGAATTTCACACTGGCAGGGGGTGGACAAAGACTGGTTTTGCTCCCATATTTGCAAGTACTACTCGAACCTTTTATTCATAGTAATGACTCAATTCCCACAAAAAACCTATAAGATGGGTGTTATTATGCCCATTTTACAGGTAAGGAAACTGAGATTAAGTAAGTAAATAGAAAGACTATGTAATTTGACCATGATAGCATTCCATCTGAATCCACAGACATGGCTCCAGAATCTGCCTTCTTAACCACGGCACCATCCTGACTTGTAATGAACACCCTCCCTTATATAGTCCTGGTCGTGGGGAAACAAAACATTTTGGAGTGAGAGAAACTCAGGAACATCCTGGAGTGATGACAGTATCTTCTATCCATTCTCCCCCCAAGGTTCTGCCCTTTGAAAGGGGCTTTGCAGAAACACTGAACTTGGAAGTAGGGGTGCCATGAGGGCTCTGCCCCTGACTACATCTTACCTATGAGAGGACTCACTCCCCTGAGAATGATGAGAGGGACACTGAAGAGCCAGACACTGGTCTACATAAGAAGCACACAACTCTGTACAGCAGAGAGGGCTACCCTACCCTCCGAATCTCTTACAGACCTTAGCTTGCGTGGGTTATATGGCAAAAATAATATATACTTATGAAAAAAAAATCAAGGCCTGGGCACAGTAGCTGACACCTATAATCCTAGCACTCTGGGAGGCTGAGGCAAGAAGATCTCTTGAGCTTAAGAACTGGGATCCAGCCTGAGCAAGAATAAGACCCTGTCTCTACTAAAAATAGAAAAATTGGCTGGGCATTGTGGCTTATAGGCCACAGATGCTTATAGGCCCAGCTAGTTAGGAGGCTGCGGCAGGAGGACTGCTTGAGCTTAGGAGTATGAGGCTGCTGTGAGCTAGGCTGATGCCACGGCACTCTAGCCTGGGCAACAGAGTGAGACTCTATCTAAAAAAACCCCAAAAAACAAACAAACAAAAAAAGAAAACACACACATTCAAAAATTACATAAGGGTATAAAGAGAAAAGTAAGTCTTTTACATAAGAGACTTGTGTCAGTCCTAGCCAACTCACCAAGCATCTTAAATAAAAACTATCTATACACATATAACTCTGTATGTGCAAATGTATACTGAAGTTACTCTATTTTCTAACTCGAGACATACTGTTATGCTACTTTATTTTTTCATTTAATACATCTTGGGCATCGTCAGTTATTGGTATGTTTTGACACAGTATACCTCTTTCTTCAATGGCTACCCAGGACTCCTATGTATGGTATAATAGTACATAGTATTCTTATGTATGGCAATACTGCGTCATAATTTATCCAAGTAGGATTTTAAGGTGAACATTGGGTTATTTATATTCTTTTACTACCATATAAAGAGAGAACATCCTTATACCTGTGCATGTATATACATACACACATAGAATCAATTACAAAACATTTTACTGAAAAAA
>NW_003852555.1:950189-960233 GCF_000181295.1 Otolemur garnettii | reverse complement strand
TACATCTAAGAAACAAAATAAACTTCAGCTAAGGAAGAATTTAACCCATATATTCCAGGTTAAGTGGTCTCTCTCTTCCAGAAGCTTATACCTTACAAAAAAAATTTTTTTTTCCGTTTTAAATTGGATTAAAAGTATCTAATAAGTAACTCAAGTGCCTGCCAAATACAGATGAGGATTCTATATACAGTGTCCACACTAGTTCCAGTCAGTACATTGCTAAACTGGGAATTTGAGATATATGTGAAGGACAACTATCTGCTAAGAATATGGCTTTTATTTATATGTATATATAAATAACCTTTATAAAAATAGAAATAATTTTTATATAACTTAAAAAATACTTAGATTATTAGAACAAGATGCATCAAATATTAAATCCAGGCTTGAAATCAACATCTTCTTCTTAACTAGAAATAAGCAATAAAGACTAAGACAGAAGATTGTTCTTAAATCTAAAAAGTTAAAACTCAATTGTCAAGCCCAGAATAAAATCAAAGACTCTATTCTTTTTATAATAGTACAAAAGAAGATGAAATACCTGGGAATACATCTAACAAAAGAAGTGTAAGATCTCTATAAAGAGAATTATCAAACTCTGAGAAAGGAAATAGCAGAAGATGTCAACAAATGGAAGAACATAACCATGCTCATGGCTGAGAAGACTCAACATTGTTAAAATGTCCATACTACTCAAAGCAATCTATAGATTTAATGCAATCTTCATCAATGCCCCAATGTTATACTTCAAAGATCTTGAAAAAACAGAACTTCAATTCATATGGAACCCGAAAAAAACTGGAATAGCAAATACAGTTCTTAGAAATAAAAACAAGGCATTACATTGCCAGACTTCTGGTTATATTACAAGGCTATAGTGATCAAAACAGCATGGCCCAAAAATAGAGATACAGATTAAGGAATAGGATAGAGATTCTAGAGAATGAACCCACCACATGTCATTATTTAATCTTTGATAAGCCTTACAAAAACATGGAATGGGGAAAAAGAATCCTTATTTAACCAGTGGTGCTGGCAGAACTGGTTATCCACATGCAGAAGAATGAAACTGGACCCAGACCTCTCACCATTGACAAAAATGGATTCTCACTGGATAAAAGATTTAAATTTAAGGGATGAAACAATAAAATTCTAGAAAACACTTGAAGATATTGGCCTGAGAAAAAATCTTTATGAGGAAGATGCCCCCTAGCAATTGCAGCAACACCAAAAATAAGTATCTGGGACTTGATCAAGCTAAAAGGCTTTTGCACAGCTAAGAGTACCACAAACAAAGCAAACAGCCCTCAGAATGGGACAAGATTTTTGCATGTCATAAATCTGACAAAGGCCTGATAACTAGAATCTACAGAGAACTCAAATTAAGCAATAAGAAAATTGCAAACAACCCTCTCTATAAGTGGGCAAGTGATTTGCACAGAAACTTTTCTGAAGATGACAGACAAATGGTCAACAAACACATGAAAAAAACACTCACTGTCTTTAATCATCAGAGAAATGCAAATCAAAACCACTCTAACATATCACCTAACCCCAGCAAGATCAGCCCACATCACAAAGTCCCCAAACACCAAATGCCAGCGCAGATATACAGAGAAGGGAACACTTCTACACTGTTGGTGGGACTGCAAACTAATACAACCCTTTTTGAGAGAAGTATGGAGAATCCTCAAAGATCTAAATGAAGACCTTCCATTTGATCTGCAATCCCATTAATAGATATCTACCCAGAAGAACATAAATCATTTTACCACAAAGACAGCAGCACTCGAATGTTTACTGCAACTCAATTCATAATAGCCAAGTTGTGGGAGCAACCTAAGTGTCCATCGACCCATGAACAGGTCAACAAACTATGGTATACACATACCATGGAATATTATGCAGCAATTAAAAAGATGGAGACTTCACATCTTTTACATTTACCTGGATGGAGATGAAATACATTCTTCTCAGTGAAGTATCGTAAGAATGGAAAGATGAATATCCAGTGTGCTCCACACTAATATGAAATCAATATATAAACCATTACATGTTCCTAAGAACAATAAAACACTACTATAGTCCAATTTGGGGGTAGAGGGCAGTGGGAGAAGGGAGGACGTATGGCATGAGGCGGGATCTCCCCTAATGTGCACATTGTAAGGGTGTATGACACTGCCCCTGGGGGAGGGGCTCTTCTACAAATGGAACTTTGCCCTGGATGTGAGAATGAAGTAACCTAAATAGCGTACCCTCATATTAATTTGAACAAACTTTAAAAAATAAAAATAAAAAGTTAAATCTCTTAAAAAGCCACTTATTGTCTCCCTCTTATGAGCCAGATTCCCAACAAGGTATTCACAATACATACAGTTTTTATGAGGGGCTGTAGGTAAGAAACCCCCTAGTTGTAAAAAATTAGTATGATGTTTGATTACTAAGTATATTTATAGTTAAAAAAAATTGGTGTAAGAATTTGATTGTTTCCTACTCTGAACCTTAAATCACATTTTATCTATTCTCAGAAACAACCTAAAAAACAAAATAGGAAAAAGGGATTCTGAAGTGGCAGCTCTGCAGCCTTAAAAGCATTCAATTAGAATAAGGCGGCAGGGGACGCCAAGAAAATAAAAATGATTAATACCAATTATCATTTGTAAGATTCTAACGGTAGTGTCAAAGCATTTGCCTTTTTCTATTAAGAAAAACACAGTGCTTAAAGTTTTCAAAAAGAAAAACAAACAACTGTATGTAATATAAAGGCCCCAATATAAAGCAAATTAAATACAACATGATTTGGTACAGTTTCTAGAATAATAAGAAGAGTGTCCATTTGACATAATGCTTAAAATATTTTCCATGGAGCCCTACAAATTTAATAATTTATAGGGAACATTTCCTTCTCTACAGTTTAAACACACTTCTTGATTATATAGTGAAAACATAAATATATATATACACACACATACATAATTATACTACCAGAAACATTAATTATGGTGTTCTGTTTTTATAATTAACCTTCATTGCATAGAAGACAATTATCTTTACAGAACAGGTTGTAATAATTTAAAAACCTGTTAGTATAAAAAAAAACATGGCATTAGAGAAGATGGGAGATGAACTTGGGAGGGACTGGGTAAAAGGAATTGAATGGGGTGCGCTGTCTCAACTTAATAATTAGTAGGCAGAGGATGCTACTAAAAGTTGGCGGGTCAAGGAAGAGGTTCAAGGTGCAAAGTAACCAGAAGAGAAAATAATAATGTCAATTTTTTAAAAAATGATGAAATGGAAATAAAAACTTAAAGCTGAGTGTGGAAGGAAGGTGAATACATGGGTATGGTGAGCTAAATTCACCTTTCAAAGTGGAGGGACAAGGGAGATTGTCAAAGATTCAGATGTTGAGAAATAGAGACTTATTTTATTTATAGCCATGGTGCTTTAAACAAATCAGTAACTTTTCAACTAACTTCCAGTTCTGCAAGGTTCTAGGCACATTTTTTTTCTTTTACATGTTTACATAGTGTTAGAAATTTTTTCCACATATATATATATATATTCCTTTCAAACATCCTAATAATGACATGATCTCTGCAAAATGTGATAAATCTTACTGGTCATAAATAAAAGATTTTAAGCGTATTGATATTTATAGGGTTATAGGATTACAGATATTCATACAATTGCAAGTTTTCAGTCTAAACCGTAGTACTGACTAATTTTAGCGACAGCACCTTGACTAATTATTTGAGTGTGAAAAACCTTCATTTTTTCTTCTCTTAAGGTATATCAATATGACACAAAACCAATCAATCAATTTGGTGTGAGAGAAAAAATGCGCTCAAATACGTCAGGTCACAGGTGCTCATTGACTACCTAGCTTTTTGTTTGTTTCAATACTATATTAAGTTTAACTTAAATTTTCTATAAAATGTGACTACTGATGGTTCTTTGCTTACCTGAGTTGTGACAATAAATCAAGTTAAACAATGAAACATTTGGAAGATAGCTCCTATCACACAGCTTTTATATAGTTTTACTATTCTCCTTTACATTGTGCTTTGAAAGAATGTAAACAAACAAATTTTATCTCCATTATGTGCTAATTTGGGCAAATCTCTAAATATCTTTGATTCATAGTCTCCTCACTAATAAAAAGGAGGACAAAACAATGCCTGTGGTACAGATTGTTGGATAATTAAGTGTCTTGGTGCTTTGTAAGATACTTCAAAATGGCAGGAATAATCATCGCAAATCATGTAGAGGTTAATAAAAGTTTCCAGCAGGAAACTAAGAATGGTTTTCATGGGCACTTTCATTACTTGTCATAGCAAGGAAAAAAATAATCTATCTTTCTACTCTCAAAACTACTTAGCTATAGACTGTACCTTCTTATCACAAGCCTGTGGCTTCTGCAGACAAAGACCAACTCTTCTACCTGCTCCCCAAATCCTCCAGAATTTGTGTACGGACACATTCTTGTTTCCACAGTTCCCTGGCAGAGCCCATTGGCGCCAAGTCCTTCCTGAGTCCTCCCTGCTCTGGGAACCCCCTGCAAAGAGCTGGCTCACCTTCCTCCGTTGAGCCTGCTCCTGGGTGAGCCTCTCTCAGCCCAGGACTCCTATCCTGCCCTCCTTTCCACATCGAGTGAAATTCCACCTCCATAAACAGAAGCCACATAAATGGCACCATCATACTATTTGAAGTGTAATCTTGGGCTCTAATTTTCAGCATTGCCGAGTGTACTTGTACTATTTCACATAAATATGTATTCAATGCTCCAAATAATCTGTACCTTTTAGAAGAATTTTTTTTAGGGAAAAATAATCATTAAGAGGCACCTACAATGTTGTTTTGAGAAAGTATTTGTAACATAATACTTACGCTACTGACTATTTAAAACATGAGGTCTGACAATTAAGTTCACACACTTCCCACCAGGCCCTTGTGTTGGCAGCTCGGTGTGGTTTCCTAACCCTGGGATATCAGCGTCTCACAGCTGGGTTCACGCTGAGACGTGGTGGTGTCACTCTGGGCGGCCTTCATTATTGTTCTTGCCTGTTTTTGTGTGTTCTGACATCGTCAGAATGTCAGAGCTTTAATTAGAGCAAAGAACAAACATTAAATTTCTCGTTAAACTTGGCAAGAGTGGAAGTGAAATCAGGGGCATGTTAGTCCATGCCATGGACTAACTAACTAGTCCTAAGGAGACTAACTAACTAACTAAGGAGACAATGCCATGAAGAAACAGCAGTGTACAAATGGATGAAACATTTTTTTTGGAGGGGAGAAAAAGTGTCACTGATGAACAGAGCAGACAGTAATGGGCAGCACTGACAAAAATATTGCAAAAATTCATTTTTTTTTCAATTGTGCCCTGAATTGGGCACAATTTAGTTCTTCCCAATATTGAATTGTGTGTCAAAATCATCAGCTGACTATGAGAGGCATAACAGACAAAGTAAACATCAATAGAGAAACAGGAAAATCTGAGCAGTGCCCATAGCTCAGTGGGTAGGGCACCAGCCACATACACTGAGGCTGGTGGGCTAGAACACAGCCTGGCCCAGCTAGACAGCAATGACAACTGCAACGAGACAATAGCTGGGCATTGTGGCCAGCACCTATAGTCCCAGCTACTTGGGAGACTGAGGCAAGAGAATCACTTACGCCCAAGAGTTTGAAGTTGCTATGAGCTATGATGCCACCGCACTCTACCGAGGGCACCATAGTGAGACTCTGTCTCAAAAAAAGAAAAAAAAAAAACAGGAAAATCTTTCTTTATAAAGAAACTAAAAATCTGTGCATGAGAAAGGTGCAAGGATGTGTGCAGAAATGGTCCCCAAAGAGATCACCATTGAATAAAAGCAGAGTCACAGTCTGCCAAGACCGTTTAGAGAGGCAAGATGATGTTTTAGGCTGTGTTACCTGGTGCTGAAACATAGGAGCACCAATACCCCCCTGAAACAACATGTCAAAGTGCACGACGGAAGTCAGCCAATTCTCCATGACCAAGAGACTTCCGTCAATTTAAATCAAGAGTCAAATCAATGGTGCTAACCTTTTTTGATATCAGAGGGATTATTCACTGAATAGGGACAAAGAAAGGGGATTTAAGGGATGGGAGGGAAGCCTGGCCCACGGAATAAGGAAATCTGGAGGGGCCATGGAACACTGTGGCTCCATTAACTAAGCATGTCCTACACAAAGTACACTTTTCACATTCAGATATGGGGTAGACGGCTACAGAACGCTGCATACCACAAATACCCCAAGGATTGATGAAATCAAGAGTCAGATCAGCACTCAGCGATTTTCACCAAAAAAGGAGAGAATGCAGGTATGAGGTAACAGGCTAAGCAATGAGCAACAGAAAAGGACAAACGTGCCCAGATACACAGAGACCAGTGAGACAATCGCATCAACAATTCCAAAGGGAAAGAGAGGATATTTACCCCTTTATACGCCTTTGTGTTGGTGCCTCTTCTCACCCGCACCACCTCCCCCTCTCTGGAAGTGCACTGTGCTTTCTGGACCCAGACAAACTTTCTCATAATGCTAACGCCCGTGAGAATTTACTTTCCGTCTCTAAGCACATAGTTTTGGGTTTCTATTCACTTTCATTGTCCGATCACGCTTTACCTAAGCAAACCTTGCTGATTCTACCCAATAACTGAACCAGGTAAGCTGGGTTTGGGGAACTGGACCACATAACCCAATATTCATTATGAATTTGAACCAAGTGGACAGTTAACTGAATTGACTGTCTGAAAATGCTCAAAAGACTAGGTGCAAAACTTAGATGAAAAGGACCAAACTTTTCACCAACAACTCATGGCTCTTGCATCCTGACAATGCATCAGCTCACAGAGCGCACTCTGTGGGAGTTTTTAGCCAGTAAAAAATATCTGTACTGGAACACCCTCCCACACCTGATCTGGCCCCTAATGTCTTTTTTCCTTATCCAAAGATAAAGAAAATATTAAAGGGAAGACATTTTGATGACATTCAGGACATCAGGGGTAATACAATAACAGCTCTTCTGGCCATTCCAGAAAGAGTTCCAAAGTTGCTTTGATGGGTGGACTAGCTGGCACAGGGGCATAGTTTCCCAAGGGGAGGACTTGAAAGGTGACCAGAGCGATATTCAACAATCAAGTACACCGCACTTCTCCTAGGATGCGCTGGAAAACTTCATTGTCAGACCCCACATGCACAGAAAGAAAACAAAGTAAAAAGGATGCCCAACTGGTAGGATTCTAAATTATTAATTTTCTCTATATCTAAAATTTTCACTGGCATATATATTATTTTCATAACTCGGAGAAACAATTTAATCAAATTTCTGCCTTCTAAAGTTATACTGGAGTAAACGTAATAAATGATAATAACTCATTTTTAGTATAATATCAAGTTCTTACAAAATTCACATCTCCACAGATACTCACTGAGGTATGTACTAGGCAGTTTGGTATGCTCTGTGCTAATGACAACAGAAGCAGCAACTAACATCACACCTTGTAAGGATGAATTGTTTTGATTAATATCTTAATCTCTCTTAATTTCTAGTCTCTAAGCACCATGAAGGTTGCTCTGGGGTTTGTATGTCCAAATCTATGGATTTGCTCTGGGGACTGCATGTCATAAAGGGGAAGTATAAAAAGCTGCCTGGGCTGTACTCAATACAAAATGCTTCTTTGCAAAACACTGTTCGAATGCATACTGTGTAGTATAGCCCAGACTTGCTCTCAGGGGTCCAGGAACCTTTCCTGGGAGAGCTGATGCTTCAGCACAGACCTACAGTAAAAGCAAGCAAAGAGGAGGGCAAGCAGCTAGGCAGAACAGGTACAAAGGCCCCCGAGGCCCAGGTGAGAGGATGGAAAGCCGAGGGCAGCACGGCCAGCCAGTGAGTGCAGCATCTCTGTAGGAGGCTGGAAGGGGAGCAAAAGGCTAAGTCCACTCACCTGCTCAACAGGTATTAACTGCCTACCCCATGCCCAGCTCAGATCTAGTCCCAGGACATATCACAGTGAACATAGAACAGTCCCTGACAGAGTTTACTTAGATTTTAATGGGCTGGGGGTGAGGGGAGGTTAGAGGCAATCACACAAATAAATACATATTATCTGATGACAAGGCTACAGAGAAAAAATAACCAGGATAATGGGGATAGAGAGGGCCTGGATGAGATGGTGTCTTGAGTATTATATGGGGTAGTCAGGGAAGGTCTTGATAAAATATTTGAGCGGAGACTTTTCATAGTTCTCTATTCCTTTTGTAATAAGCACAATGTCCATCTATCACCTCACAGTTTTACAGGTCAGAAGTCCAGTGGGCTTAACTGATTTCCCTAACATCAAGATGCTGGCAGGACTGTGCTCCCTGGGTTCCTGGGGGTTCCCGTAATAGGGTCCCTACCTGAAGTCCAGATGTTTTCAGGTCCAGGAGGCCACCTGTGTCCCTTGACCTCTTTCTCCATCTTCCAACCCAGCAACAGCAGCTCAAGTCTCGTCACCTTTCTCTACTTTCCTCTTCTACTTTAAGGATTCATGTGCTTACGCTGGGCCCACCCAGATCATCTAGGATAACTTCCTTTACCTCGGAGTCCTCAACCTCAATCCCGACTACAAAGTCCCTTTTTAAATTGCATATATAATACATACAATATGATATTTCATATTTAAGCAACCTCATATTCAGTTTCTGGGGATCAGGGTGTGGACATTGCTAAAGGTCCATTATTCCACTGACCATGGAAGGAGGATCTGAGGACATGAAGGTGTGAGTCCTGAGAATCCCTGGGGGGAGGGGTGTCCAGACAGGTGAACGAGTGACCATTTGGCATATCCACATGCCTCACATGATCAAGAGACAGAACAGTCAGAGAGAAGGTCTGAGTGGACGCAGCGAGGGATGAGTGAAAGCAGAACCAACAGGACAGGCTGATGACTAGATATGGGGTTTGGAGAAACAAACACAGAGAGAGAGGGATCCAATGCAATGGTAAGGTTTTAGCCTGAACAGGCGGCAGGATGGTGGTGCTTCCCTTTGAGCTGGGGAAGATTGCACCAACCTGTCATGGGGTGAATAAGAACTCTGCGTTGGCCATGCTGAGTTTGTCATGGGTAAAATTAGACATCAATTGGAGATGCAAGACTGAATTCACAAGTCTGGGGATTAGGAGGGAGGTCTCGGCTAAAGAAATTTAGGTGTTATCCGAGTATAAATAAAAAACAAATAAAGAATGAAATGGAATGGAGGGAGGAAAGGAAAGACAGACACAGACACACACACATACACAAAGAGTGTGAATGAAGACTGATCACCTAGCAGAGAAGTTTATGTAGAGATCAAGACTGAAGTTACAAGTATCTGGGATTACGAAGGAGGTCTCAGCCAGAGAAAGAAATTTGGGTGTCATCAGAGTGTCAAAGCCTGGATCTGATCACCTAGAGTTTATTTAGGGGTCTACAGATCATATTAGAGATTATGGTTTTATCATGACCTGTTATATATGATTATGTTAATTTTGATCCATCGTATAGGACTGGCTGTTCAAACTTTTCTGAAAATTGATTCTGCCTTTTAAAATGGTGGTGGTGAGCTGGTGAGCCAGCAACTTTGCCACGCTCTGTGTCATCTGTGAATTGGAAGTGCTGGCCTCCCGTGTCTTCACCCTGGCACCAGGTGCTCACCCTGCACCTGCTAGCTGGTCTCCCTCCTCCACGCTTGCCCCGCAGCAACCTACATTTCATAGCAGCCAAAGTGTCCCTTTTCAGTCTTATATCAGACCCTCTGGCACTTCCTAACACGTACCCCCACCTGGCAAAGCCACACCAGCCTCCTCATTAATTGTCAACTGTAACAAATGCACGCCCCACTCTAGGCTTCTGTGGTGCTTCTTCCTCTTCCTGGACAGCTTCCCTCCTTCTGTTCAGCGGCTCAGAGAGATGCTCTCTAACCCCCATCTGAAATAGCAACTCTGGCAGTGCCCGTAGCTCAGTGGCTTGGGTGCCAGCCACATACACCGAGGCTGGCGGG
>NW_003852555.1:948061-949916 GCF_000181295.1 Otolemur garnettii | reverse complement strand
AAAGAAAGAAAGAAAGAAAGAAAGCAACTCACCCCATCACCCTCTACTCCCAGACCTGGCTTTATTTTTCTTCTGTGCATTTACCATTCACCATGGTCTGTCATACACACACGTGTGTGCATGCACATTCACACACTCACACCCACACTCAGTGTTTGCTGGCTGGTTGCCTGGTTTACCGTCTGTTTGCCCATTCATTTCTAAGTCCCATCAGGACAGGAACTTCACCTGTTTTGTTCACTGTTATACCCCCACTGCCTTACACAGCACCGGGCAACAACAGAGGTTGAATCCATGAGATAAACAGAGGAGAAGGGGAAGAAACTGCGAGCAGGTAAGTGGCAGCTGGACAACCAGCTGGGAAGACTGTGACTACACCTCGGTCCAGCTCAGCTGCCTTACAGGGAAAAAAGTAAAGTGACTTAGTTTTGGTAGAAAGAACAACCAGTAAGTTAGACATGACAGAGGCAGACTGTTCACTGTAAGATAGTTTCTTACAGGAAGGTGCTTGCAGTTGGTCAAAGGACACTATTCATGAAGAAATAAAAGCTGGGAAAACAAAGACCTTTATTACAAAGAAACTATCAGTCTTCCTAATTTGAACTGTAAGCTGTGTCACATGGCAGAGAGAGCAGAGAGCACCTGACCCCCAGATCTGCTACTTCCTAGCTGTACTATAGATTTGCTTATCCACTTTGAGCATTGCTTTCCCCAGATATAAAATAGGGATGATAACACCTACTTTATCATCCCTACTAAAGTAATAGTAAGGTATACACTGCCCTTGGCACATAGCCTGGCACATGTCTGGTGCTCTATACAGTCTAGTATCTTCCTGAATGCAGCAGCCCTACACCCATTCACGGCCAATCACAGCTGAAAATATGAAAGGAAAGACTCCAGAAATAAACTATCCCTAAGTTTTAAATTGCATGCTGTTTTGAGTAGAGGGATGAAATCCCACACTACATATAAACGTCCCACACCGTCCTGCCCTGTCCCCCCTGCACAGGAATCCTCCCCTTTGCCCAGCACGTCCACATGTCCACACTGACCACCTGTCAGTCCCTGAGAAGCCACCTCAGTTACCAGGTCGAGTGTCACGGGATCACAGGCACCCGCTGGGGGTCTCAGAAAGTTCCCCCAGAGGTAAGAGGGACACTACTGCCTGCTGGGTTTCCCATATATCTACGTGGAATCTGAAGCTATCCCTGCCTTCTCCAAAACACCACGGCACACTATGATGTGCTCTGCTCATTTCTGGAAAAGGTCCTTCTCCTGAAAAACCTATGTAATTCAAAAGACCAAAAACTGTGAAGTATTCTCCTTTCGGTCTCTTACACACTCAAATGTACATACATAAGGTATGTGGACAGGTACATAATTTTTTTTTTTTTTTTTAACAAAAGTAGAACAAAGCATAAGTTTGGGAGGCTGAGAACTATCTGCTTCATTCAGGAAGCATCAGGCTCCTTTCTCTGGGCATCAGGAGGAGGAGATCCAGGATACTCTGTGCTCAGCTGAGGCTGAACTTATGGTCTTTACTGGACCCCAGAGGGAAGGCTGCTTGAGAACAGCAGTGAGCAATACGGCTGCCAGCTTCAACGCTGTGCTGCTGGGCTGGGAAGGATGGGTTTAGTGGAGGCAGAGAGGGACAAGCTCCATGAATTCAGGACACATCATAAAGTCTACAATGACAGCCCCTCCTCAGGTGCTTTTTTCCCTATGGATGGGTGTAAGAAAACATTCATTTGTGGCTTTTAAATGCACACTTACAAGAAGAAAGTAAGCTCTTAAAGATCACAGAAAACTCAGCCTCCTTCAAAACTCATAATTTCAATTCTTCTTAAAAAAA
>NW_003852555.1:925781-947393 GCF_000181295.1 Otolemur garnettii | reverse complement strand
TTATCCAAGTATTTTTTGAGCACCTACTATGTGCCAGACCCTGTTGAAGATGTCTTAAGTCTATCACTGAAGTAAGACGACCAAAAGCTATGTCCTCATTAAAGTTATATTCTAGCAGGGGACACAGAAAATAAATGATAACTATAAAAAAATAAGAAAGCAATGCAGTAAGTTTTAGAAAGAAATTACCTGGTCTGCGGAGGGGAGAGGATAAAGCCACATAAAGGAAACTGGGAGTGCCGGAGGGGGGGAGGTTGCAATTTTGAATAAAATAGAGTCAGCAGTACAGCGGAGATGGCACACGCAGAATGTTAAGTCGTATCACAGAACTCACAAAGAGGTTTTATTTATTATTTTTAATTTAAGTTAATCTACTTTTTAAAAAATGCCCTGATGTACAGCTTTAAATACTAAGTTTATCAAATGAAAAATTTACAGCTAAATTTCTGTATTAAGCCAGTAACTACGTCTTCTAGATCTATAACCAACATCTGTGTGGAAGACTTGTGGAGAGAAGTGCGGAGTCTAACGAGGCCGGGCCTCGGCATGAATCACTGTCATTCTTCATGTAGAATCAGCATTTCTAAACCCACATATAAGGAACTGCTAAGAGAGAGAGAGAGAGAAAGGCCATTCCAAGAGCTTCTTGTATTGATTTCTTTTACCCCAAACAAAGAGATCCTCCTAGTTACATGATACATCATAATCGCTTAATTTGTCTGACTGCTTTACAGAAAGAACAATGGATTCAAGAAAAGATGTTGATTTGCAAAAATATAATCATTTTGCAAGTTTTTGTTGCTTGTAGGGCTGCTTTCCCTTAGTAATATGACATGTGTGGTCTTTATAGAAAAACTGAAAATGCAAAGCTCTCGTTCACGTCATTCCCATGTGCCTGGGCAGCAGCCGACATCCGAAAATTCTTACCCTGCCCCTGAGTGTAGGAAGGATAAATCTTTCTTTCAAGCCCTACTGCTAGGTTTAAGGTACTAGACACTCACAATTAAACCATGTGAATATGATTATTTTTTTTTCTTTCTGTAGCATTTCTGTACAGACACACGGTACAACTGTGAATCTCCCAGAGGCCAGGACGTGCAGACTTAGAGGAAACTTCCTGGGGAGGTCCTCCTTTCCTGGGCAAACACAGTTCAAACCCCTCTGACCATTATTAATGCCTTTATTTTCCAAATATTTGCTTTCTAAGTTACCAACTGCTCTATCCCCCACCATGGCTTTGCCAAAGCTACCCTTGGACAAACCAAAATTCTCAATACCTCTCTAATACAGACACACAAAAAAACATTTTCAGAGATGTAACTTTCTTGGCCCTCGGGGATAAACAGTGCATCCAATTTAAACACAGTTGACAGTAGGAAAGAAAAGTTCTATCACTTTTAATAAGTACCTTTTCATGGAAGATATCATAAAAACAAATTAAAGATACATACAGAGAATGAAGAATAAAACTGTATGAGGGTAATGTCTTAATATACAGATGAACATGTAATGACTGACGTGAATTATTTAACACGGTGGCACCAACCAGAAATTAAACTATGACTTCTAAAAGTAAAAAAGTATGTTTATAATTATAAAAATGATAACCAAAAAAATGATAAATAACCAAATATTTTTACTAAAGAATTGATTAATAAATGGTTACACATTCGTGTCATGTCTCAGAAGATTTATTAACATGAAATAAATCTTATAAATCTTATAAATTTTTTTTCATTTCAAATTAATATATGGGTACAAACGATTAGGTGGCATTGCTTGAGTTTGTTAGGTGAAGTCCAAGTTGTAGCTGAGCCCTTCACCCCGGGCGCACGCCATATATCCCCATAGATCCCCCCATTGCACCTGTTAGGTGGGAGCTTACCAAAACCCCTCCCCCTTCTCCCCTCTGCACTTGAATTGAGTTTTTTTTTCTCGTGTAGGTATGTAGTTCATCTACTTGTTTCATATTAGTATTGAGTACATTGGATGCTTGTTTTTCCATTCTTGTGATACTTTGCTTAAGAAGGATGTTCTCCAAATCTACCCGAGTTAATACAAAGGATGTAAATTCTCCATCTTTCTTTATGGTTGAATAAGTACTCCATGGTATACATATATCATAGTTTATTTATCCATTGGTGAGCTGATGGGCACTTAGGTTGTTTCCACATCTTGGCAATTGTGAATTGAGCTGCAATAAACATTCTAGTAGAAATGTCCTTATGGTAAAGATGATTTTTCTTACAAAAACTTTAAGAAATAATAAGAGCAATCTATAAAGAGCATACCTTTGTTTTATTCAGTAAATTCGTGTACCTAATAGTGTGTGTAGGCAAACGTGTATATTCTTTACGGAAGAGACTGGGAGAAAAACATGTCAATGTTTTGGAGGGATTATAGATACCTATTTTCTTCTTTGTGCTTTTCAGTTTTTCTCTGTACTTTTTCTAAATTGGACATGTATATATCATATCATTTTTTAAAATTCTGAGTGAAAACATTCTATAATGAGAAAAAATAGCTGTGAATCAGAGGTCTTGAGTTCCAGATCCCTCTCTGACACCTGTTAGCCACAAAGACAGGACAATCACACCTTATCTCCAGACAGTCCATCCTGTGGGACATGAGGGAGACCAGATGCCTTCTAGCCCCTTCCCATCTTACTTGGGGGACTAGAGGCCTTCTAGCCCCCTTCCCATCTTACTTGGGGGACCAGAGTCCTTCTAGCCCCTTCCCATCTTACTTGGGGGACCAGATGCCTTCTAGCCCCTTCCCATCTTACTTGTGCAGAATAGCTATGCATTGCTTTGTTGTGTATATGGCTCTGCAAATTGACTCTGAGATAGAGACTACGCCACACTCTACACAAGACAAGTAACTGCCAGAGCACTATTACAACATACATCTCCACCTCTCCCTCAAAAGCGCTGTCTTCAGGATCAGAGTCTGTTCAGTTAGTTGTCTCAGTCTGTATGTCTCGAACTGCAGATTCAGTTCTCAATACCATCCTACACCCCACCTACCTACCTTACTTCTCTGTCCGGTGTGTAATTTCTAGTTATGGATTCAGAGAACTCTGTCAAACGTAAGCCCCAGTTAAACCAGGTGGGAGTTCTCAAAAAGGCTTGACCACACGCCCTCTGTTCATTTCTCCTGCCTTCTCATCCCACTGGCTTTTCCAAAATCTTCATCACTCTCTCCCCCTTGGCCTGAAAGGAATGCAATAAAGTCTGGATGTTGCTATTCACTTAGATTCTCTAGTTTCTAGAGGTTTCCTCTTGCCTTAAAGGGATGCATAACACATTCCACTGCTAAAGGTTGTAAGCAAACACTTGCCCTCACTCTCAGGAATGGATGGACTTGGCCAGCAAGCTGCTATCAAAAAAATTTGGCTAGGATATCCATGATAATGTGATACATAAATCAGACCCTTTTAAAGGCATTTTTCTAAAGTTGTTACAATCGTGGGCCTCCACAGTATGGGAGGGGTTAGTCAGGTCTGGATGCCTGTGACCTGCGTAGCCAGAGTGTGGGTTGGAGGGGGGGCTCGACAGCAGGATACCTGGCTGACAAGTGAAAAAAAGGTTGTGTGTTTCAATTAAATCATCACATTATTTTTAAATGACTAAAAGTCAAAACACTGCAGTCAACAGAAGCAAGTCAAAGGAAGGCTCCGCACCATTTTGCTGCACAGGCTTCTTTTTGATTTCAAGATATGACCCCAGAATGAGTTTTGTACTTTTCTTAATTCAAAGATATTCCCACTTCATTAACACAATTCTTTATTTTCTACTTCTTCGTTAGTACCGAGGAGAAATTCCAGCCTTTGAAAGATTCAAATGTCTTGTGTCTGAATCACACCTGGACTCTTGCCTCTCCACATGCCGATTTACATGAAATCTCTTAGAGTTTCTCTGCTTCCATAAAATACGGACGCCACTGCCCATCAGGCCCAGGTCTGCCTCTTTGCACAAACAGTCCAAAACAGTTTTCCTGATCTGTTTCAACTTGAAGTGTTGTCAATATATGGATCGTCTTGCTTTCTAATTCAGTGAAAAATCTAGTTTTCCATTAGTCTCTGCCTTTCTAATTTTCGATACAGCTTTACTAAATGTAATTATTAAAGGCAGATTCAAGAAAGCAATTACTGAGCCACTGGTTTGTATCTCTGAAGTCTTAATAAGCGGCAAAAAGTTGTAATTGCACTAAGAGTATAAAACAAATTTTCATACAGATTAGACATATACACACTTAACTTTGGGTATGGGGAGACATATTCCAAACAGTGCATATAAAGGCAGCCCCTCTCAAATCACACATTTTAACCCACACTTAACACACTGACTGCCATACTAGAAAAACAATTTTTTCCTTGGGGCCACGGTGTTTCATTAGGTCAAGAGATGTGTTAAGCTATGCCTACTTCGTGAGGTCTTGGCTCAAAACTAGTGTGAGTTAAATACAACTCACATGGCAGTGAATGTGTTAAACTTTATTCAAATGCAGTGCTGGGTGTTGTAAAGAGCAGGTAACAGCATTTCAGAAAGGCCACATTCTACTCTTTCTCTGGGACTCTGGGACTTTGCAGACCACCTACCTTCTCTAGGTCTCTCTTTCATTTGTAAATATGTGAGAATGTTACACTAGATGGTCACCACATACTCTTTCAGTTACTCAATATCTATGAAATGTTTATTAAATTCCTAATCTCTGCGAGGCTCTGCACTAGACGCAAGACAGTACCATTACACAAGTTCTAATCCACAGCTTCAAGAGACTCAAAATTTGATAAACATTATTAATTTTGTAAATATAATTAATTATAAAGCAATATGTAAGAGTGCTAACCCACTGATATAAACCAAAAAGTCTTAAGGAGTAGGGGTGCATGTAAATGGGGACACAAATTCATTGGCAGTCAACCAAGTTATATAATCTGGCTTTCTAACTATAGGCAAATAGACAAGCATCTATTATATGGTCACTGAACACTGATCTTGGGCAAACAGCACACTCTGTGAACAGAGCCAGGGCCCTGTTATGGACTGTTCAAGCCCCGTCTCCGACCCCTACCTTTGTAAGTGGATGCTCTAACTTCTGTGACTATATTTAGAGGGCACCTTTCAGGAGGCAATCACAGGGAATTAGTTAAATAAGGTCATATAGGCAGGGACCTAACCGTATAGGACTGTGGAAGAGACACCAGAGATGTAAATGCAAAGACAGCAAGGACGGTGTGAGGACAGAGAGAGAAGGCAGCCACCTGCGAGCCAATAAGAGACCTCACCAGAAAGCAGCCCTGAAGGCCCTGAACGCCCCTGATCGTGGACTTCCAGCCTCCAGAACTGTGAGAAACTCTGCTGTTTAAGTCTTTCCTACCTTGTTAGGCCAGCCTGAGCTAACTAATACACACCTCAAGCCATGACACCTCTGAGACATTTAGTAGTCATGTAGGAAATATTTAACCATCCCCTTCTCAACTCTGGGATATTATTTACTAGCTCAGGACAGGCATGAAAAGCAGGTTGTCATCATTGTCATGAGAAGAGCAGGTGGGGATCAGAAAAACAAATGATTTTCCAAAAGCCTCACAATGGATCTGGTCGCCTGTCTTCTAGGATACGACGGGTGACCCTTTCTGCAAAATTAACTATGGAATGAGGTCGGCGAAAGCTTCATCCTCGCCACCTTTCAAATCTCAGAGAAACCTTCACTCTCGCAGTGATGCTCCCGGGTTTGTCAGCATCATTTAGAATGGTACCTGTTATTTACCTTGGACACCAAGAAGCTACTGCAACGACTTCTAATTCTGTCTCACATTTATTTAGTTGCCAGGTGAAGAATGCAGCTTTATGTGTTCTACGCTGTTAGATTTCGGGCAGGGTGCTTACACTAAGGCCTAAAAAGTTTATGATGAGCACTGTCACCGCCATGGTTTGAAGCCTGGTCTGCAAACTTAAATCCAAAGCTCAGTGGTCGTCTTCATATCTTCCTTCCTGAATGCCTGACAGCCAAACTGGAAGACGGAGGGAAGAAGGGGAGAACAGAAACATGAAGCAGACAACACGCCTTCCGTTAACCATGTTACAGGGTAAACACTGGGGTCCACACAGGAACACCTTCCAATGGTGCACTGTGCTCAACTCTGGGTGCCCATTTCATGAAAGTCACTGTCAAATGAGACAGTCTTTTTCATGGAGAAGTGATGGCAGGACAGGAGATCTTCCCTATGGGGTCTGAGGAGCAAGGAGAGGCCTGAGGGAGGGAGCAGTCTTCAAATACTGTCAGAGCAAATGAGTTGGGAGGTGGCAGGGAGCTTTTATAGATCCCAGAGTTGAGTAAGGCCAGCTAGTAAATACTGTGTACAATCTAGAGATGAGAACAGAGTATGCCATGCACATATGTCAAGCACAGCACTGACACTGGCCACACAGCTCAGGTGAGGAAGGCTTACTACTCAACCCAGTCTTTGTGCAGGGACTGTATTTGGGGGAAACAGACTACACACCACACCGCTGTTAAGTAAATAGGCTTTTTCTTTAAGGTGCATCAGTAAGCACTAAGGTGTCATTAACCATAGAAATACACACACACACATAAAAACAAAGAACACAAAATTTGGGATTTAGAACGTTAAAAATAAAGGTCCCACATTGACAATGTAAAGATAAGCATCAAGATCAAGGCTCAAAATAAAGGTTTCTAAAATATAAAACCTGAAGTCTCTTTAAAGAATTAAGAAAACAGAAATATTCAAGTTCTAGTTTTCTGATGCCAACAGATAAAGCAGTCCCCCAGAGATGGACCTGTAGAGGGGGACACAGGAAATGTACCAGAAGGGGCCAACTACACAGAAGGCAGATGAAAAGCAGAGATCCCGGTCTCCCTAGAAACAAAGTCAGAAGCACACTTTCCTCGTGCAGTCAGAATGAACAAGTCACAGAGGTAGACCCAGACTTCTAATAAAGAAACAAAAAGCAGACATGGCAGAAAGAGCAGTGGGTCTGGTCCTAACGCTCATATCAAGTGGGCATGCTATCTCGGATACATCTCGCTTCTGGCTCTAGTCACTTTGTTTGTTTATTCAGTAAAAATTTATTGATGACTTTTATGTGTAAACATGTGCTAGATGCTGGGAATATAGTGAACTAAGGACACAATGAATCATCCTAGCAAAGCTCTGAGGGGAAACACAGAGTATTGAGAGCAAGAGACAAGAGACCCGAGTCGGGGCTAAGGCTCTGAGGAGGTGGTGAGGGAACTAAGGGCTGAAGCCTGAGTTGAGGGTGGAGGCCAGAACAAGGCAAAGAGGATAGGTTAGTTTAACAAAAGAAAGACTCACTGACGAACTGAGGCTATGAGCCTGGATCTAAAGGGGAACCAGGGATAAAGAACGGCCAAGGCAGGCAGAGTCCAGACGACACTGGGAATTATAAGCCAGACTATCACCAACTAAAAAGTGAAGTTGCTCATATAACTATTAGAAAGTTGGGGGCTTGGTGCCTGTAGGTCAGCAGCTAGGGCGCCAGCCACATACACCAGAGATGGTGGGTTCAAACCCAGCCCAGGCCTAAACAACAATGACAACTGCAACCAAAAAATGGCTGGGCGTTGTGGCGGGCACCTGTAGTCCCAGCTACTTGGGAGGCTGAGGCAAGAGAATCGCTTAAGCCCAAGAGTTTGAGGTTGCTGTGAGCTGTGATGTCACAGCACTCTACTGAGGGCAATATAGTGAGACTCTGTCTCAAAAAAAAGAAGAAGAAGAAGCTGGGGCTTTAAAAGTTTAAAGAGAAGAGTAGATAGTTGGCATTTTATGTTTTAATTTTATGAATTCTCATTTATTAAATCAAAGAAAATATGTGTATTAGGGTAGGAAATCACCACCAAAATTCAATAAAAATTGTGTTCAATATTTTGTTTACTCTAAATGCTCTGGTATGTTTCACTGTGATCACATTATTATGAAAAAATATGATATGCATAGAAAAATAGAAGAACCTTATGATAAACATATTAACCACATAGATTAAAATTATTTAACATGGCACACACAACATGGTGACTATAGTTAATAACAATATACTATGTTCTTGAAAATCACTGTTAGTGGATTTTACTTTACTTATTTATTTTGGATTGATGAAAGGGTTCATATGATTAGGTCACGCTGTTTGCGACTGTTAGGAAAAGTACAAGAGCTTATACTCAGAAGACCCCAGGGACTCAACCACAAGACTCCTGGAAGTGATCAAGAAATAACAGTAACATCTGGGGGTAAAAGACAGTTGGCATCTTAAAAATGAAGTCACCAGACCCTTTAAGAACTATCTCCTAAAAGGTTGTTCTCCATCCATACAAGACCAAGAGATGGCTGCTCTGCGGGTCGTGCTGTGGGATAAAACCGCTGCAGGTCTGCGAGGCGCTGGTCCCAGGCGGGAAGAGCGCCACCTACTGGTCCTCTGGCTCACCTGCAATATGTGGCGCCCCGCGAGGGCAAAGAAGGCAGTGCAATTCCAGCGGTTTGCATGTGTTCCCAGAGAAAAGGAAGCAAATCAAAAAAGAGTAGGGTGCTGGGTGGGGGATGGAATACCAGCGTAGCCACTGAGGTAATTAATCCACTGGAGGAACTCGATTTTGAAAGAGAAGAACTAGTGATATTTGAGTTGTCCTTTGAAGAATACTTGCAAGAGAGACAGGTGAAGTCTCCAAGTTAACTGTACATGCCAAGTGTCCCGATGACAGGATTCATAGAAAGATGGACCAGGACCCAGGATACCCAGACTAGTGCTCACCAGGGAAACAAAGTATTCTACTGATGACCAGGATCACTGTGCTACGATGAACAACTTTGCATTCCTGTCAAAACCAGGTAACGACCAGGCTGGTGACATGATTCTGAAGTATCAGAAATAAGTAGCAATGAGGAGTCTGGTTCCGCACCCAGCACGTGAACTGGAGATGGGGGCAGGAGCACATGCGCCTGCAGCCTGCTCACGCGTTGTAGAAAGCACCTTGAAGGTGTGTGTGAGGACAGAGATGGTACCCTAAGCCAGACTTAGGGAACAGGGTGGGCGGGGGACAAAAGGATAACATCCAGAGCACCATTTTCACATACAGGTCCAGTACCCCTAACCCCCAAATCCAAAATCTGAAATGTCAAAAAAATCTGAAACTTTCTGAGTGCCAACATAATGCTCAAAGGAAATCTCCCCTCCTCTGTCCAGATTTATCCCACCTTCAGCTAAGACAATCTTGTAGCCTCCATCTAGAAGATTCCCTTGAGCTATCTCCTGTGGACCCTAGTTTGGAACTCCTCCCCATAATTTTATAACCTTGGTCTTGAAATGAATAGGAAAAGAATTTCAAAAGTAAAAATGAAAACAAAAGGCAGTGGAGAAGGGGATGGCTGTGAACCAGCAGCCTGGGCTGTAAACCAGGGAATGAGCCGAGGAGAGGGGAGGTGTCAGGACACCCACGCACAGAGCAAAGAGAACCTTGAACCCTAAACATCACAACGGTAAGATTAAAGTTCTAATGCAACTTTGTTCCTCTGGATTTTCTTTCAATTAAGTTTCCCATTCTCAAAGTAAACTTTATCTCTGGTGATTTTCTCAACTTCCTAATCTTGTCTCTTTGTATCTGTACTCCTAATACTAAAGTGATGGTTCACTATTTATAGAATAAACTGATATCTTTCTGCCTGGAACCAACCAGCTCTCAATCCATGCTGGCCTCAAAGTTGCATTCCTCATTAGTGAAAAGCATGCACTAGAAAGAATTATTCCATGAGGTAGTTTGTAGAAGATAACCACCCGAATGTAACGTAACCTTGTTGTTCCTACAGGATCTGTCTGTAGTTACAGAGTCATTACTTCAGCAAGTATTTACTAAGTACTTTCCCTGGGCCAGACTCTAAGCTGGGATGTAGTGGGCAGCAAAAGAGACAAGGTCTCCCCCTGACCCTGTCAGAACTTAAATTAACCAATTGCAAGCATATAATTATGACTAAAATATGCACTCAAAGGAAATGTACATGGTGGCAGAAAGTTGTCTTAACAGGGATGCCTGGCAATGAAGGACCACCCCAGGGATTAGCACTGCACTTTACTCATATGGCATGGCCAGGCCGCTGGTCCTCACAGGTATACACATGCTCAGGTGTCTGTGCCTGTCACTCAGAGCTCAGATCCTGGAGTTACTTTTGGAGTTCGAAAACCTGCGTTCAAATTCCGGCTTTCCCACTTACCAGCTGTATGACCTACAAATTGCTCTGACAATCAGTTTTTTCATCTTTTAAATAGAGACAATAATATTTTCTCTGCAAGGATTTAAATAAGTTAACATGTATGGAACACGGAATATGGCATCTAACATACGGTAAGCAATCAATAATAGCTATTATAACGTTTATGTTTTAAGTGTTCCTGAATGTTTGTCAATGACATTAAAATCATTTAAACCAGTATTAAAGGAGATTTTATAAACCCTCAATCTAATATGCCAGAATGCCTTTTCTAGTTTTGGTAATGAAGACTCTAACCAGAGTGTTCCTGGGATATGTGTTCTTTGGTAATATAGTAATACTGTGTTTCTTTTTAAATATTTAGATAATTTCACATGTGGAATAAATAAATATCTTTTTATAACTTAATATTTTAAATAATACATTCCTATGGTTGAAAAAGGAAAAAAAAAAAGGTATACAGTGAAAGTCTCCCTTGTAAGCTGACCACTCTCTGACTGGGTCCCACGCTTCACAACCCCTTCAAGCACTCTCTGTTAGCAGAGCCTTTCAGCCTTGCCACGTGCAAATCTGAACATTAGTCTTCCGTCCTTCCCTTCTGAACAAAAGGCAGCACATTACATGCTGTTCCATCTCTTGCTTTTTCACTTAGGAGTTGACCTTGACAGTCTTCCCCTAACAGGACATACAGACCTTTCTTTTATTGCTACATAATATTCTATTATATGAATACTGTTACAATAAATGTCTTTATGGTCCATCTCTTTCTGGACTGACAAACTTTCCTAATTACAGTTCTGGCAGAGGGCGATGGAAAAAATGGGTAGAAACACAGTATTTTCCTTTGCCTTAATTGTTCTCAGTCAAAAAACAGCAACTAATTATTTGTAGTATATTTTATACGACCTGTACAATCACTGTGCTATGGTTTACGAGAATACTTTTTCCCTTATATTATTTTAAAACATCTGCTCTGTATTTTACACATAACAGGATCATTTTCCTTCGTGTTTATATGGGAAAAGTGCCGGCTGCTACAGTATCCAATCAGTTACCCCGAGGAGATGTCAGCTGTCAACCATGTCTCGGGCAGCGATTTCCCTCTCCGCTCTCCCTTCCCACTCTGGGTGAGCTGTCAACTTTCTAGTTTCTGACGTGCGTTTACATCACTCAATGACATCTGACAGCGGTGAAAGGCCACAGAAAACTGCTTATTGATCAGAGCAAAACTAGTTGACGGAACAGATGAGGTTGTATCACAGAAATGCAGCCACGTTCAGGTGATGACATTTTGCTCCCCGTACACAGGAGCTTAATGGAATACAACTTCATTATATCATGCCACTTGTGCTTATGGCCCCAAACCCCGCTCCTGACTGTTTTGTCTATGGGGTGATGAGGACAATCTATCTGTGCTGGTTTCAATGTGTTACTAACCTGATCTGATCATGAACACGTGCAAACTACTTGTGAATCTGTCCTGACAAATACACCAAGAGGCACTGAAGTCTCGATCTTACCAAAATGTAATTGTGCTGTCTGTTAAGAAAAATAGAATCACCATTTAGTGAGCTATACACTGGCCAGTTATACTTTTAAGTAAAACTTTCATACTACTGTTAAAGAAGTTTAAATGGATATTTCTTTGATTGGCATGAAAACAAAAACATTGGTAACCTGAGATACAGTCAAAGTCGACATGTAACAGGAGAGTTTCGCTGTTTCTAAGAACTAAATTACCATATTAAGGCCCTCTGCGTACAAATTATTCATTATTCCTTTCAGTTTTTAAGATAAGACTTTCAACCACTTCCTAGTCCCACTGCCAATGCAGATAGATGACTGTAAAGTTATACATCAGTACGTGTCTGGGACAGGGACCGTGGAATCAAATTCTTTCATACTTTGGCATGTGAATCCTCAAATATAAGCAAAGGAGAAGGCCGCAAATGAGCCAGAATTACGGCCCTCTGACTCCTAGGTGAAAGAATGCTAAAACTTCACCCTGGCGGTTGTCTGGCTTTTATCTCTACTCCTTAATTCCTCCCCTGAGGAGGGAGGAGTCCCCCAAATCACGAATTCCCACACTACCTTCACAACTTGGCCACATCTGCATCCTATCTGGACTTAATATTGTTCTTTCGATAGATGTTTTCCTTCAGTAAGATTTACAGAAAACTTGGCGTCACACAGAGATACGGGAAGCCGATATCATTGGCCATAAATAGAAGGTGAGTATAAAAAGAAATACTCCTTTCTAAATGATAGTTCTTGCAGAGGGTTCCATTTCTTTCTAAGAGTTTCCTTAGAAAGAGAGATTAGCAAAGTTGAAGCTTTTGGAAAATTTTTTAGGGAGTTAGGGGGAAATGACGTAGGAATAAAAAATAAATGAAAAAGGGAGTGATTTTCTCCCTTGTGAAATCGCTGTCTAGGCACCACTGAACTTACCTCCTGCAGCACTGGTGGCCTGTGTCCAAACCCAGGGAACATGAGCAGAGAAGGCTAAAATCACGAGCGGGATCGTGCTGCCAGGTTCGAATCCCACCTTCCATTCACTCTGTGGTCCCCACAAATGATTTAACTCTGTGTGCCTCACTCTCCTCTCCTCTATAAAGGGAGATGTTAAGAGGATCTGAACCCTAAAAGAATGCTCTGAGAAGTAAATGAGATTATGTATGTAAAGTACTTTGCATATCCAAAACTAAGTTCAATAATTGTTAGCTAGTATCATTCGTTTCTTTCCAATCTCTTTATACAGACTTTCATTTAAAAAAAAAAAAAAGAAAGGATAGAGGATAGAAGAAACTCAGACCTACTTCAGCAGTCCAAAAAGATCTCCTGCCCCACCTCACTCAAGTTCCTGCCCCTGCTTCCCCCCACCTCCTCTAACACTGTTTGAGCACACCATCCTGATTTATGGCTGGGGCTCTCCCTCAGCCCTGGCCCTCCTTCAAGACAGAAGCAAAGTCTTCCCTGGGCGTCCCCTGGGGAGCACAGTGCCTCAGTCCAGCATGTGTTGAGTAGAGTTGGCTAAATGAATGAACACCTGGTCAGGGCCCTTCTGAAGGCCTCATCAGCACTGGCCAGGGCACATGGGGAGGGTTACACAGATCTGAAAAAGGGATTGTCTGGCATGGCTACTGATTTTTTTTTTTTTTTTTTTTTTTTTTTTTTTTTTTTTTTTTTGAGACAGAGTCGTACTTTGTTGCCCTTGGTAAAGTGCTATGATGTCATAGCTCACAGCAACCTCAAACTCTTGGACTCAAGTGATCCTCTTGCTTCAGCCTCCCAAGTAGGTGCGACTATAGGCGCCTGTCACAATACCTGGCTATTTTTAGAGATGGGGTCTCACTCTGGCTCAGGCTGATCTGGAACTCCTGAGCTCAGGCAATCGCCTGCCGTAGCCTCCCAGAGTGCTGGGATTACAAGCATAAGCCACCACCACGCCCAGCCTGCAGACTTTTTTCTTATTGTACCAGCTTGAATAATAAAAAGAAGTAACAGAAAAAGATGCCAAATGTCTTTATTTCAAACATGACATTTTTAAAGAAATATTATGCATTCTGCCATTTCAAATATCATACCATATTAAATGCTTCAGCTTCATTTTTTGTATTTTAAAGTTACTAGAATTAAAATCTTCCTCTTCAATCACCCAAACCAAAATGTATGCCTTAGGACACTCACAAACTCAGGGCTTCTGAACTATAGGGCCAAATATTATTTTCCAAATATTTTAACACACTTCGTGTTCTAGGCCTATTTGGAAACAAAACATTGACTCAGATCAGACCTGCTATGCTGTACTTACAGCCAACAACTCTCATGACAACCATTCAAGATGATTCTGTAGGAGAAAGGAGGAAGATGGAATGGAGACCACACCACCATTAGTTTCTAGACATCTTGAAATTACAGACCGGGAGGATGTGCCTGCATCCTAGAAAGTCAGAGCAGAGCGGCTGCAAATGGGCCGCTGAGGAGGAGGAGCCGAGGGCCAGGCATCTGCTGGGCACCATAACTAACCCCAGAGACCCAGGCTGGGCAGAGCGAGAACATGCGTGCAAGGGGACAGAGGGTCCAGATCGTGTGTGATGAACTTGTGATGTCCAAGAGGCAATGACAGGAGACAAATTCAAGAGTCTGTGACCTGGAAAACCTCAAGTTGCAGAAGGAGAATGGAACACAGGCAGCAGCAGGGCGCAGGTCCTACCCTTGGCAGCAAAGGGGGCTGTGACACTCAAAGGCCTCCCACATGCCTGTCCCTCTGGACAAGCCCATCGTCCCCAAGTTCCCTGAAACTTATCATCTCTGTATTTAGTCCCTAACCGTGTACTAGTTGTTATTGTTGTTTAACTGCAATCTCTTTAAACAGCCTGTAAATTCCTCTGAGAAAGGCGCTGCAGGTTATAAATCTCCTACATCCTTCTTATCCCACGCTACAAGGCAGAAAGGAGGAACACAGTAAATACTCACTAAATGGAAACAGGCTGTATTTTAAGGAATCTAAAACTTAGGAAGGATGCAACCTTCATCATAAATAATACTAGCAATATTTTGTCTTTTTAAAATAAATAAATCATTTTTCCCCTCTCAAAAAGAAGCATTACTTACATTGGTAAAGGAATACAAATTTGGCTCCTAAGTTTTTAGAAAGATTCTATCCTTCCCTAGGTACACTTCCTATGGCACACCACACTCTTTCCCTGTGGCCGCACAGAAGTGAAATTTGAACTCACTAATGCACAGACGTGCATTTGCTGCTCTTAACTTTTTCAAAAGAAAAAGGTTTTGTATTTCGCATTTTAAAAATTTCTTCTACATCCCAAATCGAAACTCTGAGAAGTAAGGGATATGTTAATTGGTTTGTGAAAATCATTTCACAGTGTATACATACATTTAAAAAATCACCCTGTATACCTTAACTATATACAATAATTACTGGTCAATCATATCCCAATAAAGCTGGGGAAAGGAAAGAGCCAAGACTTTTTAAATTGCTTCTACTCAAGCTCTTGACTTACTCATCTGTGAATTAACCAATTCTACCAAGAAAAGCTTTCGCCCACTCTGCTATGAAGTTTAAGAGCTCACAGAAGTCCTTCCTCCTTGTAAGATTAGTATTTAGCAAACAGTCAAGTAACTGCTCAAGTTAAGTGCAGAAGGAACTTTATATTATTTGACAGAAGCATTACCAGTGGACTGTATGTTAAACTTTTTTTTTTTTTTCTGGAGCAAATGGCAAATTTCTATCCACTCCATGATGGCTGAAGACATATGTTCACTCAAGCTACTGCTACTACTGCTGACGCCAACCTTCCCCTTAGAACATCTGTTGCCAGAGCCCGACCAGCAGCAAGAGGCTTGCTATTCTACCCAAAGTCACCAGCACTTCCAGGCTTTGTATGCTGAAGACCACAGGAGTGAAAGAGCAGAAAAGATTGGGCTTTCCAGGTGAGGCAGAGGTTGGCAGCAGGGAAAGTTATTCCAGCGGGAAGGGCAAAGCTTCAACATCAAGGAAATGAAACTCAGAAACAGCCACCACCAACAAGGCACACACACCATAAGCCCCCAGCCCCCAACAGAGCTCCAGCTCCTGGGCTGTGATCTGCACACAGCCCCACCAACCACACTTGGCTGGCTTGCTTAGAAATGAGAGACCATGCAGACCAATGATTCTCAATCCTGGCTACATATTAGCCACCTGCTGAAGGTTTTGAATATACCAATGTGGGCTTGGTGGCTGTAGCTCAGCAGCTAGGGTGCCAGCCACATACACCGGAGCTGGCAGGTCCAAACGGAGCCCAGGCCTGCCAAACAACAATGACAACTACAACCAAAAAAATAGCCAGGTGTTGTGGCAGGTTCCTGTAGTTGCAGCTACTTGGGAGGCTGAAGCAAGAGAATTGCTTGAGCCCAAGATTTGGAGGTTGCTGTGAGCTGTGATGCCACAGTACTCTACCAAGGGCAACATAGTGAGACTCCGTCTCTTAAAAAAAAAATAGAAAGAAAAAAAATACCAACATGCAGGCCTCCCACCAGAGCAATTAGACCAGAGTCTGGGCTGCAAACACTATAAACAGACGCATCTACCCATCATCAAAATGTAATAGATATTTACATTTTTCTTTTTTTTTTTTTGAGACAGAGCCTCAAGTTGTCCCCCTGGGTAGAGTGCCGTGGCATCACAGCTCACAGAAACCTCTAACTCCTGGGCTCAAGTGAGTCTCCTGCCTCAGCCCCCCAAGTAGCCAGGACCACAGGCACCCATCACAATGCCTGGCTATTTTTTGGTTGCAGCCATCATTATTGTTAGGTGGGCCTGGGCTGGATTCAAACCCGCCACCCTAGGTGTACGTGGCTGGCACCTTAGCCACCTGAGCCACAGGCGATGAGCCGATATTTACATTTTTCTACATTTTTTATTTCACTTTTTATTTTTCCTTGAAGAAACAAAATGTGATTGATTCAGCTAAAGCCCATATTTAACATACACAGCATCACCTGTCCTCCTTTCCCAGATCAGGAAACTCAAGCCTGGAGGAAATCTGAGCTCTGTCCATTAAACACAAGTTGGAGTGCTGTTGTAGTGAGTGAAGCTCTGACCCTCTGACCCCAAGGCCCGCAGCTCCCTGAACTGCACCACACTGCCTGCAGGGACTCAGATTTGATTTTAAAAGTTACAAATGGAAAGGAATTTTGAATAAGCCCCACTGCATTTCAAGTACTATCTGTACATGTCTTGCAGTCAGTTTTCCTCTTGCCACCAGTTAGAACACATCTCCAAGTGTATTACACATGTCAGGAAAAACAGGGTTGAAGGTGACTTGGCACTGACCCTGTCACAATGCACCTGTGCCCTCAAGTTTCTCCCAGGTGCGTTCAGTCACCACGAAAAATTTTCCCCAAGTCATTCTTCATGAAGTGACATCAACTTTCTCTGAATGGAAAAAACCACACATAAGTAAGTATTTCAGACAACAGATCACAATTTCAACACCACCATAACCCCCACGTACACACAAACACAGCTTCCCAGGACACTGGCACAACCTCAATCCGTACAGCCAAACTGAAGAAAGCACTGCACGGCACTACCGATCGTAACACCACAGCTGGTAAATGCGTAAGTGAGGTTCTTACTACGTTCCCTACAAGAAAAAACAACAGAAGACACAACATCAAATACTCTTCCATTTATGACGGGGTGAACAAGACAGTGAACCGACAGAAATAAGACTCAGATATTCAGACAATGAAGTCCAACTAGGGCTAGAAAACATGGTGAGATAGCAAACAGCTTCTGTTTCTGAAATAAGAGTTCTTCTGCTACACAAAAACTACAAGATCTGAAGAGCAGCCTAGTAAATACTTATTAACAAAATCCTCAGGTGGCCAACAGGCAAGTGCTGACACAGACGCTTGTCACTGCCTGTTAGACATTTTAGGGTACTCTGACGTTGTCATGAACAAAGAGTTGGAATAATATTTGGAAAATTGATGAAATTCCCACAGCCCCTCAAAAACAAGGCAGGCTGAACCTTTCTAACAGTGAAGCTCTCCGGTATGAGAGGGACACACACAAGCACGAAACGGGCCACCCCTTCACGTTAACGCATCAGTCTGTGTCACCTTCTGATTTTTATGAATGCACCCCAACATTTTCCTAAGCACCTAACAGCTTGTGAAATGTAGTAAGATATTGGGCCCAGGGGAAGCAAGAATGATGATTTATATTTTAAAATACCTTAAAATTGCCTAAGAAAGTTTTAAAAATAAAAAAAGCTACAAGGAAGTGTTCTTGCTTACTGCTGGGAACTCTTGCTTTTGAAAAAAAACTGTAATGATACTTAATTTTGGAAACTCCTTTAATGATACCTTTGATTTCCATTTAATGTACACAGTGACACCTACTGGCATTCTGATGAGACAATGAGGACAAGATGGGAAATTCCCTCCTGTACAGGCGGAGGCCTCGGAGACAGCTATGCTTCCATGCCTCCTCTAACGGCACTTTAGTTAAGCACGATATTCTAAAACGCTGTATTGATCTACTACTGGAAAACAGCAAGAGGAAAGCACACGTGTCCGTTTTTCAACTTGAAGTCTCTGGTACCGCAGGACTGACACACGTGGGGTCTGGAGGCTTCACTTCAGCGTCCAGTTCACATTTTCCAGATGCCGTAGGCATTTATGTTTGGTGGTCAGAGTTAAACCTCAGGCCTCCCTGAGATCAATATGCTTGGTTGAGGCAATCACATAATGTGATAATTTTTAAAAATCACATAAACCAAGAAAATAGTGGTTGAGAGAAATTCACTGCTTTCTAAACAAACTGTGGCCTGTTATAAATAAGCTGCGGTCTAGCACCGAAACAAGGCAGGACTCACGAGACTTTTTTTTCTTGACTGTACATATGCTATTGTTGAGTTTGGCCAGCGGGGGAAAAAAATAAATTCAAGATGAAGCGGCTGGAAAAAATATGAGCTAGTCAGCAAAGCATCCATCAGAAGTTGGGTGAACTACAGGTAGTCTAGATAGTCTAACTTACACTAGAAAAAGGAGGGTCTCTGGTCTCTGTGGGGAGGGCGCCGGCCCCATATACTATACTGACGGTGGCAGGTTCAAACCTGGCCCCGGCCAAACTGCAACAAAAAAGTAGCCAGGCTTTGTGGTGGGTGTCTGTAGTCCCAGCTACTTGGGAGGCTGAGGCAAGAGAATTGCCTAAGCCTAGTAGTTGGAAGTTGCTGTGAGTTGTGACAGCATAGCACTCTGCTGAGGGAGATAAAGTGAGACTCTGTCTCTATTAAAAAAAAAAGAGGGTCTGAGGCTCAACGGGACATCAAGTTCCAGACATAGCAGGAATGGTGGCTGCCACAGAAGCCACCTGATAGCCAGCTGCAACTAAGTTGGCCTCAGGTCAGACCAAAAAAAATAGTATGAACATAAGCATTATAACTTTTGCTTATGGCTCAGTACCCATAGCACAGAGGTTACAGTGGCTGGCAGGTTCGAGCCCGGCCCAGGCCAGCCAAACAACTGTTTCAAAACAAACAAACAAATAAAAAATAAGTTGGTCTTAAAATGCTGGAGTCATTATGTATGAGCAAAAATGATATAAAATGAAATCTAGTCATAATTTAAAATATGTAAGTTCGTGTGCAATTTACTACGTTAGACTATTTTAAATTGCACATAAACAACTTTATGTCTACCCTATATGTGTATACTGTAAATTCCGACTATATTTAAACTTGGTGCACCATGTGGTCAGTAAGCCCATGCTCCGGGCATCACTCCCCCAGGCCCCTGTGTTCTTTAACAGTTTTAAGAGTTAATGTGTGTTATTACAAGTTAAAAAAATATGGTAATAAAGTTGAAAAAAAATGTGCACTGTAGTTACAAAGCTGTTTTTTTTTTTTTTTAGAGACAGAGTCTCTCTTTATCGCCCTCAGAAGAGTGATGTGGTGTCATAGCTCACAGCAACCTCCAACTCCTGGGCATAGGCGATTCTCTTGCCTTAGACAAAGCTGTTTTATAACACAGTAAACTGTGTTTCAGTAAGTGAAGTTTATCTTTGTCTTAATTGTTTTAATGAGTGTATTTGAATATTAATATCAAGTTGATATAGAGTTTGTGGTATGGTATAGTATGAGGTAGAGACTTAGGCTTATTTTTAATAGTAACTCTTAAGCAATCAGAAATTTCATTATCCAGAATCTAACAAACCCCATGCATGCCAGATAATAGGGAGATTACTGCATACATGTATGTATGTATGTCTGTATTACGTATAGCAGGTATGTAATAAGCATATGAAAGGGTCCAGAAGCAATGATAAACCACAGCACACCTACCACCCAGATCTTGGTTTCTGCATATTGTTCCCCACTAAAAGGAAACAGAGGTCCCTGGAAAAATCTAGAACTGTGAAGGTTCACGGTGAACCTACATGTCTTGTTGGACAGAAAACAAAAATGGCAACCAAAGACAAATGGGAACACGTGAAAAGGATCTAAGCGCCAGCTCAGGGCAGATCCCGTGTGACAAATCTGAAACAAGTGGGGCGTGGAAATGCATGATGACCACGGTGGAAAAAGACTTTTAATTGAAAAGGAAAGTCTTTAGTCTACGAGACACAAGGAAGGAAGGAAGAGGGGAGAAGTTCCTCTGTACAGAAGAATGCCAGCTAGCAAAAGTAGAAGAAATGACGGAATTAGAGAATCACGGTTTTGCAACCATTATTGTTAACAGCTTACCCAAGCAGAGATCATTTCTCTAGTTAATCCCCGGGTCACAGGGATGAAGTGCCGTAACAGAGGGGTGAAAGTAACAGCGCAACTTACTTCCAAAAGGTCCGTTCAAAAAATATAAATAAATGAAATGTGCGCACGGTGTGTGGGGAGGTGTATACAGAGAAAGGGAGACGGAGAGGGAGAGAAAGAACAGGAAGGAAACAGGACAAAAGGTCAACTGGAGAGCCTGAGGATCAGCAGTCCTTCTACAATGCTTTCAATACGCCTTTAGGCTTAAATTTTTCAAAATTCATCATTGGTGAGAAAAACAAAATGAGATAGATCTGCCGTGAGAACTCTCCCAGTTTGAACTCTCTGCCACAGTGGTCCAGACGTACGTCTCTGACCCTGGAAGGTTCCTTACACTCACACTTCCCATTTCCCTGACAGCAGCACCCCTTCGGTCCCTAGACAGTCTCCAATGCAACGCACATACTTTATTCTTACATGCTGGTTCCTAAGTCAATATCTAACAACACATTTCTTCACAGAAACATTAATTTTCCTGCCCAGCCACAGAAGTCTATTCAATGAATAATACAGCTGAACATAATAACAGGGTTTGGAAAAAAGAGATCAGTTCATACAAGAATAAATCAAACCAGAGTCAATTTAGTTTTTTAATAAAACTTGAAGATCCAGGGATACTTCTGCAGAATAATAAGAGGCCTTTGCGAGTATGCATTATTGCTAGGAGGGCAGTCAGTGTGGGAAGAGAAAATTATAAAAAGGAAGCCAGAAGGACTATTGAAATATTGAGGATTTAATTGCCAAAATAAGGCTACAAGTTCATGCTTTAAAAATCCCCTCTAAGTGGAAACCTTTCTGTTACAGAGAAGAGATGAGGGATTTAAAAGTCACCATTTTGCCAACAAGACAGTAAAAACTGATTCGGTCAAGAATCAGCACAGTGGGTTGGCGCCTGTGGCTCAAGTGGCTAAGGTGCCAGCCACATACACCTAAGGTGGCGGGTTCGTATCCAGCCCAGGCTGCCAAACAACAATGACGGCTGCAACCAAAAAATAGCCAGGCGTTGTGGCGGGTGCCTGTGGTCCCAGCTACTTGGGAGGC